>NW_016803270.1:1968593-1996945 GCF_001698545.2 Rhinopithecus bieti | reverse complement strand
TAAAAAAAAAAAAACTGAACTCTAGTCATTAAATTTGTTTCTTGTAAGTCCAGGTTAACAATTCTGAAAACACTTTATGTATATACTGAGGTTGAATAAATAAGTAAAGGTATGATGAAGAGTGGGAGCGGGGTTTTACATGTTTGGAGTGTGAAATAGGTATAGATAAGCAAGATGGAAAACCTGGATTGAGCTCCAAGGTGATGGGCATGTGGAAAGTCTTTGAATTATTTTAGCAACTTGTCTGTAAATTTAAACTAATCAACCACAGAGCATTTGCAGAACAAAATGAGATGAATAAGAAGCCCTAAATTTTAGATGTGGACAGAAGAACAGCTTCTGTTTTGAGGGTATACGTTGGATCTTATAATTTAACCATTGTACTGCCAGGTTAGGTTTTCTATTTCCAAAGTGGGCACACTGTATTTGTCTCCTAGGGGAAGGATAATTGACCTTAAAGGTCTTGGGAAAAGCATTATAACCACCAGTTATAAGATCAATTGGAGAGTAATTGTAAAAGTGCTATGAAGATATGAGGCATGTAAGAAGCAATATAAAAAGGGTGGCCAAACAGCAGTTTTAAAACAAACTGAATGTATTGCTTACTGGCAAGGGAAGAATGCACCATACAGGTGTAAGTTTAGAGAGTTGTTCAAAGCAGAAATTAAAGGGGTTAAAAGATATATAGAGAAAAACACCAAATAGGGCATGGTCCTGATTAATGGATGTGGATTATGAGCTGGGTTGTAAACTCTTATTTGCATCTGGTTACCTTTAGAGTTAGCATCACTAGTATGGAGAAACAAGGTTTCAAATAGGTCTGGAAAGAAGAGAGAAAAGTTTCAGAGAGCCTCGGGTCATGCTTGTATACCCTTGCTCAAAGATTTCCAAGATTTTAATTTAACAGGCGTCATTATCATGTACAGTCTTACTTAGAAGCAAGAAATAAAGCTAAGGAATTTATAGAGGTACCTTCCATTGGTAAGATTTAAGGGAAAACTAGTAGTATTTGATAATAAACACTTTATACAGTTACAAGATTTACATTGGTTTTGAGGAATGACATAAAGAAGATGGAAGACTAGGAAGCTTCAGCCCTTGTTCCCTAATGGAAACATTAAATATATACATAGGAAATTTTATGGCATTTTCATTTGCCCTTGCCCCACCAATGAGGCACGAGGCAGTTAGGAGTAAGCAGCCCAATTCCCAGTCTTCTCCCTCAAACCAGAAGAAGCAGAATAGAGAATATTTGTCACATTCAAACCTATCTGTGGGCTCCCACAGGGACTGGTTTCTGTCTTGTTGGATTCAGGGCTCAGTGTGGATCTTAAGCTGTGGAAACAGTGAAAGGCAGTGGTAGGCACCATGCCACATGGAAAATGCAGGGGGAAAGCAGATATATGTATGTCTAGGCACAGAAATTATGGGCAGAAGGATATAATAGAACATGTGAGGCCTAAAAAAAAGCTGGGGTGGGACTCTGGAAAATTAACACATCTAAGCAGTCATCTATATGAAAGAAACTGGGGAGGAAAAGGCACAGTAAAGCCCCGGCAGGACACATTCCTAGAAAATACCCACGAAGACAAGCTGATCCCAAAACTCAGGGGCCTGCTAATTAGTGAAGATCTTCTACACCAGTCTTCAAAGACTGGGAGAGGTGTTTGTTTTTTCACATGCCCAGTTTTCAAATGAATACCACAAAGCATTTAAAACAAACAACAAACAAAAAAACTACCATCCCTTCAAAAGAATGAAGTAAATTCCTACTAGCTTTCAGTATTGGACTCACTAGATGAAGACATTAAAGCAACTATCTGAAATATGCTCAAAGACCTAAAGTTAAACACAAAGAACTGACAAAAATAGGGAAAATGACATATGAACAAAATGCATCATCAACAATGACACAGAAATTATTTAAAAGAATGAAATAAAGATTCTGTGAAGATGGAGAAGCAGGAAATACCAGAAATCCATCTCTCCACCTACAGAGCAATTGTACTGGAAGAAGTTATCTGATGTTACTGTTTTTAACTTTGGAGTCGATTAGAAGGCTTTCAATTTCTAGGGCTCTACTTGATGGCGGAGGGTGGGAAGAGGGAGAGAGGCAGAAAAAATAACTATATGGTACTAGGCTTAATACCTGGGTGAGGAAACAAACCCACATGTCACCTGTTTACCTGTGTCACAAAACTTCACCTGTACCCCCAAACCTAAAATAAAAGTTTAAAAAAAAAATCTCTTGGCTAGGTGCGGTGGCTCACGGCTGTAATCCTAGCACTTTGGGAGGCCAAGGCAAGTGCATTACCTGAGCTCAGGAGTTCAAGGCCAGCCTGGCCAACATGGTGAAAGCCCATCTCTACTAAAATACAAAAAATTAGCTGGATGTGGCAGCGTGCACCTGTAATCCCAGCTACTCGGGAGGTTGAGGCAGGAGAATTGCTTGAACCCAGGCGGCAGAGGTTGCAGTGAGTCGAGATCACGGTACTGCACTCTAGCCTGGACAACAGAGCGAGACTCCATCTCCAAAAAAAAAAAATCTTTTCTCTAAACATTCCTTTCACTTTATCCCCCAAATAAATCTCCCTTTGCATAACATTTTCAACAAATACTCAGGCCAAAAACTGGCACTTTAACTTATGACTTGGAATTGTTGGGAATAAAACTCCAGAAAAAAAATTGCTATTGAGTACTGAATGTCTTTATTGATAAACTAAATATATTTTTAAAACATAATACAATAATTATGTAGATGGTAAAATATAAATTGTTTACTTAGGAGATTAATACATAAATCATATTTACAGATCATTGACTTCAGAAATACAGTTTGATGACATTTCAATTTGAGCAAAAGATGAGGTGCTCAAGTATGGCATTCTGTCTCATTGAGACAGAATTCAAACTTTCTGTGAAGAGAAAGTCCCCCATTTCTTGGTGTGCTTCAGGACCTCCGTATTCTTTAGATTTGGAGGCAGCGCCCATTGAGGAGCTGGCTGCGGTGTTACAGTGAGAAGGAGGAGGAACTCCAGGCCAGGGGCGGGGTACCCCGGATCCAGTGACCTCAAGGACTGCTCAGATGGAGTCAGTGTGGGAACAGAGCCTGGCAGCTCGGGAGGCCTGAGTGGAGGGCAGAGAACAGTGCTGCTCTAAGACCCAGCCCCCTCGTCGGGGAGGGAGCAGCAGGGCTTGGCTCTCAGCTGCCTGGCAGGTGTGGAAAAGCTCCTTGTGACTGGGTGACTCTCATGGCCTCTCCCAGGGCCTCCAGTGTTGTTAGCATCTCTACCAGCTCCTCTTGTTGCCTGGAGAGTCTGGATCTCTCTTCTTTCAGTTCTTAAATCAGGGACGTGAATTTCTCCATCAGCATCGCATTGGTGCTATTCACCTTCTTGTAAGCATCTACAAAGCCGGGGTGTTGAAAGACTTTTTCTGTACTCTGACATCTTTTAAAGATGCCTCAGTCTCTACAATCTGTTTTCTTGTCAGTGAGCTGGCATTCCTCTTTCACCTGTGAATGCAGTGTTTCTGCAAGTTGCCTTTCACCTCTTACACAGTCAGTTCCTAAGAGACAAGTCAATAAAAGTAAGAGACTCAGCAGTAAGCCCGTGAGGTGTGGACACACCACTGTCTTCCCATCGAGGCTGTGGAAAGTGATTTGAGGACTCGGGTCATAGGGTGCAGCCCCACCATCTCCTCATCCAGCTTCCCAGGAGTCAGCGCAGGGTCCAGCTCCACAGAAGATCGCAGCCCCTCCATGGCACCACAGCCACTATAGGGCTCCACCCAGTAACTGCGGATCCCACAGCCACAACAGACACCAGAGAACACCCTGACATTCCGCCTGGCATCCAACCAGCAGCGGGCACCCTGAATTGGTCAATTGTATGATTGGCTAGAGGGAGAAATTTGTAAATAAAACATACTTTTCTCTATTATTAACAGGAATACTATTCTGTTTTCTTATTCTTTTATATTAATAAAAACTTAAAATATAGTGAAGTATGCAGATGTTAACTGCATGATTTCACAAATTTTTAAAATTTTATATTCCTTTCAGTAGCCAGCAGCCCTCTCAATGTATGGCTCATGTCCATTAACACAGATAATCTCCCCTGCAACTTTTCAGATAACACTGTCCACCCTCCACAGGTGGCCCCCGTTTTGATTCCTGTCAACATACATCAGTTTGGCCAGTTCTTCAACTTCGTAACAATTAGATCACAATGTACACTTTCATGTCTGCCTTCTTTGCTGAAAGATGCCTCCTTATTCCACAGACTTTGGATCAGTGGGCATGTGGGAATCCAAGGCAGACCATGAAATGAGGCACACTGATCTATGAGTGAGTTCTTTTGATGGCCTCAGAGTAGACATCCAGGTATAAAAGTCCATAGCTCAGAACATGGTTTTCTCTGTAATATAATGGGGAAACTTTTATCTTAGTATTATTTATTCTTTAATTTTGTGATTCATAAAGCTGATGGTTTTTTATAGAAAAGGCTTAAATGATATTAGTTTCCCATTCAATTCTCTGAATAAATTGACTTTCATTTACTTGCTATTATCAGTTCTCAAGCTATATATCATTATATCATCTAGTCATTTCAGACTAAAACTTTAGTAATTCATATTCCTCAGGAATGGGATGGTTTATTTCTAAATTTTCATTCAACGTACTCAGTTTTGCTTGTTTTATGTCCATAAAACAATGCCTAACTACTAGTTTAAAGGTACCTTTTCACAGTGTAGGTAATTTAAAAATATATATATATGTAAATACATAAACTAGTTTTAAATTCTTCAGTAAGAAATGAGGATTTTTTTTCTTTAACTCAAAATCTGGGTTAGAGAATTTAATCTCACATTCCTACAAAATATCTAACAGTCTTACAGTATTTTCTAAAGACCTCCTCGTCCCAGTTATAATTTTACACATTTCAAGTGAAAGATACCAGCACTTAAGCACATGCTCATGCTTAACAAATTTCAAATTAGAGGACAGTGATGAGGCTGCCATCATGTTTAAAATTAAGAAAATTAAAGTGATGAAGATGGTGATTTGATTATCCTAATTCTTTGTATTCAAAAATATTATTTCCAACAACTAGGCAAGCATAAGTGCATCTGTGTCCATTCATTCTTTCTCCAATATGATTCATTTAAAATACCCCTTCCCCTTTCATTGATAATGGAAATATATACCCAACTCATTTAGTTAGAATGAAAATTTTGGAGTTTTTGAACCTCACCAAGCCCTGATTTCTGTGCTTGCGTTTTCATTTCCTCCCCACCAAACTATGTCATAGACATTTGTTATGAAGAGATAAATGTGAACACATTAAGGTTTCTTGTTACCAAGCCACAGAGACTAGGATGATAATAAGAAAGTGAAACCTGTTTAGCAAGAAAGCCAGCCTTTGCTCTATTTTATTATTGGGTTAATCAGGAAAACAGGTTCTGATGCAGGACTGTTTGGATTTCCCAGTAACGACAGCTCAGTATTTGTGATGAAGCTACTCTGAGGTTTTCTTACTACTATACTTTGAAATAATAAGAAGTGCACGTTTATCTTGTAATAAAAATGTATATGGACAGCAAGGGAACTAGGACAGCTAAAGCAATTTTGAAAAACAAGAATGCCATCTCTAACACTTACTACATACCTAAGAAATTCCACACGGTATTGGCAAATGGATAGACTTATTAATCAATGGGGCAGAACAGTCTCAAACAAATATGCTCAACTGATGTTTGAAAACATGCAAAAGCAGTTCATGAGAGGAAAGCCAGCCTGTCCATCATATGGTGATTGGGCAACTGGACATCCATAGGCAAAATAAACAAAAGCCAAAAAATCAAACCTTGACCTAAACACCTGTCTTGGGCCATTCAGGCTGCTATAACAAAATGCCATGAAGTGGGTGGCCTATAAACAACAGAAATGTATTTCTCACAGTTCTGGAGGCTGAGAAGTCCAAGATCAAGGCACTGTCACATTGGGTGTCTGCCAAGGACCCATTTCCAGCTTCATAGACACTGTGATCCTGTTTCCTTGCTGTGTCCTCAGATGATGGAAGGGACAAACAAGCTCCCTCAGTCCTCTTTAATAAGGGCATTAATCCCATTCCTGAGGGCTCTGCCATCACCCAAAATGCATTCCATATCCAATGAGCAGCTGCCTGGCCTGCAGGGCAATCTGTGGTTAACAAGCCCCAGGACACGACACATCCTCAACCTGGCTTCCAGCCCTTACTGGATGGGGACAAGATTAAAAAAAAAAAAAAAAAAGTATAATAATAGATAAAGCCCAGGACAAACTAGAAAACTTCAGGAGTGTATTTGTGGTACTGGAATTTCAAGGAGTTGAGGACATCATTACGTCTTTCAATTAAACTAGTTACTTGGGACCTATCAGAGACGTGCAAGTTCTATTCAGTGTCTTTTTCGAGAGCCAAGGTGGTATATTCTAAGAAGTAAAATATATGCCTTGGGTGTTATTAGTAACATGTTAACTCTGAAGGGAACAAGGAATATCCTATCAAGGTCTTACATTTTGACCTTAGTCTGTGTGGAGATATGTGATTTTGATTTAATGCTTTGGGGGTCTGTGATGTAAGAGATTCCTGGAGGGTTTGTTTGATGTGAAGGGGAGAGTTTTCAGATTTACAATAAATATGAAGATGAAGCCAGTTGTTGACCAGGACATCCCGTGCTAAGATGACTGCCTGAAGTTTTGGCCAGTGGTGGTTTTGGGGTCCTGTCCTTTTTTACGGATATCCTGGCTAAGGGATGGAAAGCAACAGCTTTCCATAAACTTCACCAAGGATGATTAGCGGTGACGTCTGCATGGTCTATGACTCCCATTACTGTTCACTCCGTTAACCCCACGGGGCTTCCCAGGCAGTCAGGGAGTCTAGGGGAGGAATGAGCTCCTGGTATTTGGCAAGGGACTTGGGCCAGAGGAAGCTGCCCACTCCGGCAGGTGGAAGTATCAGGGGGCCCAGGTTTTGCTCCATCCTGCCTTACAGAGGCCTAAGTAGCTGTGCCAACCTTGTGAGCTGCAGTTTCCGTGACCCAAAGCATAAGGGGCAGCTGGGTCTGGAGGGTGAAAGGCTCAAGGACTCTCACAGTCTCCCATTTCCAAGACAGCCCAGTAGGCAGCGGTCCTTTGTTGTTCTAATGGTGGATACCAGGGGGCCAAGGGGGTAACATCTTGTATCAGAAGCTCCAGGCAACTAAAGGCCATCCTAAATAGTCCAAAGGCTCCAGGAGGCATTGCAAAAGGCTGCCAAAGCTTCTCCAGTGGAGTTTTTTGAGGCCATTCACAGGAGTGTCTAATGACTTTAAAGTAAAATTTGTAAATGAGGAATACATTTCCACCAGAACTCAAAAGTACTAAAGTACTTTAAAGTATTACATGAATCTCCTGGAGGAGGACATCCTCCCTGCGCTCCTGGAGAAGGGGGATGTTGCTAAGATCTCGTCTGCAAAGGTCATGTGCAATAACAGAGACAGAGAGACCTCCTAGGCGGTCTGGAAAGCTGCACTGGGTCCCTGCAGAAGGGGAAGTAAACTGAAGCTGAGAGGCAAAGGAAATAAGCACTAAACAGAACCGTCAGCCAAACCCTTAAGAGCAAAGGATTTACCAGGTAACTGAATAAAATTAGCAATTTAAATGAATTAGGTATTGACTATGGCGGCCCTAATGGATGGGACCATAACATTAAGGTTGTAGTAATCCATCATCATGAGGTGCCCTTTATGTATGTGTGTGTGTATGTATGTATGTATATTTTTCAGATTTGGGAACGGAAAAATTGGGCTGTTGAAAGCAGCAGTGAGGATAATCACGTCTTTACTAGGTTTTATAGAATTAATCATTGAATGCCTTGTTTCAACTTACATTGGGTCACATAAATTATCTAAACTGGAGGTTCACGGGGTCGCATTTTAACCAAGTTTTTAAGTACCGAAGACTTAATTATTATTTATTGTGTCAGACCTTCCATCTATGCCCAATGTAGTATATTTTACATCAATAGATATATGACTATGGGAAACTTAGGCAAGGCTACAGTTAAAGTGAGGCATAGTCATTTTTTAAAATTTCATATGTAGTTATCTTCTCAGGCTTATGGGAGCAGTGGAATTTAGTGTAAACCCCAGGCTTATAATTTGAGTGTCCAGCTCATTAAGTTCATGAATTATTTTCTATTAGTGCATATTAACATTGTTAAAGTTAGAACCTATGTTGTAGAAGCATAAAAGTCAATCAGTGCCCTTTGTTAAATGCTTCAGTATATAAATATATGAATTTTTAATTTCTAGCTGGATTTGATTATATTAAAACCATAATGAGGTACCACTTCACACTTACTAGGATGGCTCTAATTTTTAAAAAGTGGAAAGTAAGTGTTGGCAAGGATAGAATCAGAAACCAGAATGCACTGCTGGTGGGAATGTAGTTTAGTTTATTATATATTTACATCAAAATATTATCTGTAAACATATTATTTTTTACTTTCTCCTTTATCCAGAGGTTTGTTTGTAAATCAATAGGTGATCTGAGGCTAGCATTATGTTTGCTACACTGGCATTTGCTTAGTCCTTGAAGTTCCTCTCTTTTTCCCACTTTTGACTTGTAGCTAGCTGCCTAATCCGACATTCTCTTTTCTTTCCTATTTTCTTTCATTTGCTTTAGGTTTCTAGCCTCCTGAAACTGAAGTTTTCTTAGTCTCTGGTTGGTAAGAGCAACAGAGGGAGGCGGGAAGTGGGTACTGTCTGGTATGGCTGCTCCAACCCCAAGATAATCAGTCCCTTTTTTTCCTTTTAAGTAAAATCTTTAGAATAAATTGTAATCTAGGTGACCACAGACTTTTGTTCCTTTTCCTCTCTTTGGATGTTTCACCTGACAAGCCCCTGCAGGACCAAGTAGCCCCCCGTTGCTTTGTCCTTTCGGATTGTTACCTAAGAAAAATCGGGGAGGGTACTGGCCTTGCGAGCAGTTGCTTCCCTTTCCAGGGTGTCCCACTTGACCTCTGAGGGTCAGAGGGAAGAGGAGCAGAAGGAATGTGGCAGCAGGGGAAGTGCCTACCTCAGCACTGCCTCCTCCAGGGCACCATGAGGATTCAGGCGTCTGAGTCAGGGCTGGGCAATTGGTCCTTTCACTGCTCCCAAGTCACCCCTACAGTGAAGCTTAGTAACACCATCTCCAACCATAACTAAGGGGAAATCCTGACTCCCCTGGAGCCTGTTGCATGTATCCAGTTTATTATTAGTTTTTGGTGTTGAGTCGTATTAAATTGTTTGAATATACAATCTGTGCACTCACTTGTCGATGGACAGTGGGTTGTTTCCAATTATTGGCTATTATAAACAGACTTGCTAGGAACACTGTGTAACAATTCTTTGTGTGGACACTTGTTTTCACTTCACTTGGGTAAAAGCTCAAAAGTAGAATGGCTGACTCAAATGTTACGTCATATGTTTAACTTTTCAAGAACTGCCAACTTGTTTTCCAAAGTGGTTGCACTAGTCCACATTCTCACCAACACTAAATCACAGTGCCAGTTGTTCCACGTCCTTCGAAACCATTTAAATTACAGCCATTCTAGTGTCTAATGGCATCTCATGATTTTGTCTTTCCATTTGCTTGTTTTTTTGCCATTCACCTTCTTCTGGTGGAGCATCTGTTCAAATATTTTGCCCAGTTTAAATCTTTTAGGGGGGTTTCTTATTCTTGTTTCAGACTCTAAGTGATCTTTATGTGTTCTACAAGTCCTTTATCAGACAATATGCTTTGCTAATATTTTCCCCACTATGTCTTGCCTTTTCATTTTTTTTTTTTTTTTTTTTTTTTTTTGCAATTAAAGCCACTTTGTTTCAGTGGCATTAATTACCTTCACAACGTTATGTGACCATCACCACTATTTCCAAAATTTTTAACCATCCCAAACAGAACTCTACAGCCATTAGCAATAACTTCCCACCTCCACCCCACCCCCAGCACCTAGTTACTGCTGTTCTGTCTGTAGGGAACTTACCTATTCAAGGTATTTCACGTAAGTGGAACATATATTTGTCCTTTTGTGTCTATTTATTTCACTTAGCATAACATCTGCAAGGTTCATCATGTTGTATGTATCAAAACTCCATTCCTTTTATGGCTGTATAGTATGCCACTGTCCCATATATGATGCATTTTCTTGATCCATTCACTTTTCAATGGACATCTGGGTTGTTTCCAAGTTTTGGCTACTGTGAATAATGCTGCAATTAATATGGGCATATAAGTATCTGTTCAAGTCCCTACTTTCTTTTGACTATACATCTAAAAGTAGAAATGAGGGGTCATATGGTAATTTTATGTTTAGCTCTGAGGGACTGCTGAACTGTTCTCCACGTGGCTGTACCATTTTACATTCCCACCAGCAGTGCATTCTGGTTTCTGATTTCTATCCTTGCCAACACTTACTTTCCACTTTTTAAAAGAGTAGAGCCATCCTAGTAAGTGTGAAGTGGTACCTCATTATGGTTTTAATTTCCATTGCCCTGATGGCTAATGATTCTGAGTCTCTTTTCAAAATATGTTAGCCATTCATGTATCTTCATTAAAGAAATTAGTAATGCTCTGCCCATTTTTAATAGGACTTTTTGTTAAATTGTAGTTCTTTATATATTCTGGTATTAATCCCTTATCAGATATATAATTTACAAGTATTTTCTCCCATTCTGTAGGTTGCCTTACTTTTTTTGATAATGTCTTTTGATGCACAAATATTTTAATTTTGTGCATAAAAATTTTTTAATTTTAATTTTGATGAAGTCCAATTTATCTTTTGTTATTCATGCTTTTGGTGTCTTAAGAACCCTTTGGCAAATTAAAGGTCATGAAGTACACCCCTATGTTTCTTCTAAAAGTCTGATCCATTCTTCACTGATCCATTTGGAGTAAACATTTGTATATGGTGTGAGTTAGGGCTCTGAATTCACTCTTTTTGCTCGTGGAAATCCAGTTATTCCAGCATCATCTGTTGAAAAGATTTTTCTTTCCTCATTGAACAAACTTGGAAAACTTGTCAAAAATCATTTGGTTACAGGTGTATGGTTTAGACAACTCCCGAATTGTAAAAGGAAAGAGAGAATCAGAGATGGTAACTATAGTATGTTTGTTACTGAAGGGAATGACCCAGAAGAGGGGAAAATTGATGATGCAGGAGAGGAGAGAACTGCTTGTCTTAGCAGGCACAAGGTGATGGAGTTTGGAAGAGGAATACAAGTGGAAGGTCTGGCCTTGGAGAGTTTATCTAGAAGAACTGGCAGGAAGGCCAGTATGCCACTGCAGATGCTAATAGGTAGGTGGGCACGGTAGCAAATTACAGAAATGAATCCATTTACTCAACAAATACTTACTGGTTGCCTACACCTTACTTTGTGCCAGATATTGTTCTAAGGATACAATTGGTATTTTCAGCCATTTAAACTTCAGCCATTCTAATTGGTATCTAATGATATCTCACTGTGACTTTAATTTGCATTTCCATTTTTTTCTTTTCTGATTTTTTTGCCATTGATCTTCTCTGGTGAAGTATCTGTTCTGTTCTGAGGGTTCTCTGGTGAACCCTTATACATTGCTGGTGGGAATGTAAAATGGTACAGCCACTGTGGAAAACAGTTTGGCAGTTCCTCAAAGAGCAAAACACGATTACTGTATGATCCAGCGATTCTACTTTTAGGCATCTAAATAACTGAAGGCATGTACTTGAACAGATACTTATATGCCAATATTTATTGCAACATTATTCACAAGAGCCAAAAGGTGGAAATACCCCAAGTGTCCACTGAAAAATGAATGGATAAATATGCTATACGCAGGCAATGGAATATTTAGCCACAAAAGGAGTGTAGTTCTGATACATGCTACAACATGGATGGACCTTGAAAATGTTCTGCGAAGTGAAGTATGCAGACACAGTGAATCAAAACACAGGTCCCTGTGCTCAAGGAGCTACCACATTTAAGGATAGGAAAGCAATACCAAACACAAAGGACTATGGTAGGCTTGAGGATCTGAAAGTTGAACTGGACTGGGGCTGTTTGGGCAACATCATCAAATTTATGTTTAAAATGGCTGCTAGGGGGCCCATCAGTGGTTACTGTAGAAAATCTGAAGGTTTCTTTACCTCCCAGGAATAATTTTGGTCGGTAAGCAACATTAGTGTAAGTTTTCACGTGTAAAGTCAATATATCAACTACTGCAGATAAAAGTGAAGACAAATGTGTCTTCTGTAAACTTGCAGTAAAGCAATGGATTAAATTCTGGGATTTAAATCTTCTGAATAGTGTTTCCTCTCTCAAACTGATCCATAAGTAAATTGTTTATATGTCCATCTGTTTTAGAATCCAGAATAAGTAGAAAGTCAAATAAAATTTATTATCACTGATGACTTTTTATGGAAACTCTATACCCTCAAAAATTTAAAATCTTAATTAAAAGTCCAGTGAAGACTTAACTGTAGAAGCAAATGAAGATAAGAATTGCCACATCAGTGAACTTAATACTTGTCTCATGGTTCTCCTACCATTTTTGTATCCTAAAGGTTCACACTTAAGATGACATACCACCCTCAGAGCAGTGGAGACTTGATGGGCTAATCTAGACCTAAACCACCTTGAAAATCTGCTCCCACTCATCACTCAGAAGCCACTTCCACCTATCCCTAAATTCTCAGAAGAATCCTGAGTCATGAGAGAAATTCTAAAGAGCCAGTGAAGGATCTTTACAGGCTGAAAAGGAGTCCTGAGGAGATACTCATTTTGTTTCTGAACTTCTTTGAGCATATCAGATCAGAAATATCTAGGCCTTAATGAAGTCATGTCTTTCGCAGTGACATGGATGGAGTTGGAGGCCATCACCCTAAGTGAAATAATTCAGAAACAGAAAATCAAGTATCACACATTCTCACTCGTAAGTGGAAACTAAACAATGGGTACACATGGACATATAGAGGGAAAGAACAGACTCCCGGGACTCCAAAAGAGAGAGGGTAGTAGGAGGGTGAAAGGTGGAAAAGTACCTATTGACTATAATGTCCACTACTAAGGTGATGGGTACACTAGTAGCCATTATGCAGCATGTCCATGTTAACACACCTGCACACGTACCCCTGGAATCTATAAAAATGAACATTTAAAAAATGTAAACATTAAGCCTCCAAGGGATAAAGACAAATGGCCTCTACTCCAGGTTCTCTCTCAAACTGCAGTGGGCAACAGAAAGGAAAAATTCCAGGTAAAACAAAAGCCGACCACAGGTGACTTTTAAGTGGTATTATGAACTGTTCTTTCATGCTCAAGGTCTTACCTGGGTGTCTGTATTAAGGACATTCATGAAGTAAGACTGGAAAAGAGTAAGAAAACTTTGTAAAATGTCATGGAATCACAGTAAAATATGCCACTATTTGACACTAGCCGAATAATGTACTCATGATACTTAATATTTTGTAAATTTCTATAGTATAAATGGAAAAAAATTCTGATTGTTATTTTGCTTCCTGGACTCTTGCTTTTGGAAAGTGTTTCACTGAAGATCAAAAAGTACTATTGCTGGGAAAATAAATATTTTAGTGATGAAGTTCTATGTGGCTTCAGTCAAAGTATCTCAATGTGTGGTGTGTATATCTACATATAGATAGATATGCTATTATCAATTTCTCAGACTATATTTTGAAATTGCCAGTTTAGCCTAGAATTACTCAAATGTCAAACTGAGTCTTCCAATTTAAGTATTTTAGGATCTTATGGTCAGCATGAGAAATAAATTTGTATGCAATTCCTCCAACTTCCAACAAAGGGATTCCTATAGTTAGAAAATCTTTTTGTCTGCTATACATTGTAATATAAAATCTAAAAATTCACCATATTCCAGCCTCCAACACGTGTTTGGGAAAAAAAAATACATACATATAGAAGATATGCTTTGTTACTTTGTTCTAATATATTTTTAAAATACCATTATAAGAGCAGAGTTCTGGAGCAGAAATATGCAATTCAACTTTATTGATTATGCCTAAGGCATAGGGAAATGAATTAAGTGGAATTATGGATGGTGGTAAACAAGATGAAACAGGATGACAGAAAGTAATAAATACAGATAGTTTTTTGATGGATCTTACAAACTATTAGTAAAAATGTGTAATTCTCACCTCAAAGATGCTTTAAGCTACGAAACACATTTAAATGGAGTAACTAAAAGAAGATAAATTAACAGGATGTGAAGGGATTGTGTAAACGTGAGAGGCTAGTAAGCCTGAAACCTGTTCTCCTCCAAATATTTCTGACATTTGTTGTATGCTTAAGGAGCATATATTTCTTCTAATAAGCTTTACACAAGTAGTTCTTATGGATATATCCTTTCAAACATAAACCAAAGCCAAATAAAAGTAAAATTTTTCCTAATTTTTCTTATCAGAAAAGTTAACAATCCCCTATCTTAAATACAATTTCCAGCACCTACTAATGGTTCTAAGATGTTCAAAAATTTAATTCTGCTTAATATTGGGATGAAATCTGTCTCCCAGCACAGCAGGATAAGGATCTATCAACCATTATTCAGAGAGCCCAAGGACAGTCTTCAAGTCTCTATTTTACCATACCATTCTCCTTATGTTCCTAGTACACTTTTTTAAAGAATTATGTTTTAGCTTCATAAGTGAACTACCCACCAACCAGAAATGCTTTTCCTCAACTTCTTTAATCTATAAAAATTTCATGCACACAACCTGATAAAATACATCAGAGTGAAGACATCCGATTTAAGTATTTTAGGCATATTTAATAAATAACTTCAGTAAATAGCACTGTAAAAAGTGAACTGTTAAAACTAAAGGCACTTAAAACAAGAATATGACTAGTATGAAACAAGATGGGCAACTCAAATGGTGAGAAGTAAACATACAGTGGTCTGCTATGGCACTAATTCAAAGTAAGACTCGCACAGGTGAGAGCTGTTGCATAGCCACGGTACAACTTCACATGTTCATTAAAAAGGCAAATTGACCGCTAAAACTTCAAAGAAAAAGTACTCATAAAAAAAGTCTTACCCCAAAATTGCAAACAAATACATTAAAAGATTAGAAGAGGTGATAAAAACCAGACATTAAACAAAATAAAATAATAAAATAAATTCAACTCGAAAGGTCCCCATTCAGCAAATACTTTGCAAAGTATGGCCTTTATGTAAAAGTGCTAAATCAAGGACTTTTAGCAGAAAATTGCTCGGTTCTTTTACCTAAGGCTTGAATTTGTAAAGTGAAGGCATAAAAGTTACCAAACATTAAGTAACTCTTAAAATGGCACACAGGTTTTAAAGCTATTGGTTCTTCCTTCCTAACTCTCTGAATTTTTCCCATGGCCTGTGGAGATCAACTATTTCAAACCTATTTTACACCAGCAACTCTAAATGTACTTGTCTTTCAGTTATGTCATCAGTCATGTCTAACAGGCAAATAGCAAAATAACAGATTTAAAACAATCCTTAACTAGCTAGCTGGACATTTACTTTGGATTCTGCGTAACTGCAAACTGACATATTTGTAAAGCTAAAAATCAGTTTTAATACATGATTAACAGAAACTCTCATCATGCTCATTAACTATTGCCCTTTCAATCACTGTAGAAATATCACTTAATCCAATAAGCTTGATTTCAATAGTCCAGGAAGAAAAGGTCAAAAAGGCACAATGTGACCTTAGCTGACAAGAATAACCATCCTGTCTCAAGTCTTTTGTCAGTCCCTGGCATGAATTACATTATTTTCAAAATAATAAAACATTTAAAAAATTATACATATTGTACATTTTCAAAACCTGCACATGAGCCAAACCATGGCAATATTGCCCTAAAGCTACCTAACTGTGACTATGGAAATTGCTACTTTGCATTCAGTGTTGTGGGATTTGCACAGGCGGTACTCATTTTCCCTCATACTTCGGATTGACCACAGTTGTCACGGCACTCTTATAAATAGGATTTTCACCCTAAAAAAAAAAAAAGTGAGAAAATTATCACTCTACTAAAATTATGTAGAATAATTTTTATAAATCAAGACTAAAAGTTGCAATCATCTTAAGAAGTCATTTCTATTTTATTTGTCCAGATATCACGGTTGTTTTAAAGGCATTAATAACGGCTTATATAAAAATAGAAAATGGAAGCTTTGCTTTACAAGTCTAATGATGCCCCTATCTGGTGCTATTTCATTCTTGAGTCCTTCCTCCATTGGAGGCTTGATTTAAGAATGTTCTCCATGGCACACAATGTACTGTCATCGTGAATTCTCTCCTTTGAATTAGTTTGTAATGCCTGCCTTAAGGAAGCATGAACTCTGCTCCCATCACTGCCTGATTCTTATCCCTTTATCGTGAACAGAAGGCGCCTGCTAATCAAAACGGGAATCCTTAGCTTTCACTGCTGGGAGGGAGGTGTGCTTCTGGGGTCTCCTACAGAAGTTACTAATTTAGAGGGTAAGGCTGTCATTGTGTCATGGACAGCACTGTGCCCCACCAAGTCACACTGCCAAATTTGCTTAGAATGTTAGATAATTACCATTCCTTATGAAATAATTGTTATTCTTCAATATCATAATGGTGATATGTCTTACTGCAATGCTATAATTTAGTAAACAGTACTGAAATCAAGGCTAGCAAGCAGGCTCCAAGCCATAAACACAAGAGATCTTTCAAGATCCAAAAATATACTGACAGTGATGTTTTCAGCAGAAAAAAAACATATCACCGTATCACCATTTTCCTTAAAAATTCTCTTTTACTGCAAGTGCTACATGTAAATACTTGCTATAGCATTCTTTTTTCTCCTGTTCTTATAAATTGAAAGCAGGCTTGAAAGCCAAGTGAGAAGTGTGACCAAATAACACTATAGCAGAGCAAATTACAGTGAGTACAAATCAAAAATACTTGTTAACTACCAGGAAAATTTTTTTTCAGGAAAAAAGATTTTGGAATGTTGTTCAGTTTTATATCTCACTATAGAACCAACTGCAGGTGATTTTAAAAAAATAGAAAGCATCTAAAACATTTTTTGATCTAAAAGTAAATTTTGTTTTAAAGTTTATTCACACTTCATTGCAGACAGTATTTGGATCTGCCTTTTGGTGCCACAATTTCTGCCCTCGTATAGTTTGGTGGGTGAGAGACATGAAAATAAGGCACTCTGATAAAGTTTACAATAGAGTTATGAACATAATCTGGGAATAGTATAAGAAAAAACTTATCAACTTTAAGAAGATTAAGGAGATTTTCATTGTGAAATTGACTACAGATAAATTATTGGCTGGTAAACAGAAATCTATGCAAAGTCAAGGTGTAGGGAAAAGAATGGGACATTTAAATAGAAATATATATAGTTCAGAAGCTTTTAGAGTTAGGGGAGGGCAGGCGCAGTGGCTCATGCCTGTAATCCCAGAACTTTGAGAGGCCGAGGTTGGTGGATCACTTGAGGTCAGGAGTTTGAGATCAGCCGGGCCAACATGGTGAAACCCCGTCTCTACTAAAAATACAAAACTTAGCTGCCGTGGTGGCGGGTGCCTGTAATCCCAGCTACTCGAGAGGCTGGGGTAGGGGAATCACTTGAACCTGGGAGGCGGAGATTGCAGTGAGCCGAGATCACAGCACTGCACTCCAGCCTGGCCAAAAGAGCAAGACTCCATCTCAAAAAAAAAAAAAAAAAAAAAGAGTTAAGGGGGCATACGTTTTGAGGTGAGGAGACAAAGGAAGAACGGCCCTAGAAGCCTTGCTATGAAGTCAGAACTTCATCCTGTAGGTATCCCATACCACTGAGGGAAAAATGTAGCATATAAAAGGCTGGGTCCCGCAAGACACCAAATAAACCTCTGTGATTTCAGCTCAGCAGCTCATGTGATACCAATCAGAACCTGACAACATGCCTCAGTCCTCATTACTCCCCCTCCTCAAAACACACCTTGAATGGTTGTTGCAGAAACATGGACAAGCTCAGGATCCCTCAAACAGCATATGATGTGGATGACAAAACTGTGTACATCAAACTCTCAGCTCTAGTCTCAACTGAAGCTAATACATTATACAGTTGTGAGAGCAGACATTTCAAAATGGGGGTCAGGAAACTGGATTCTAGCAACTACCATCTTAAAAAGCCAGAGTGCAAATAAATTACACTCCACATTTATATCCTATCTGATTTGAGGCTAAGTGCTACACATTCCTTCAAATATATTGGGAAAATAAATTACCATCTAAGTTTCTTTAAAATAATGTATTTGCTAAATCTAGTATTTAATACTCAAGAATTACAAGGGAAGGATAAAAAAAAAGAAAACAAAAAATTTAAAAAGCCCTATACAGATGAGTCCAAAGTGTAATTTACATGGAAGAACTTACCTTTGGAGAAAAATCTGTCTTGTCATATACACAAACATTTGTATTTATTATTTCAAAGTCCATTCAAACAAAAGTTTAACATGCAAGGTTAGAGGTAAAATTAAGCTCACTATCTGCATTAGGCATCATTTTAAATGAAGGTGAACTAAAATAATTCAGATTAGTTTCCATCATTCAGAGTGCACCACCACCCTCACCCCAATAAAATCCACATCAAGAGAACAGGGTGACATTATGAAAGGAAGCCCTCAAGCTCAGTAAAATGTCATCTTTGTGCTCACTCTGGAATGGCAGACAGTGGTAGCTACAGAACCATTTCTATAATGTATTAAATATGTAATGCAGAACCGTGGGAGATTTGGGATGCACATTTAAACCCGCATAGCAGCAGATGAGGGCAGACTATTTTTTTAAACCCACTCCAACAGTTAGAAGCTGGTAATGTGACATGTTCTTTTGAATGTTCCTACATGGTAGTCTGGTGCCAAAGTAATTAGTGCCTACCCATTATTTCAAAAAGTTTAATGACATAATTGACTGGCAAACCTTGGTCCATATCAGAAAAGTCTTTTATAATGCGTGATGTAATTTCTTGATGCTCCTTCATTTATTTCTATTGTTAATTTCTACTTTTTCTTGAGAAAACATCTCTTAAAATAATCTGTAGCCATCAAATTGCCTGGACTTCAATAATGCATAGAGAAATTTTTACCAAACTTTTGCTTCTTGAATTACATAAAATGCTTATTTTAGCAACATTTTAGCCATATATACATTATAAACATTAAGTTTAAGTAACATTTACTGATAATTTCCTTCAAAATACAATTAAAGGTACAGCAAGGGTGAAAATTTCACCTCAGCAGGTCAGAAATTTTTTCTCCTGTGAGAAATAACCACATGAAATTGTCAACATTTGCCTATTTTTGACCTACAACTAAAGAAAATAATATTAAAAAAAAAAAAAAACCTAGCAATGTCATTGGCTAATCAGTTTTCCTCTAAAAATGACTTTCTGTAAAGTACTAAGTGAGAACGAGAAAAATGTGTTGTCTCAGACTAACACAAATTTGTACCAACCTGCCCATATGTTAATTTGTATATAATTTTCTGCCATCAAATTTAAGTTTAAAAAGTCTTACGATCTACTAAGAAATAAAAATCTGATAAGTTAATGACTTATAATGTTATCAGTACTTCCTATATCACTTGTAACTATTAAACATTCCTGTCCTTTAAGCTCTTATTCATGATCAGTTTGTAAGCACACTCTCAATAGTCAATAAGTACAACTACAGCACTGGGTTCCATGTATTAAAGTGATTTTCCTAACATGATGTTTGCCAACAGCAGCAGTGTTAACTCTGACAGAGTAACAACAAATTGTAAAAAGGCTGTAAATCTCTATAAAGAGTGATCTACCTCTTCCTAACCAGGTAACAGGGACTTCTGAAGATACATAACTGCTACCAAGTACAATGTTGTAGACAAGAACATGGACTCTGGAGACCAACTGCCTGGGTTCAAATTTCAGCTCTCTGACTAACTAGCCATGGGAACTCGGTCAAGTTACATAACCCTTACGTGTCTCAGTTTTCTCATATGTAAAATATTCCTACAACTTTCACTATGAAGATTATAGATTAAGAGTTTAGAATCATGCCTGAGACACAATCATCTGTATGTGTCACCAACACTGTCTTTATCTGCACAATAAGGTAGGCAGTGAGAAAAATGGAAATCTTCCAGGCCCTATTACAGTCAGACAGTTGGGAAAAGGAGGAAGAGTTCTCAATCACCAGTCAGAAGAATTTAGTTCTAATCACAAATAACCTTTGTTATCAGAGTTTTAGGGGCTTGCATGATTATATTAGAATATGCTGGAAACATTTCATGAAAATTCAGGTATGAACAGTTATAAACTTACATTTGAAAATCAGAATCATTCTCACATACACAGACACACACACACACATATATAATATACATACATATACAGGGTCTTCTGGCTTTTAATGAAATTTCAAGTTATATTCAAGAAACTGATCTCAAATCTTTTGAGAACCAGTAATGATACTGTAGTTGCATACCATACAAATATCACACTAGGTTACATTTTATTTTCTATTCTGCAATTTGGATTTCATGATCAATTTTCACTATCCAACCCTAAAATTTACTCATAACAAATTTGTTATTTAAGGATAATACTGGTGGGGCACAGTGGTTCACACCTGTAATCCCAGCACTTTGGGAGGCCAAAGCAGGCGGAACACTGGAGGTCAGGACTTCAAGGCCAGCCCAGGCAACATGGTGAAACCCCGTCTCTACTAAAAATAAAAAAATTAGCCTAGCTTCCTGGCAGGTACCTGTAATCCCAGATACTCGGGAGGCTGAGGCAGGAGAATTGCTGGAATCTGGAAAGCAGAGGTTGCAGTGAGTTATTATCACACCACTGCACTCCAGGTTGGGCGACAGAGCAAGACTCTGTCTCAAAAAAAAAAAAAGAAAAAAGGATAATATCATTCTAGGCATAGGACTGTTGTGAGGATTAGAGCTGACAGGCTGATTTCATATACTGGAGTGCATTTGCCAAATACAACCACCCCATATAATACAGAGTACTGACTCCCTGTGATAGATGAGAGAAGTGAAGTGGCTCAATGCTGTTCTGCTTACTAAGTGGAAGAGGTGGGATTTGATCTAATGTCTAACTGATTGCAAAGCACATTCTCTTTTCACTACAACATAGCTGCTGTTTCTACTATATCACATTACTTATTTTACAGTCTAAGAAAAACACGAAGTTAACACACAAAAAGAAAAGCCACAATAGCGATATTTAAAGCCAGACTTAAAAAAAGACCAGCAATAGTGATAAGGACACACAGTGCAGTAAAAAAGATAAAAGTTCACATGCAAAGGCAGAAAGTGAAGGAAAATACGAACGGCAATTTAGAGACCAGCTTTACGTCCGTAGTTTGGATTCTTGAAATTATTAATAGGACTCTTGTAAATCGGATTTTCTTGCTAAAGTAAAAGAAATAGTTTCTAATGATTTCATCAGAAAAAAAAAAGGACATTTATAGTGTTCAAACACTATAAAGGGAATTTTTTTTCTATTTCTACCCTTCTGCAATTTATAATTTAAAAAATTGATAATTTTAAAAAACCCAAGGAAACTGTAGTAAAGTGCAACTAACTACAATTCATTTACAATTTAAAATACTGAAGGTTGTCACTGCTTTCTTGTATCAAAAGATGAATACACAAAGGCCAACATTTGGTTACCCCACCCTCTGACTCCACATTTCAAAGCTCTAAAAATGCTAACATAAACTTTCAGTCACTTAGGGCTTTTAAGATTTTTATAAGCCAAGGTTTACTGAGATATAATTTTCATAGAGGAACACACATCTTTTTAAAGTACATTGTTCTGTGAGTTTTCAAATACATAAATCTACCCACAATCAAGATTATCCCCAGGAAGATTCCTTACGCCCTGTTGTGGTCAACCCTTTCCCCCGTTCCAGCCCCTAGCAACCACTGATTTTTGTCCCTACAGTTTTGCTTTTCCAGGATATCTTCTAAATGGAATCATATTGTATACAGCCGGGGTGTCCAATCTTTTGGCTTCCCTGGGCCACACTGGAAGAAGAATGATTGTCTTGGGCCACACATAAAATACACTAACGATAGCCGATAAGCTTAAAAAAGAGTCACCAAAAAAAAAAAACTTACAATTTCTAAGAAAGTTTACAAATTTGTGTTGGGGCCACATTCAAAGCTGTTCTGGGCTGCATGTCCTGGCCCACAAGCTGCAAGCTGGACAAACTTGGTATACAACCTTTTGAATCTGGCTTTCACTGAAGGTTCTTTGTTTTTTCGTTTCTTTTTTTAAAGAAAGAAACAGCTTTCCATTGAATAGCTTGCTACACAGATAACATGATTTAGGATTCTACTCCACATTAGATGAAAAGGCAGATTTAGGATCGAAACTATTAAAGAAATAAAAATACTGGCCACAGTAACCAGAACATACATGTTTATAATCAATGTTTTGTTTCAATGGGATATATTTAGGATGCTTTCTGTTTTTCACTAAATGCAAATTCCTTGAGTGAAAAACTTTTGGGGGAATAAAACACTTAAAAGGGACTTTAATGATCAGCCTGACAGTTAATATATAAGTCTTAGGAGTATTACATTTACTTTATGAGCCACTTTGCTTTTTGGATGTTTTGTAACTTACCGTGTCCCATTTGGCATTCATTTTCTCCTTTTCAAATTTAGCAAACTCCCTTCTGTCATGAATAATCATTAAAAGCTTCCATATCAGCAGTAATGCAAGGCCAATAAGAACAATTCCAGCAACCACACCAGCTACAATTGGAATGATGTCTGGACCAGTGGGACACTCTGGAAAATAAGGTTGTAATGAGCACCACAAAGCTGGGCAGTATCTTATAAAAAAAAATACAGGAATAAACACCCAAGAGAGTGAACGCACACTATCCCAAAGAATCTATAAAATAGCTTTTAGAACTAACAAGTAAGTTTACAAGCTTGCAGGATACATAATCAATGAACAAAAATCATGTACTTTTCTATATATATAATTTTTTTCCACATATTGAAAACAGAAATTTTAAACAGTAATATTTACTATAGAATGAAAAGCATGAAAACTTACATATAAGTCTAACAAAATATATGCAAGATTTGCATGTTAAGAATTACTAAACACTGATAAAAAGAAATCTTTCAGACTGAATAAATGGAGAGATACTCCATGTGCAGGAGTTACAAAACCTAATACTGTTAAGATGTCAATTCTTCCCAGTTTGATCTATAAACTCAATGGTATCCCACTCAAACTCCTGGTAGAACTTCTGTAGCAATCAACAAGCCAATTTTAAAATTTACATGGAAGGCAGTGAACGAGGGGAAGTGTCTCAAAAACACTTTTGTAAAAGAATAAAGTTGGAAGACTCGTATTACCTGCTTTCAGGGCTAGCTATAAAGAAAGCTACAAGACCATGTGGTATAGCTAACAGACAGACACTCATATACATGGAACAGAATAGAGTCAGAAACAGGCCTACACATGCGAGGTCACCTGATTTTCAACAAAGGTGGAGAAAGGACAGTCTTTTTTCAACAAATGCCCCTAGAACAAGTGGACACTGATATGAAAAAAACAGCCTTTTGTCACACACTAATAATAACTCAAGATGAGTTACAGATCTAAATGTGAAACCCCAGAAACTATAAAACTTCTAGAAAAAAACACAGGAGAAAAATCCTTAAAATCCTGGGTTAGGCAGAGTTCTTAAAGACAATGTAAAATAAGAGCCACAAAAGAAAAACTTGGTAAACTGTACTTAGTCAAAATTAAAACCTGTGGTGTTCAAAAGACACTTAAAAAAATGAAACGATAAGGAGGCACAGGCTGGGAGACAAAATTTGCAAAACACCTAGCTGATAATTCAAAACAGTACAGGACTCTAAGAACCTGGCAGCTTCTTACAAAGTTAAACATATGCTTACCATATGCTCCAAAATGCCATGCTTACTTAGTATTTACCCAAGAGAAATGAAAGCTTATGTTTACACAAAAACATGTACACCAAGGTAGAAAATTCCAAAGAATCTACAAAAAGGCTACCAGGAAAACTAAGATTAAAAAAAAAAAAAGTTTCACCTTCAGAGAATTTGAACAAAATCAACACTTTATATTAATATCCTTTAAAAAATTATCTTTCCCAGTATTCAAACTTAAATCAAGCTCTAATTTTAAAATCATCAATCATTAAAAAAAAAACTCTTACTACGCACTTGGTGTCAGGCATCATTCTAAGTGTCTTATATAAATCACTGCATTTAATCTTCAAACTCTCCACTTAGAAAACTTAAAAGTGGAACTCTCTTTTCCTTATTTCTTATACAGTTAATTAGGTAATATTTTAAGCTTCGAGAGATGAAAAATTTCCCAACTTGACCTAAAATATTCCAGCTGGAGGCTGTTTCTGGATGTTAGGCCTAAATAAGCAGAAACAAGACATACAAGATATGAAAAGAATGTTTGCAATCATCACATTTCTACCTGGATTCTCCACAACATGAACCATGACCTCATTGTTCCCATTCACTGAATATGTAAAATAGAACCAACAGTCGTCAACATCCTTCTCCTTACAATGGGACACAGGATCAGGTTGGACTGGCTGGGGTAATTTGTCCCGACTTTCTACCTTGGTAATGTTAAAATAGGAACATTCCTGTGCACATGTGTCTTTCTTTTCTCCTTTATTGAAGGCTCTGCACTGAACACATTCTCTGTTAAAAAAAAAAAAAACACGTATTATATTTAAATTTTATTTCACAAATATTTGCTTAAACATATTTCCCATGCTAAACTCTTGTGACCAAATTGAACAAACAGCTATGAAGGAGGATTTGAATAAATGAAGAGGTGCATTACATTTGTGGATAGAGAAATTATGTAAAAAGATGCTAACTTCCATAATAAAATTAGAGACTTATTACAGTTCAAATTAAAACGCTATTAAGAAATAAAAGACAGTAAAATAAATTAGCCCTATCACATATTAAATATGTAACATAAAATCATAATTTTTTTTTGCCATGGAGTCTTGCTCTGTCATCCAGACAATGTAGTGGTGCAACCTTGGCTCACTATAACCTCTGCCTCCTGGGTTCAAGCAATTCTCATGCCTCAGTCTCCCAAGTAGCTGAGATGATAGGCACACGCCACCATATCTGGCTAATTTTTGTATTTTTAGTAGAGATGGGGTTTCACCACATTGGCCAGACTGGTCTCAAACTCCTGACCTTAAGTGATCCACCTGCCTCGGCCTTCCAAAGTGCTGGGATTACAGGTGTGAGCCACTGTCCTCGGCCAAAATCATAATATTTAAATAATTTAAATATGTTACTAGTATAATAATCCTTCAAGAGGAAAAATCTTTAATTTGGCTTAGTTTTGTCAAAAGATAGTAATTAAGAAATTGGTAATGACAAACTAAATTAAATCTTAATTGCCAAAATAAAGGTTACCATGTAAATTCAATTATCTACCACATTCAGATCAAAATAATAGTACAACTCTCACATGACACACTTCATACCATGTAATACATACTAGCTATTGAGAAAGAACTTTTAGGAATTAAAGAGTAGGCTTCCACGTGGCAGGCATTTTATTTATAGTATATTCTAATACTGGCACTGTTCCTGTTCTAGTAACAATACAGGCTTAGGAGAGCCAAGAGGAAGTATCAACTATTTCAAGCAATTAGGAAATACTTACTTATGCTCAGCACAGACACCAAGGCAGGTCTGACACATCTCACATGTTTGCCCTTGGAACTTCGGATCTGTACACTTACAGACACCACATTCGCAGATGCCCCGGCCATTACAGATCTGTCCGTTGCTGGCTTCGCAAGTACTAGTATCCAAAGAACAGTCACACGCACTGCCAGTGTAGTTGGGGTTGCACTCACACACACGACACTTGCAAACACCATTTCCTGCAATTAAGCATATCATTTCTCAAAATAATGGTAAAAATATACAATCACAGTATTGACTGAAAAGTAAAATAAGCAACAACATGTGAGAAAGTATACCTGGGGCGGAACTGACCCTCGAGCTACCCCTTTTCTACTTATGCACCAAGTAAACGCTAGATTTTTTTGTGGCATTAGATGGGATCACATCTTACAACCACTTCAGGTCCTTTACTTACCTCCACAAATTAAGCCATTGGATCTATCACAGTTGAAATTATCACACTCGCAGAATTTGCCAGAATAAATTTCATTTGTATTATCCCTCTTCCTACAAACACACTGTCCACAAACGCACTCTCCATTGTTACTGCAGATTTCTGAACTGTTTTCTTTTCTGCAGTAAGCGTCCATGTCTTCACTGTTAACTTCATCTGTGCTGCATTCACAATGTCTACCAACACGCCCTTCGTTGCACCTGAAGAAACATTCCAAAATTGCAATCACACAAAACAAAAATAATTTAAGAGGTTCCAAGATGGCCGAATAGGAACAGCTCCAGTCTACAGCTCCCAGCTTGAGCGATGCAGAAGATAGGGGATTTCCGCATTTCCAACTGAGGTACTGGGTTCATCTCACTGGGGCTTGTCGGACAGTGGGTGCAGCCCACAGACTGAGAGTCGAAAGAGGGTAGGGCATCGCCTCACCAGGGAAGTGCAAGGGGTTGGGGAATTCCCTTTCCTAGCCAAGGGAAGGTGTGACAGACAGTACCTGGAAAATCAGGACACTCCCACCCTAATACTGTGCTTTTCCAATAATCTTTTAGCAAACGGCACACCAGGAGATTATATCCCGCGCCTGGCTCGGAGGGTCCCACGCCCATGGAGCCTCGCTCACTGCTAGCACAGCAGTGACATCGAACTGCAAGGCGGCAGTGAGGCTGGGGGAGGAGCGTCCACCATTGCTGAGGCTTGACTAGGCAAAGAAAGTGGCCGGGAAGCTCGAACGTGGCTCAAAGAAGCCTGCCTGCCTCTGTATACTCCACCTCTGGAGCAGGGCAGAGCTGAACAAAAGGCAGCAGAAACTTCTGCAGACTTAAACGTCCCTGTCTGACAGCTTTGAAGAGAATAGTGGTTCTCCCAGCGTGGAGCTTGAGATGTGAGAACAGACAGACTGCCAGCTCAAGTGGGTCCCTGATCCCCAAGTAGCCTAACTGGGAGACATCTCCCAGTAGGGACCGACTGACACCTCATACAGCCAGGTGCCCCTCTGAGACGAAGCTTCCAGAGGAAGGATCAGGCAACAACATTTTCCATTCTGCAATATTTGCTGTTCTGCAGCCTCCACGGGTGACACCCAGGCAAACAGAATCTGGAGTGGACTTCCCGCAAACTCCAACAGACCTGTGGCTGAGGGTCCTGATTGTTAGAAGGAAAACTAACAAAGAAGGAAAACTAACAAACAGACAGGACATCCACACCAAAACCTCATTTGTATGTCACTACCATCTACAGCTGAGGGTCCCGACTGTTAGAAGGAAAACTAACAAAGAAAAAGGACATCCACACCAAAACCCCATTTGTATGTCACCATCATCAAAGACACCCACGGTAGATAAAACCAAAAAGATGGGGAGAAATCAGAGCAGAAACGCTGAAAATTCTAAAAATCAGACACCTCTTCTCCTCCAAAGGGACACAGCTCCTCAACAGCAACGCAACAAACCTGGATGGAGAATGATTTTGACGAGTTGAGAGAAGAAGGCTACAAATGATCGGTAATAACAAACTTCTCCAAGCTAAAGGAGGATGTTCGAACTCATTGCAAAGACACCAAAAACCTTGAAAAAAGATTAGACGAATGGCTAACTAGAATAAACAACATAGAGAAGACCTTAAATGACCCAATGGAGTTGAAAACCATGGCACAAGAATTACGTGACACTTGCACAAGCATCAGTAGCCAATTTGATCACGTGGAAGAAAGTGTATCAGTCATTCAAGATCAAATGAATGAAATGAAGCGAAAAATTTAGAGGAAAAAAGAGTAAAAAGAAAGGAACAAAGCCTCCAAAAAGTATGGGACTATGTGAAAAGACAAATCTATGTCTCATTGGTGTACCTGAGAGTGTTGGGGAGAATGGAACCAAGTTGGAAAACATTCTTCAGGACATTATCCAGGAGAACTTCCCCAACCTAGCAAGGCAGGCCAACATTCAAATTCAGGAAATACAGAGAACGCCACAAAGATACTCCTCGAGAAGAGCAACTCCAAGACACATAATTGTCACATTGACCAAAGTTGAAATGAAGGAAAAAATCTTAAGGGCAGCCAGAGAGAAAGGTCGGGTTACCCACAAAGGGAAGCCCATCAGACT
>NW_016803270.1:1950527-1966176 GCF_001698545.2 Rhinopithecus bieti | reverse complement strand
GCCTGTAAACTAGTTCAACCATTGTGGAAGAGTGTGGTGATTCCTCAAGGATCTACAACTAGAAATACCATTTGACCCAGCCATCCCATTACTGGGTACATACCCAAAGGATTATAAATCATGCTGCTATAAAGACACATGCACATGTATGTTTATCGCGGCACTATTCACAATAGCAAAGACTTGGAACCAACCCAAATGTCCATCAATGACAGACTGGATTAAGAAAATGTGGCAGAATACTATGCAGCCATAAAAAAGGATGAGTTCATGTCCTCTGTAGGGACATGGATGCAGCTGGAAACCATCATTCTCAGTAAACTATTATCGCAAGAACAGAAAACCAAACACCGCATGTTCTCACTCATAGGTGGGAATTGAACAATGAGAACACTTGGACATGGGCTGGGGAACATCACACACCAGGGCCTGTGGTGGGGTGGGGGGAAGGGGGAGGGATAGCATTAGGAGATATACCTAATGTAAATGACAAGTTAATGGGTACAGCACACCAACATGGCATATGTATACACATGTAACAAACCTGCACGTTGTGCACATGTACCCTAGAACTTAAAGTATAATATTAAAAAAAAAAAAAGAAGAAGAAGAAGAATCTTGGAGGGAAAA
Organism: Rhinopithecus bieti; assembly: GCF_001698545.2. NCBI lineage: Eukaryota > Metazoa > Chordata > Mammalia > Primates > Cercopithecidae > Rhinopithecus > Rhinopithecus bieti. The sequence goes on along the minus strand of NW_016803270.1, from coordinate 1,965,546 downwards.
ATAATTTAAAAGAGAAAAACTGAGAAAGGAAATAAAACTATAAAAAATCTCTTCAAGCTACCAATCTATTAGGTGGGAGTGTCCATGCCACATGTCACAGACATGTAGTAAAGTGTACACACATGTGCAAGCATGGACAAATATACACAGGCGCACATGTACATTTCAGTTCCGTATGAACTCAAGTTCATATGGAATATGTGCAAGAGTCTAGGAAAAAAATTCATTCAGGAAAGTAACCATTTTGGTCAAGATGAAAATGTAATCTAGCAATAAATAGTGAATGACACATGTGGAAAGGCAGAATAAACTTAATTTTAAAGAGTACATTAGTTACATTTTCAAATAGTATATGCTATTACATTTACTATTCCAGGTGAACTGTCTAAATTTAAAGCAATGGCCTGTTAGCCTAAAAAAATACAATACACATATGCAAAAAAGTGTATGGAAGTTGAAGAAAAACATACTGTGCATCCCACTTAAAAATATAACTAGTATACTATTTAAAAACAAATTTATACTACAGGTGCAGACTTTTCAGGTTCCCTGTGTATTTTTAGAACACATAATGCTCACAGACACTGACTGCACTGATTCTGTATCTGGTAAAAATATAAAGGAAAGAAAGGCAAACTATTTTCAAGATAATCTTTTTGGTTAAATGCCATTTTACTAAAAATGGGCCTGCATGATTAAAACAGGAAATATACAACATGGAAGATAAAAAACTTCTAACATTTAAATTATTACTTAGCACAGACAATTAAAAACTGATAGTGAGCTACAGCCATGTATTTCTTTCATGGTCATCAGCCTTCTAAGTCTACTCATTCGGGGCTGACACTGGATTAAACACTCTCCTCTCTTCCTATTCTTTTACGGAGAAAGCTGTATTCAAAGTATACTCAGTTTTTAATTTTCAATTATAAAAAGTAACCACAGTGTGAAAATAAAATCTGAAGTAATTTTGTTAGTTTTCTTAGTATTAGATACTACATGCTGAAAATACCATTTTCTTTATAACACATATTTATTTTTTAAAAATTATTCCAACAATGCAGAAGTAAATGTAGTACAAGACAAACATCTTCTATTGCTTCATAATTCCATTTCCCCAACAAAATCACCATCACTGGTTTGATGTTATTTTTCTATAAACATATTTTACATAAGCTTATTTTGTTCTAAAAAATTCAGATTGCTCTCACATGAGAGAAACACTACCTTAACAATTTGTTGAATATACTTCTTTCATGGCTATAAAATCTTTTATTTTAAAGAGTAATCAGTTTAAGAAAAAAAGGCAGGAAGGAACTTTATATAAATATCACACACAAGATCATCAAACTGATCTTGTGGTAAGCAACCGTGGTTGGAAAAAATATTTGCTCCAAATAGAGAGATATTCTCTGGATGTCCCAAAATATGACCTGCCTATACTCTCTAAACCAATGTAGCTCTGTCACTGTCTGACAATGCCCAGCTTACCTGCACGCGCCACACTCAAACGTCCCGTTTCCTTCATGACACTTGGGACTTTCAGGGATGCCTTCGCTTTGACATTCACATTCACAGATGTACTGAAGAATAACCTCTACTTCCTCCGTAAAGCCCAGAGGCCTAATTTTAAAGCTGTCAGAATCCTTTTTTGGACACTTATTTGAAGTTATGCTAATTTCAAATTGAACCTTGAAGGGGAAAAAAAAGATTAACAACCAACTAAGCAATTTAAATCTACTAAAAAATATTTCAAAAAGTTGCTCACTTATTTTAATGTTTCTCAAAGTACAAACTAACTTTGCTTATAAATAACCAATGTTTTCTACAGAAAATGCTTTATACAACATACCTCATCTCCAATGGAAATATTGGAACATTTTCTTCCATTTTCCCCTGTTCCATTCACCCCGTTCTTGCAGTAAGATTTGTAACTTATTGTTACTCCTTCTGACAATTTGCCGTTTTCCAAAATGACTTCTGAGGAAAGGGACTAAAAGAATGCCTAATTATACACAGGAAAAGTCGAACAGGATCTACTTGAATGCATAAAACCAATGGATAAATAAACTATTCAGAAAAAAATATATTTCAATAAAATATTTACAAGCCAAATCCAATTGAGTAACTAGAAAACATAGAGGCCAGAGAAATAGGTTTTAATAAATAAGGATCCAATCTGCAAAATAAAATACACAACTGAAAAGCGTATTCGTGTTTTAACCGCTGAGTTAAAATACTCAGGATCACACAGTGTGGAGGGCCGCTGCTGGGAGAAGTCTTAGGAATGTGCAACAGGCGAGGCCTATAATCCCAGCACTTTGGGAGGCGGAGGTAGGTGGACTGCCTGAGCTCAGGAGTTGGAGACCAGCCTGGTCAACACAGTGAAACCCCATCTCTGCCAAAATACCAAAAAAAAAAAAAAATAAGCGAGCATGGCAGCATGCACCTGTAATCCCAACTACTCAGGAGGGTGAGACAGGAGCGAGACTCCATCTACCAAAAAAAAAAAAAAAAGTGAAATAAATGCTGTCTTCCCCATTGGCAAAATGGCATTTCTGCAGTTCTACCTCTCCAGCTAACTATGACTATGGACTAGGGTAAACAATCAACTATGCAGTCTAGGAACAAATTTGCTTAAGGAACCATTGTAGCCCAGCCAAAAAAAAAACAAAACAAAAAAAAACCAAAATCCCCCAAGAAGGATTCAAACCAGTGCTTGTTTAACGTATGAGACTATTCAGGACAAATGGAGAAGGGTAAAATGGTAAGCTATCTCTTGTTCACACCCCTGAAAGAACAGGAGTTAGGAAAATTATCTAAGACAGGGAAGAATGGAAAAGCTGTGGAACCAGTAAAACCTTAAAAACCTTTGTAAAAACTCCTCTGAGTCAGGCCTTTCCAAAGCATTATGGTACCCCATGACATGAGGTAAAAAATGTCTAAAATTCCAGCTGCCAAAGGGTTAGGGGGATGGCGGCCGAAAGCGGTGCACGAGGCACACAAGGGTTACCATAATATTACAATTGCTTTCAGATTATTTAAATGATCACTAATTAAGGCTAACTCAGTGTGATTGAAGTACACTGAATTATGCTCAAAAAGGAGAAGCCAATTCCTCTTTAATTTCAATTCAACTTCCTCCCCTCTGTGAGGGGAAAACAACACTATAAATCTTTTTGAAATAGGCAAATCACACGTATATTTACATTTTTATATATTTTATGGTATATGTATATATGAGTGTGTGTGTACCTCCTGTACCTCCTGAATAGAAACCTATATCCTCTGACTATATGGGGAAAAAAAAAAACTTTTCTATCAGAAAAGTCATCTATTCTTTCAGAATAGATGACTCTATAAAGGATATTTTGGGGAAGAAAAAGATTGGAGAAATCCTGTAAGTTTAAATGTAAGTTATGCTTTACAATTGCTTTCTAACAAGGAGATCTATTCCTTAATGATAAACAAACAGCTATTTGGAAACACTCCCCACACACCTTTAAGAGTTAAGATTTTTGGAGTACTTTGGGCTCGCTAAAGCGTGTATGAAGGAAGTTTTACTTTCTTTGAACAAAGTATTCTCAGCAGGGTATTGTCCAAAACTGATCTTATTTAAGATGTACTCACATTGTATGCATCAATGATCAACTGAATTACATTGCTAGAATTTGCAGATAATGTTCCTACCGCTGACTTAGGGATCAAGTTTTTCAGTTCCTGCAATTAAAAGATAAAACACGTAAAATACATCTACTATTCATTCAACCATTTAGCATCTACTGAGCAACTTTTATCTTTAAATGCCAGTTCCCATATGTCTCATCCTAACTAACTTTAGGAGTTAAACCTAGAAACCAGTTTTATAATATGTAATTAAAAATTAATATAAACCACTTCTGTAAAATTCGGCTTGCCTATCTGGTGGCATTTTCCCACATTTCAATTCAGACATGATTTGCCTCTAACAACTCAACCAAAATATTTAGAATTTTGTTCTTTTATCTCACACATTTACCTTGTAAACGGGCTGAAATTCTTCAGTAACTGCAAAAATTGTCTGAATATTATTTTCACTCAGTTTCTGGACAAGGTGAGCAATAGAAGGATAATCCTAAGAAATCAAGTAATATATTTTAGTATGTAAATACACCCTTATAATCTATTCTAATTTTTCAATCTAGTCATACATGCAAGATTATACATAACTCGATTACAAGACTGCTTTAGATAACTAGATTACATATGTAATTTATATATAGCTAGAGTACATCTACTTGCATACATTTAAGTAGATTACAAGACTGCTTTCAAATAATAGTATCAAATATAAACTGCTGAAGTGAGTAGTGTGTATACATGAATTGCTAATCCTCTTCTCTTTACTTTCATGTATGAACAAAAAACTCCATATTCAAAAGGTTTTAAATAGTAAGATTATCTACGTATATTAAATATAGGGATAAAAGTCAGTAATTAAATATTCTATTATCTACAACTTAAGAAAAAGACCAAGATTTCCCATTTGGATTTCTTCTAGAACCTGAATGCTTTTGCCAATATTTCTTTACAATAAAGGCAGAGTGATTGCTTTTAAAAATCATATAAGACAAAGAGTATGAGACTAAATTACTTATTTAGAAATAGTACTGACTGTGCTACCAAATGCTGTGGGCAGAGAGTTGAGGTAAAGAGTGAAAGTGGCATCTGGGCATCCCTTTCCCACCCCAGTGAGGCCCTTGTCTGAGCAGAAGGAAGCAAATACAAAGCCGCATCTTCACAAATAGCAACACTAGCTTTCCTGCACTTTCAATCAGGACCCCTACTTACCAAAGTAGCAAAACCTCAAACCCTGAGAAACCCCAAGCCAGTCACCCACAAACTCTTAGTATTGAACATTAAAATCCAACATAAACACATTTGCTATGTAAGGAACTAAGCACTTACATAATAATGACTCATTGTGTACATATTATTTTCCAGGTGACACTGTCCATCATTTGGTAAAACAATGCCACCAAGTTTCCCATCTCCAGCAAAGTGAAACCCGGCATCTGTGGAAAACACCAGCAGCCGTGTAACATTCCTCCAGCCAATCAGTGACTTGAAAAGAAAAGGATTTCAATTTTAAAACACTATTCACAGTAATTCAACAAAAATCCTTTAATTTTCATACAGGCCACCACTGTATTTTAACCTAATTATGTTTTTTCTGTGTCTTCTCTTTATACAATGCTAGTTATCTTGCTGAGAAATGCACAAAGCCCAGTGAATGAAGCTCTTCCATCCCATGTACAACCATATCTTGCCTGACCATCCACCTCTCTCAATCTCTCAGTTCTTTTTAAAAACTGTTTTTGTTGTTGTTGTTGTTGTTGTTGTTTGGTTTGGTTTGGTTTGGTTTGGTTCTGCTTATCATCGTATCTCCAGCAGCCAGCAAGCCAACACACTGCTTGGCAAGCAGTAAGTGCTCGATGAGCATTTGCTGAATAAATGAAAGTGTCTCAGCCTTTTCTTACTTTACCCCAACTGCTGCTGTCTCGTCCCCATCTCTGCTCTATATTCTATGCCATACACCTTCTTTATCAGCCCACCACATGAGGCTTCCCTTTTTTTATAACAGAAATAATTATCTTGTTTAAGGATAATTTCACCCATTCTAACTCCTCAATCAGTACTGTTTATCTGCTCATTTACTTTATTTTTGACCTTTCCAATAACGAATCTAAAGTAACTGTAAAATCCTTTTGTCACTACGGTAATTTATAATTATAAAATCTTATGGCTACAGGAATTTACTTGCTTTAGTTAATTTATTTAATATGTCTGTTTAGATCTTCATAAGACTGTAAAATCCTTTAAGGTGGTAATCACATTTATTAATACTGGCAATCTTTCAAAAGTGGAGTGATGAATCATTTTGCATCTAGAGGAGTGGATCAGCATGACCAACACAGAAAAACAGCCACAACCAAGGGTGCTATGACTCGTTTAATCCCACAGGTTAAGGCCTAGTTAGAGGCAGCCCAGAGAATGCTCTCTCCACAACGAGCTGCTAACAGGTGCATACATCACTGGCCAACAAGAAAAGAGGTGTAAGGCTAGGCACTACCTGGAATGCTACCTGCTTTGGCTATAATAGCAGGGACTAACCTTAAATTGCAAACACTCTAGTGAAAACTCGAAAGTAACAATACAGGAATTGGTATTTGCTGAATGCTCACTGGTACTTTTAGAGATTGATGCATTTTAACTTCACAAGAGCCCTATGAGGTAGATTACTATTATCATCTCTTCTTAAAGAAAAGAAAACAGCCCTGGAGAGACTAAGTAAATTGCCCAGCATCAGTGGTGATAGAAAAATGTGTATTACTATCCATATTCCTTCACTTATTATTTTGGGCATCAATTAGCACCTTAGCAAAAATTGACTGAAAAATAACCATTAAGAGGCCTCTAAAATCAAAGAAGGTCATCTAGAGAATAGGGGCACTGGATGGAACAAAAATGAGACAAGAGTAGGTACACAGGACAAACTTGACCTCACAATGTTTTCTAGTTTCAGCCTCAGCCACACCATTAAAGTGTCATCTCAAAATACGCTGCTGCTACATGGATCATAAAATGCCAATTACCGATCCAATATGGATGGGCTTGCTACTAAAAATCTTACAATTAAAATTACAAATATTATACCACTTCTCAAAATACATCTATTCATATAGCTTAAAAACTAGAGCTTAAAAGTTATTTCTTTTGAATTACTAATTCAAAAGATGTGAAAGATGTGTCTTTCAAAGACAGTGAGAAGAAAACTGACCAAAGGAAAATGATACAAGACACTCTCCCTTTGAGCAATTTCAAGGTTCCTGGTGATGCCTCAGATAATAACATCAATTCTATCTCTGGTACAAAACCAGAAAGTCAAGACACAAGGGCTTTTCTAAAATCCAGACCACCAGCTACAGTACAGAGAGGTTGCCCCACTGTTTCAAAAGGTTAGCATTCTGGCTTTTAAAAGCCTGCATGAATAAACTAACTGCCTGGTTTGCATAAAGATTAAATGCTTTTATAAAGGCACTTGTATACAGGCAATTTAAGGGTTTACTTAAATTACTTCTCTAAGATAATCAAATGTATGAAAATTAAGGTCAATTTTTCTATTAACATAGTAAAATCACACTTAAAATTCACACACATAATAGAAACAATATCCCCTTATAGGAAATGAATGTGCTTACTCCACAAACTGCAACTTGCATGATGGCATCGAAACCACCTTCTGGAGAATCCAAATTTCCAGATATGCGCTGTTTTCCAACAAGTTCATTAAATACTTCTCCTTTATTAGTGAGACTGAGCACATTTTTGTAGCTAAATGGGCTGGTGCAGTTCTGTTCACTTGTGCAAGGGTTCCTGAGCTTAGCTGGTGTTGTGCTAATGTAAGGCATCACAGTCTTTTCCACAAATGAACCAAATCCTGTAAAGAAAAAAATGGTACATAAATGAATGAATGGATGGATAGATGGAAAGACAGAGATTTGCATTCTTTAAAAAATTCATCTATGTTACCACATATTGGTTAGTATGGACTGAATGTCTGTCCATTCAGGCAGAGCCCTCATGAATGGGATTAGTGACTGACACAGTCTGGGTATTTGTCCCCATCCAAGTCTCATGTTGAAATGTGATCCCCAATGTTGAAGGTGCAGCCTGGTGGGAGGTATTTGGATCAAGGGGGCAGATCAATCCCTCATGGCTATTCTGACCAAGCCATGGTCAGACACAGTGAGTGAGTGACGTAGTGAGTGAGTCCTCACGAAATCTGGTATTTAAAATTCTGTGGTATCTCCCCCAACCTCTTGTTCCTGCTCCCACCATGTGAGAAGCCTGCTCCCCACTTTGCCTTCTGCCATGATTGGAAGCTTGCTGAGGCCTCCCCAGAGGCCTTGCTGATGCTAGCGCCATGCTTCCTGTAGAGCCTGCAGGACTGTAAACCAGTTAAATCTCTTTTCTTTATAAATTACCCAGTCTCAGATATTTCTTTATAGCAACGTAAGAATAGACTCCTACAGTGACCTCATCAAAGAAACCCCAGAGAGCTGCTGTCCCCTGCTGCTATGTGAGTACATGGCAAGTACATCTATGAACCCAGAAGAGGGCCCTCACCAGATGCTCAATCTGCCTTGATCTTGGACTTCTCACCTCCAGAGCTGTGAGAAATAAATTTCTGTTGTTCATAAGCCACTCAGTTTATAGTATTTTCTTAAAGCAGTGCAAATGGACTAAGACCTAAGTCAATCTTTTATTTTGCCTCCCTACTTTAAAATAACTCACATTCATTTTCTTGGCACGCCAGCTCTCAATAATGGCATGCTGAACAAATGAATAAATATTCTAGAATTCTGGCCATTTTAAAAAAGACTAATTTGGTAGGAGCTCCCTAATGCCATGGTCCTTGAATTACACTTACTGAATAAAAGAACATTTTAAGCAAGTGCTCTTTTTTAAAGTTTCCACTAAAATAGGGCTAATTTTTGAAAGGCAGCTCTTAGGCCTCATGATTGTCAAATCTTTCTAATATTCTGTTGCTAAACGTCGGCAGCAACAGGAGTGGAGAGAAGCAGGCAAAAAAGAGGTTAAGCTGGGGACGTATGAAATGGGAAAAATAAGGTTTGGAAAACAGATCATCACCATACGAAAAATCCAGGTCTAAGGTGAGATCAGGCTGTACAGGCAGGTGCAGCCATACTAACTAGTAATTAGATAAAATCTGGGTACTCAATACATGTTTATAAAATAAGTCCTAAGGGCCAGGCGTGGGGGCTCTCGCCTGTAATCCCAAAACTCTGGGAGGCCAAGGGGTGGATTACCTGAGGTCAGGAGTTCGAGACCAGCCTGGCCAACATGGTGAAACCCCATCTCTACTAAAGTAACAAAAAATTAGCTGGGCGTGTTGGCAGACGCCTATAATCCCAGCTACTCGGGAGGCTGCGGCAGGAGAATCACTTGAACCCGGGAGGCAGAGATTGCAGTGAGCCAAGATCACACCATTGCACTCCAGCCTGGGCAACAAGAACGAAATTCTTAAAATAAAAATAAAAATAAAATAAAATAAGTCATAAGATAAATGATCAAGTTAGTGTGAAAACAAGCATGCAAGCCATTATCTATGAGGTACAATCTGTGTTAAACAGTAGCATCCAGTGACAGAGAAACAAGGTGGCAGAAAAGATTATTAAACGTGTGACTGGAATATCAATTTCCACTCAGAAAAGGCTAAAAAACTGGCCTATTAATCTCACAAGTATGTAGTGAGCAACAAAGGAAGAAAATATAAAACAACATTTGAGAATTGCCAAGACTTTATAATGAAAATGATCAATGTTTCCAACATTCCTACCAATTCTGAAGTCGGAAGTAATCCTCCTCATTTCATTCATCAGATCTGTTCCAAGACTTTTTACATTCTCTAAATCGTCTTTCATTGAGTAAGACAGGTCCATAAGGTAGTAGAGGTCAATGGGATAGTCTTCAGCTCTCTTGAATTTTAATGTAAATGTCTGTGGCTCCCCTAATTAGACAAGAGATTAGAAAATGAAACTTGCCTGTTGGCAAATGAGAAAAACCAAATAAATGTGATTTACATGGTTAAACACAATAAAATAAAACATGCTGTCATAATTTTTACAAAAACCTGGGAATTCCATAAGTAACTTAATGGGTATGAATTCAATTTCATTCAACAAATACTTAAAACACCAGGCCTTCAGGATACAAAGATAAAAAAAGACATTCCCAATGCACAGTGGGCAAAACAGACAAAAAGTCAGTTTATAAGAGAAGAAAACAAATAGAACACCATAAATTAGTCTGGGGAGAGCAAGGCAGAACACGTGATAGGGTACAACTTTTTAGACACTGAAGTTGTGAACTCCATTCTGTGTGTAATGGGATGCCACTCCCTGCAAGTGAATAACACGATCCAATTTTTACTTTAGAAAACCTGGCAGAAAGCTTTAAAAATAAATTACTGAGGCAAAGAGACTAGCTAATCTACAAAACAAACCCAGAGAGAGATGATGAAGGAGAAGAAGAGAGAGATGCAATAGATGTTAATGTAATTTACTTAGGAAATACAGGAGAAAGAAGGTTTGGATGAAAATGTAATTAAAATTTTAACTTGTAGTTTTCTCTATAAAAATTTCTAATAGGCAGTTACAGAAATGGGTTTGGAGCTCAAGAAAAAAGTCTGTGTTGCTGCAGCATACAATTGGTTTTAAAGCCGTAAGAGGAAAACTGACATTCAAGTGGACTACAAAAAGGGAGGAAGAATAAAAGACACAAAAAGAGGCCTGGAAGGCAAAGGTAAGAGACACGAGGAAAAACCGAGGAGTAGTATCACTGATCAAGGGGAGAGTATTTCAAAAAGTACAAAGTGTTACTTGGTACAGAAGGGTTTAAAAAAAAAAGCCCTGACAAGGGTCCCCTGGGTCTGCAGGCTGAATGCGATGGTGGAGCTTTGCTAGAGCAAGACGAGGAGGAGAGGGCTGACCTGGTTGAGGAAGGGCGCCGGGAGGGGAGGAAGGACGCCGGGAAGGAAGTCAGGGGACAGGGCCACTCTACCATTCTCCTGACAAGAAGGTTGGAAACCAGAAAAGGGAGAAAGAGGGCTTGTCTTTTCCTTCATGTTTAGATGTGGGACTGACAGACATAATTACAAAAACCTTCACCGTTTAATAATACTAAACAAATACAAAGGAAAAGAACAGGTTAAATTGTTGCTTTTATAATATATTATGTAATTAGACCAGAGAAGGAACACTTTCATTTTTAAAACTCACTAAAGCTAATTAATATTTTCTGAATCTTTAACAAAATTTACTTTGAACATCAGGCAACATTTAATATTATTTCAAGTATATATGTTTTACAATTGTTGCATGTGCAAAAATTTTCTAAAATTTCACCAATTCCACATTTTTGAGTGCCAGTCCACACGTAAAAACGAGCCTTCAACAGAAAATGGTCAGAGTTTGCATAAAGCTGGTGTCAAATGCCTCAAGTAAACACACAGGTATTCACAGAGTTGGGCTTCCATATTCCATACCTGATCTTAATCGCAAAACCAACTGCTGTGGTTGGATCTGAGTAATATCCTCTGGCTTGAGCTTCTCTGCTGTTCCTTTGCTACGGTTGGTTACATTTTTATTTTTCTTTATATCTTTGGAGCCTCTGGGATTTTCTATGTCATCTGGAGGGCAACCCTTCTTTTTTAAGGCTTCTAAATCATCACATCGTGCAGAAGTGGGCATTCCTTCCTGTAAAAATGTCTAAATGACATATAAAATACAGGTATAAATGAAAGGTGTAATGGTCAAACCTTTTTAAACAATGATTGCAAATAAGCAATTAAGTTGCAAAACATCAAATCACATCTACTGTACCTCAATTCTGGCTTTTCAACAAAATGCTCCTTTCATCCAAACTGTGGTAAGGGTTCTTGTTAAAAAACAATCATTTCCAAGAGAGTAATACCTTTCCCAGAACTGACCCAAGTGTACGTAGTAAATGCTCTTATCTTGTAATTCAGAGTATCTAATCAAAAGCAATTTCTTTAGTGAAATCACTAATTGAGCATGGTTAATGGCTACTAATAATGTATACATACACCCAAATATCAGATCATTTCTCCAAAGTTTCCCTTTGAAAAGTCCTTACAAAGCCTCTCATGTGGCACTCTCCCCACAATATGCTGAACAACCCAATGTTTAGGGAAAACAGATGAGCTTAAAAGCATCTCAATTAATTATGGCATTTTTTAAAAGGAGAACACAAAATTTAGCCCAGATTAAATATTCCCACAGATTTGAAAAAACTTCAAGTATTAGCTATTACTGTAAACACGTTTTTTAAAATTTTTTAAAAAGCAAAATAGTAAGTATATGACAAGGGTAAAGGTCCTAATGCCAGGTAAATTTCAAAAAAGGAAAAAAAGGTCCTAAGGACAGGTGAATGGATATTCGCAGCAGCAAAATTTCTAGTAATGACAAAGATTTTAAATGTGCTATACCTCAAACAACTTAGACACAAATAAAAATTTAATCAGATAACTGAAAAATACCTTAGTGAATTCAAAAACACTGCTGTTAAAGATCTATATAAAGACTGTGAATAGAGGTGTTTCATGAAATGTGAAAATGGGGAGGGGGATCAGTGACATTATATATGGTATTTATTTATCAAACATCAATTTAATGGTGCTGTATAAAGTAATAGTAAGTGAAGATATTTAAATTTAAAGAACACATAATGGTTTTTACAAGGATTTTCAAGAGAAACATCACACTAATGAGAGTATTTATGTAATCAACAACTGGAGGGAAATACCAAAATAAGGTAATTCAAAGCTGCACTACTTTCATTTATTAAACCTAAACTACTACCTACCAAAGCACAAGATCCTAGTGAATTACACATTTCTAAATACCAATCAATCCAGGAAACTTTACAATCATGACACCCAAAGCAAATTTCACTGAATATATGCAGAAAGCCTTTAAAATTTTAAGAATTATGCTCCAAAGTTCAAAAGCCAAGATAATCCTCAACTACAGATAAACTATAGTCCCCATAAAACGGATATGTTAACAATAACAGCAGCTACCACTTATATAGAACTTTTTAAGTGAAACTGCTTTAAGATCATCAATTCTAATTATTGTAACAACAGATAAAGCGGATATGATCAGCCTCCTTTTCAGATATGAAAACCGAGAGCTTCAGTTACATAAGCCTTGCCTGAGACAAACTCACAACACTCCTTATTTCCTCCACTGTTGCCAATGTAATCCCAGCTTACCACTTTTGAAAGTACCATTAGAAAATTTTGAAAAAAAAAAAAACAAAACCTCTCATTTTTTCTTTCATGTGGTCAAACTATATGACATATCTGACACTTGATCACTTAGGCGTACAAATACAGGCACTTGAAATTTGGACCCAAATGCCTGCATGAAAACACAATCAATAACCCCTTGACCTTCTGATATTAGTTATTTATTCTGTGAATAAATTATACAGCCTCAAAATGATTCTCCTTACCACCTCTTTTGATTTATTCATTCATTCATTCATTGACTCATTGAACGTTTAGTAGGCTTTGTGGAAGGTACCGTATTAGCAAAAGCACATAGATGACAAAAGTGAATAAAATCCAAACCCTAATTGACCTCAATGAGCTTATATTAGGATGCAAATCAATTCTAGTAGTTTTAACTCAAATATAATTAGGAAGATTAATTCATACCTCCCCACCAAAAACAGGGAAATCTAAAACAGTCAAACTAAATGACTCGGATTTTTTTGAAGGTTCTCCAGTAAAAATACAATATGTGCCACAAAGATGAGCTATGAATATATGTATTTTAAAACTGTTTAGTAGCCACAATAAAAAAAGAAAGAGAGAACATTAACTTTAACAGGTATAACATTATTTTTAAATATACAAAAATTATCATTTCACCATTATTTATTTAATACTAAGTCTTTGAAATCGTGTATATCTTTGAAATTCAGAGCAATTCTAATCTGTATGAAAGTGCTCAATAGCCACATATGCCTAGTGGCTGCCGTGTTGAACCACATAGCTCCAGACCATTAGGTTATTCAGTAAGTACTGATTTACACAAAAATTAATATGTGCTTCCCCAGGATACAGCACTGAGTCACACTAAATGACCAGAGAAGAAATGGAAAGGACTTGAGCAACCTTACTTACTGAATTTGTGCACCACCCACAATTTGGCCCTGCTTGTATACATTCTCCACATGATTTGGCATTTGCTTTTAAACATCTATTTTCATCTGTCAGAAAGAAGAAAGAACAGAACATTTTGTGTAAAGTGTCAGAGAGAAAATAATGAAAAATCAAAATCACAATGACAATGCAATATATATGTTAAATATAAATACTATGACGTAGTTACCATCTAAACTAGACCTTCCCCAAAGACAGCAGGATTTTTTAAATTTAATTTTTAATTTTTGTGGGTAAATAGGAGGTGTATACATGTATGGGGTACATGAGATATTTTGATACAGGCATACAATGCATAACAGTCATATAATGGTAAATGGGGTGTTCATCCTCTCAGGGCTTTATCCTTTATGTTACAAAGAATCCAATTATACTCTTTTAGTTACTTTAAAATATACAACTATATTATTATTGACTACAGTCACCCTGTTGTGCTACCAAATACTAGGTCACTCATTCTTTCTATTTTTTTGTAACCAGTAACACTCCAGACTTCCCCATCCTCTCACTACCCTTCCCAGCCTCTGGTAACCATCCTTCTACTATCTTCATGAGTTCAATTGTTTTAATTTTTAGCTCCCACAAACCAGTGAGAACAATGCGAAATTTAAGACCATGATTTTTGATCACCTTGACACTGAAAGCCACAGAGAGACATAAGTTATCTTCCTTGTCTTCTATATCAAAGACAACATTCTTTTTTTCAAAGGCATAATTCAGAATTTACCATTCTTGATTGTCATAAATGTTATGAGTTTTCTTACAACTGGGTAGAGTATTATTTCTTTATTTAACTCATACTACCATACCCACAAGAATCTTCAGGGCTTTCCCTTTGCTTTCAGTATGTTAAATAACTGAAAAGTCCATATTCATCTAATCCATAATCCCAGAATTTCTCAGGCCCTAAGTTCAAAGTATGTTTTAGGTGTCTTTGCATCCACCTACGGAAGAGTATGCCTTCTACATGGTAAGCACTAATACAGACCGTCTCCAACGTATCTTTTCTGATTATAAACCCAGCATACGCTTCTTACAGAAAATCTGGAAAACACATAACAGCATAAAGAAAAAACTAAAACTCACTGAATCTGTTAACTAAGAGAGGACTGTTGCTAACATTTTGCCTATTTCTTTCCAGTCTTTTCCTATGCAGATAAATAGCAAGGGGAAGCAAGCATATATATATATATATATATA
>NW_016803270.1:1943765-1947578 GCF_001698545.2 Rhinopithecus bieti | reverse complement strand
ATACTTGTTTTATACCTTATCCTAAGTGCTTTATTCTTATTATAAATTCTTTTTAAAAAGAATTTAAAAGCTTTTAATGATTATGTAATATTTCAATGAGTGTACTCTATTTAATGCTGGATAAATTTAGATTGTTTCCAAATGTATGTGTGCACAGTTCACACATGCTTGCTCACATGAACACATAAATACCCCAAGTATACATATACACATACTGTACTACTCGCATATACAGATGCTGATGACCAGTCTTATCTATAAACCTTAGTGCCCATCTATTTCCTTTTCACAAATCCCAAAAGAATAACTAACTACTAAGTTGAAAAGTATATTAACACTTCTAAAATTCTCTATACACACTAATTTCTACCCAAAAGTAATATGCAGTTGACCCTCTGTATCTGTGGTTTCCAAATCAGTGGATTCAAGCAACCACAGATCAAAAATGTTTGGGGGGAAAAAAGTGTCTGTACTGAACATGTACAGACTTTTCTTCATGTCATTATTCCCTAAACAATACAGTATAAAAGCTATTTACATAGTATTTACATTATATTAGGTATTATAGGTAATCTAGAGAAGATTTAAAGTATACAGGAGAATATGTGTAGGTTATATGCAAATATCATGCTATTTTATATCAGGGTCAATGAACATTTGTGGATTGTGGTATCTGAAGGAGGTCCTGGAACCAATTCCCCATGGATACCATAGGGCAACACTACTAACATAAGCTCCCACAAAACGGCAGTGTACAAATACCATTTTATCATATTCACAAGAAAACAAAGTGCTTTAATATTAAAAAACTGTTGCTCATTTAATAAGTGTAAAATAGAATATCAATTCAGTGGTCAAGCCTACCAATTTCAGGTTTTACATTGTTTCATATTTTTACTAACCATGTCTTTTATAATTTTGTTATGTCTTTTGCAAATTTTTTTATGTTCCTCAGTTTTTACTGGATTTCTACACACATTAATAAAGTTGAACCTTTGTTTAGTTTCTCATCTTGTTTACAGTGTTCTGACACAGAATTTTTTTGCTACTGTTGATTTTAAGTAATTTAAATGTATCGATACTTTTACAGTCTCCTGCTTCATTTTTACTACCTTCCAATCCTGATATCAAACTGCTCTATGCAGTGTAGTTTTTCAAGATTTAGAGGACAGAACTGGATAGCCATTATTCCAGATGTGGAGCCACATCTTTATAGAAGTGTTAAATACATTTTCAGCTTTATTTTCACTGCTCTCCTAGATGATGCCAACATTTTGCAAGACTTCTTTATCAAAGAGTGAGAATGTCTTCTAGAAAGTCTTTGTAGATAATAATGGATAGTTCATTATCCTCCATTCTACACATCTACTTCATTTGCTTTTAAATATACTACTTGCCTTTGCCTTCTGTTCACTTACACACTCTCATGTTCTCAGAAGATCTTCCTGCAGTGTGTTCAATCCCTATCATTTTAGAACTTCACCAGCCAACCTGCTTCCCATCATCCTGGGTGGCAGGGGTGAGGGGAGCCTGACCATGAAGGATCTTGACCTTTCTCTGAGTGAGAGGGATAACTGCAGGGCTTCCAGAAGGAGCAGCATGATTATGACTTAGGTTCTCACATGAACCTAACTGGTCAAAGAGCAATACAAGATACGAAAATGAAAGGACAACTAAGAAAACTTTTTGTTTTTACCTGTTTGACCAAACACACAGCAAATGGAACTGATCAGTCCAATCCAGAAAATCAGTTGTAAATTCATCTGAAATGTAAAATGTGCCTTGTATTAATTAGAAAGAAATAAAATGAAAAATGCATTAAATAGAAAGTACTCTCCCACTGTACCTTCTATTGCTTTTATAAACATGGTGTCTCTCAAACCATTTCACTCCAGCCCCTCTCCACAGACCCTCGCCCATCTCCCCTCCCTAGCTGGTTCCCTCACCTTGCACCTACACTGCGAAAATAGCTTCCATACCAGAGCCCCAGAATCCATTTGTGCCTTTCTCTAAAGCAAACCAAATATATTTTAACATTTAATTAACAGGGCTCAAAAAAAAAAAAATCAGTGTTAGGTATCCCTCAACACCATAAAAGCTACCAACAGTACTCAGTTCACGAAATCTCTATCTCCTTTATCTCCTGCAACTCCCAGGGGCCCAGACCGCCATATCCAGATGCCTCAGTTACCTCAATGCTGAACATTCATTTTCAAAAACCTGATCAAGTCATCCCCCTGTAACAATGCGCTTCACCAGTTTTTATTTCTCCTCAGGCTAAGGCCAACATCCTGCATAAGGCTCCAAATAGATTTTTGCACTTGTTTTCCTATTATCTCTCTTTTTTAAGAAAATCAACTTCTGCCAGGAGCGGTGGCTCACACCTGGAATCCCAGCACTTAGGGAGGCTGAGGCAGGCAGATCAACTGAGGTCAGGAGTTTGAGACCAACCCGGCCAACATGGAGAAACCCCTGCTCTACTAAAAATTAGCCAGGCCTGGTGGTGGGTGCCTGCAGTCCCAGCTACTCGGGAGGCTGAGGCAGGAGAATCACTTGAACCTGGGAGGTGAAGGTTTCAGTGAGCCAAAATCGTGCCACTGCACTCCAGCCTGGGTGAGAGCAGGACTCCATCTCAAAAAAAAAAAAAAAAAAAGAAAAGAGAAAGAGAAAGAAAAGAAAGACAGAAAAGAAAAGAAAGGAAGAGAAAATCAACTTCTTTGCATGCAATTAGTAAAATATTCAGTTTTAACTTCCTAGAGTGTCCAAAACCCCTACCTCTCCCCCATCAAAAAAAGGACGGCATAAGACAAACTGAAAAAGTCTCGTCTTCTAGAACCTCTAACAAAAAAATTAGGTAATATTCTATATATTAAATACAACTACCCCAATCTCCTACCATTGGGTGTGTGTGTGTGTGTGTGTGTGTGTGTGTGTGTGTGTATAAAACTATTTTCTCGGAATCAAAGCTTTCACGATGATATGAATCTATATCTTTGATTGGTCAAAGACTGGTTGCTCACTTGATCCCTTAACTACTTACTGCTCTTGGACTAGGAGCCACTCTAATAATTATATGTAAGTATCGGTCCCTTCACAAGAAGAAATACTCAAAAAGGCAAATTTATACAAAAAAAAGTTTAGGTTTAATCATTACTGAAAAATGTAAATTAAAGCAACATAAGATGAACTAGCAAAAATGGAAAGTTTTTTAACCCAACAAACCTATAGCAGATGGCTGCGAGAAACCAACTGGTAGCTCTGTGAACTGATACAACTTTTTGGGAAATAATTTGACAATTTATATCAAAAACCATAAAAAAATTTCTACCCTCTAATAATCCAGTTACTCAGAATTTATCCTAAGGAAATAATTAAATACATAAAAGGTGATACACACATACACACACATTCAGTATAGTACTCCAATATATTCACAAGAGCAAAAATGTAAATATCCTATATCCAGTAACAGGAAAATCTAACTACATCAAGTTTATGGACTATTAGTCATTACAATAACAAAATACAGCAACATTTAGTTATAGAGGGCCAGTTGCAGTGGCCCACGTCTGTAATCCCAGCACTTTGGGAGGCAAAGGCGGGTGGATCACGAGGTCCATCTGGCCAACATAGTGAAACCCCGTCTCTACTAAACATGCAAAAATTAGCTGGGCGTGGTGGCACACTCCTGTAATCCCAGCTTCTCGGGAGGCTGAGGCAGGAGAATCGCTTGGACCCAGGAGGCAGAGGTTGCAGTGAGCTGAGATCGCGCCACTGTACTCTAGCCTGGCGAAAGAGCAAGACTCTGTCTCA
>NW_016803270.1:1922858-1943470 GCF_001698545.2 Rhinopithecus bieti | reverse complement strand
GGATCACGAGGTCCATCTGGCCAACATAGTGAAACCCCGTCTCTACTAAACATGCAAAATTAGCTGGGCGTGGTGGCACACTCCTGTAATCCCAGCTTCTCGGGAGGCTGAGGCAGGAGAATCGCTTGGACCCAGGAGGCAGAGGTTGCAGTGAGCTGAGATCGCGCCACTGTACTCTAGCCTGGCGAAAGAGCAAGACTCTGTCTCAAAAAAAAAAAAAAAAAAAAAAAAATTAAAAAAACAATTTTGGGTGTAAAGTACACAATAAGATGAGAAGAACCTGACTTTCTCAAGGCAGAAGAAAAAAAGATGCGAGGAATATAAAAAAAAATACTAATAGTTTCATATAATCTGAAGATAAAGAGTTACATGCACAATATAAAAAAAAGAGGGTCATTTGTTTTTTAAACTGTCTTCTTTCTACTTTCTTAAATGAAAACAATTGTAGCACAGTTTAACTGTGCAGTTCTTTCTCTTCATAAATTTCCTTTAATATGAAAAAAATTCACTGAATTCCAAGTTAACACTGAATATTTCTTTTATAGACCTCCATATTCAAGGGCTTACATTCCAGGATGCTATTCCCCTAGCTCAGACAGAATGCTTTAAGTTGTGCTCTGAGCACCCACCCGAGAGAAAAGAGTTAAGAGTAACGTGAAAAGTCATCCACTTCTGCAACTGTGCTCGGCCCAGCAGGTTGTTATGCCTGAGTGTGCAGTTTTGCTTACGTATTACTTGTGACTGTATCCAAGAGACCAGCAAAATCTGAGTGTCACAAAAGTGTGAAATGCCTACCAAATTCATCTTCCAAGGCCTGCCTAAAAGGTTTAATGTGTAATAAATCCATGAGACTATAATTCTAAGCAAGTCAAATAATGTTATCAATGATTCCAAAGCTATATGACAACAGACACCTGGAACATTAAAAGTTCCTGAGGAAATGCATTACTGTGATGAATGAAGCATGCAGGCAGTTTCCACACAAAGGGAATGGAACAACTATTTGTTCCATATATGGACAGATACATGTTTCTTCAGGATACAACTCAGGCTGTTTAATGATCGCTAGAGACTGCTTTGAGAAATCTGTCAACATATCATACAATTCAGACAATCACCACTAAGATGAAGTTATTAGGTAACAGAAAATGATTCCTAACATTCAAAGCCACACTACTTTAAATGTCACTGTCCTCTTCCTTCTATAAACCTTGACAAGGCAAAAATCAACCATCTGAAACCCTCATACCTCCAGAAGAGCTCCAAACCCAGAAGCAGGCAAAACAAGGCTTCAGTGTTAAAGAACAGCTGAGAGAACAAGGCCAGCAGCTGGAAACAGTTTAAGGACAGATGTCAACGATCCTGCGACTGGCCGGGCACTGGCAAGAAACAGAGGCACTGCCATTGGCTAGTGATGTCTGTAAAAGGCCAGACTTTCTCTCAAGGAAAGGGAAAGGCTAGAGGATGAGGCCGATTAAGAACCCAGAAGACCTACAGGACCAGGAGGTAGAGAGGAGATCACAGTTAGAAGTGGCCTGAGGGAGGCAAGCCACAGAGACCTGGACAGGAAAGGAGAGGCAGAGGGCCAGGGAGCCTCGCTCTCAACGCTGCTGGTCTTCCCTTCTACCGGTAGTGGGTGCCCCCTGCACATGTGCGTGGAAGGGGAAGGAACAGGCACCCAAGTCCTATGCCACAAAGCCCCCAGGACAGCACTTTTCTAAGTGGGCCTAAGGAATAACGGCATTGGGTTTATCTGGATGCCCACCCTAGGCCTAAAATCCACAATCTCTGAGGATGGGGCCTGGACTCCAGGTGATTCTTATGCTGAGAAAAGGACCCAAAGGGGTTTCCTCCCAATGGCATTCCATATAAAACAGAGTATGAGGGGATAACAGGGAAAGATGCCTTTCAGATGCTGTCCTAATTCTAATGCTTGTCTCCTCTTCACCGTCAAAGACCTGGAAACAGTTGTCTACACTGGTCTCCATTTCCTACCTACCTTCCCTCTCCTCAAGCCAGTACCTTCACGTGTCACTTAACGAAGAAAGAGCTCTGAGAAATGCGAAGGCAATTTCATCTTTGTGCAACCATCAGAGTGCACTTACACAAACCGAGATGGTGTGGCCTCCTACACACCCAGGCTCTACGGTACAGCCTATGGCCCCTGGGCTACACACCTGTCCAGCACACAACTGTCCTGAATACTGCAGGCAACTAGAATGCTGCAGTAAGCATGTGTGTATCCACACTCAGACATAGAAAAACTACAGCAAAAGTATGGTACCAAAGATTTTAAAATTGATACACCACTATTACCATTAATACAGCTTGCAGGACTGGAAGCTGCTCTGGGTGGGTGGCTGGGTGGGTGAGTGAGTGAGTGGGGCAAGTAAGTACACTGCACAGAACACTCACTGAACAGGATATCACTGACATTACCATACACGGTACTGTGGACACAAACACACACGGTACTGTGGACACAAACATACATTAGCATAGGCCTGCACAGCGGCCTGGGTCAGGATCATCAATGTCGCTGTCCTGCACCTACATATTCTGTCTCCAATGACACACGGAGCTGTCATCTCCTAAAACATCTCCTTCTTCGGGACCACTTCCTGAAGGACCTGGACCTGCCTGAGGCTGTTTTAACTTTTTTTTTATAAGGAGAAATACTCTCTCAAATAACAACAGGCTGGTGGTGGTGGCTCATGCCTGTAATCCCAGCACTTTGGGGGGCCAAGATGGGCAGATCACAAGGTCAAGATATCGAGACCATTCTGGCCAATGTGGTGAAACCCCGTCTCTACAAAAAATACAAAAATTAGCTGGGCATGGTGGCGCACACCTGGCTACTCAGGAGGCTGAGGCAGGAGGATTGCTTGAACCCAGGAGATGGACGTTACAGTGAGCCAAGATTGTGCCACTGCACTCCAGCCTGGCGATAGAGCTAGACTCCATCTCAAAAACAACAACAACAACAACAACAACAACAAAACAATATAGTGCAGTAAATATATAAAGCAGTAACATAGTTGTTGTTTATTATCAAGTATTATGCACTGTAATTTAGATGCTATACTTTTACATGACTGGCAGCACAGTCGATTTGTTTACACCAGCATCACCACAAACATGTGAGAAATGTGTTGTACTATGACACCACACTACTAGGCAAGAGGTGTTTTTCAGCTCTGTTATAATCTTACAGGACCACTGTCGTGTATGTGGTCCATCATTGACCAAAAACAACATTATGTGGCACATAACTGTATAACTGATGTCCATGCCCAACCATGTATGTGAAACTATTCTTGCAAAAGAACTCTTTCCAGGCCTTACTTTACTCTCTGCATTCATTCGTTCATCATTCATTCATTCATACATTTTTTGACTCACTACAATATGCACTTGAAGTGTATCAGTTTACTACCAAAGAATTTACACAAAGCAACATGTAAGACTATTCACCATGCTTTAACATACTCTACTCCCTTGAACTCTACTGGTTTCCCCCTGCCTTTCTGGAGGTTCCTCTTCAGGCAGCTGTGTCAGGTTTTGAGCCATATCAGGAAATACAAGAGTCACTGTTTCAAGGAACTTTCAGTTCAAGGACAAAAATACAAATTATTATATGATGGTTTCAGTAATAAACAGGGGCGCAGTGCACTGAGGACACTGAAATCTGCCTGGACAAGTTCAGAGGCGTCAGGGACATGGCAGTGTTTCAGTTAGACTTGAAGGCACACAGGAGACGGGTGTGGAGAAAAGTGGAGAGAAGATATTCCAGGCAAAAGGTCTGCACACGCAAAGCCATGCAGTCCCAAGGCGAAACTCCTTCCTAATCTTATTTCTAAGCATATGCATTTGGGCAGCTCCCTGCAACTCGAAATTGGAACTGTCTCACTTTTTCTCTCTTTATAGAAAAAAAGACTAGAAAATGTATGTTTTGTAGCTATATCTTGTTGGTAGAATGAGTGATTATTTTCTCACTATAATTTTCTATTGTAAGTATAAATAATATTATATTAAAATCGTAAAATATCAAAAAGGCCAAAAGGAATTTTGAAATATTTCTGAGACTTAAATTATGAGTTGGAAATAACAGGAACGAAGACCAAGCAGGCAGGAGGAGCTACATTACAGAGAGCCAAATACCATCCATGCTAAAAGAGTTTGGATTCCATTCTATAAATAGGAGGGGAACTGAAAAAATTTGGGCAGGCTAGTAACACGTCCACATATACACGGCAGAATCTCAGTGGAGAAAAGGATAGGGGGCAAGACAGGAGTTGGAAGACAAATACAGAATTTACTGCAAAGGTTCAAGTGAGAGGTGACAAATGTCCAAATTCAGATAACAGCAACAAACAAGACGACGAACAATAATTAGAAGGTAGCTATGAGGGATCTGCTGTTTACTTGGGAAGGAAGGATGGGGGAAAGAAAGGAATTTAGAATAATGGTCACTTTTAAATAAAGAAGATACAGGAGAGAGAATGGGGTTAGGGGAGAAAATGAGGTTTACTGTGAAACCTAGGGAAGATGCCTATTGGGAAGCTAGGACATGAGTATGGATCTCAGGAGATAAGTCAAGAGTTAGAGACACAGACATGAGAGTTCTCATAACCTAGATGCTAACTGAACTTATGAACATGGATGCGATTGGGATGAAAAGAATACTTATGAAGAAAGGAGAGCTGGGGGCAAACTTGAAGAGGTGAAGACACAAGAAAGAGAAAAGGTAAGTGATGAAGCCAGGCCTCCTTGGAGGAAAGAGGGATGGCATCTGGAGCCCAAGGGGATGGATCACCCTAAACAGAGACATGGTGCCTTTCTTCTAAGGCAGAGCAGGAGGTGAGAAAGCAAACATAGTTCATTCATGTATGACTGTTTTTTTCTGAAATAGGAAGAACGACTCCTAGGAAAAGAGGTAGGGCTTAGGGGTTGCAGAAAATTAGGAAAACGCAATAGCATTACAGTGAGAGCCTGCAATGGTGAGACCCCACCAGGTATTGGACACCCTAATTTATACAGGCATATTTGTAACACTCATTTCACTTCTATCTGCTAACATGTCTTCCCTGATGGATTCTAGGCTCCAAGAAAATAGGGCCTGGGTGTATCTTATTTATAGCTATCACAACTAGAAATACTTGGCACAAAGTCTATGCTCAAAACTCTGCTGTTAGGCATGGTGGCTCATGCCTGCAATCTCAGCACTTTGAGGGGCTGAGGTAAGAGGACTGCCTGAGGCAGGAGTTCAAGACTAGCCTGGGTTACAGAGCGAGACCCTGTCTCTCTCTCTCTTTTTTTTTTTTTGGAGACAGGATCTTGCTGTGTCGCCTCGGCTGGAATGCAGTGGTGTGGTGTGATCACATCTCACTGCAGCCTCAACCTCCTGGGCTCAGGCAATCCTCCCACCTCAGCCTCCCAAGTAACTGGGACTACAGGTATGAGCCACCATGCCCAGCTAGAGATCCTGGCTCTATAAGAAAATAAATTAGCCTGGGCAACACAGCAAAACTTGGTGGGGGTGGGGGCCAGGGGAGAGGGCCATGAGTCCTGGAATGGAAGCTGCAGTAAGCTATGATCACACCACTGCACTCCAGGCTAGGCAATGTGAGTGAGACCCTGTCTCAAAAAATTTTAAAAAGTAAAAATATATTTGCTGAACTATACTGAATTGTGTGACATTTTTCTCTGACATTACTCAGAAGAATGTCTCAGAATTACTTAATGTACAGAACTTCTCTAAACAGAAAAGTGTTACTATAGATATCCAAATGACAATTTAAATTTTCAATTACTTTAAGTATATAAGCCAACTTAAAGATAGATATAAAATGTCTCACGCTCATGGCTCTTACACATTATGAAACCAAAATTAACTTCCAAGTACAAACATAGACGCTGAAGTTATATTACTGGGTTATAAGATGGTCAACCAGATAAACTAAATGTTTATTATTAACATGAAAGTACAATTTGTTTTCAACTCTTGTAGAAATGCCCAAATCTCTGAGAATACCTCCCATGGTCCCTCAGACTCCAATTGGGAATCACTAAATTTACTTCCTGGTTTGCAGGGCAGGTGCAAGAAGAAAGGTGGGGGACGGGGACAAAGAAGGTGCAGTGCTAACAAAAAGTTAACAAATAAGAGGAAAAAGTCAAAAGACCAGACATCACACCAGGGAGGTGAGAGGAGAGGGGACCACGGAAACAAGGAAGTGAAAAGAGCTGGAACCTAAGACAGTTAAGAATTTACAATTTCAGAGACAGGCAGTCTTGCGGGGAGGGGGGAAGCCTGTATTAAAAATACAGTACTAGGTCACTGTTTTAGCTAGGGTTCTGTCCAAAGCAGAGCCTGGGACCAGAACTGGCGTGCAGGCAGTTTACTGGAAGGTGACCCCAGGAAAAGAGAGAGACACTTCGAACACGGTGAACCAAGGCCAATACAAAGATACTATCTTTAACATACTGAGTACCTGGAGACTTGATCTTGTGGAAAACTTTTGAGAAGTACTTAGAAAGTCTGCCCAATGAAAGTCAACAGGGAAATGCATCAACTCCAGTTGCACAGGTAAAAGGTCGCCTCAAGGGGCATTAACTCCCCTAACACTTCTAAGAACTACAGTGCACATGCCCAGGGACAGACAAGAGGGAACAGACAACAAAGCTGGTTAGAGGAGTCACAGGGTTAAGCAAAAGAGAGGCACCTGAGGCAGCATGCAGTCAGCCAGGAGTGAGCCACAGACTGTTCTCAGCAGCACCAGCTGGAATCAGAGCAGAAGCCAAGAGGATGAAAGACACACGAGGTTTCCAGTACAGTGGCCAATGGCCACTAAAGTTGAGAGACAAGAAAACTGCTGGACCAGAGTTCAGGGAAGGCCTGGGAGCCACAGTCCCCACTCACTAGCACTGCTGCCAGCTGGCTGGGCCTGGGCTGCAGAGCAGGTAAGCTCGAAGGCTGGGCCAAAGCCCTTGTGCGGGCGCGGTGTGGGCCTTGGTCTGTAATGGGGCGTCCACGTGGCAGCAGCCATGATCATCGGGTCCCTGGCCTCAGGCAACAGCACTAGTTGTCACACGTCACCAAACACTGTGAAGCACCTCTCCAGTGGAGACCTGCTCTGGGACAGCATGCTGAGGGGCACAGAAATTGATGTGTTAGCTAACGCTTTCACTGACCAAAGGAAACTCATCCCAGATGATGTCATGACTCGGCTGGCCCTATATGAGCTGAAAAATCTCAACTAGTATAGCTAGCTGATGGAAGGTTTTCCAAGGGCACTTCCACAGGCAGAAGCCCTAGATAGAGCTTTTCAGACAGACACAGTGATTAGCCCGAATGTGCCCTTTGAGGTCATTAAACAATGCCTTACTGCTCACTAGATTCATCCTGCCAGTGGCCGAGTCTACAACACTGAATTCAACCTTCCCAAAACTGTGGGCACTGATGATGCGACTGGGGATCCTCTCATTCAGCGTAAGGATGATAAACCGGAGACGGTTATCAAAAGACTAAAGGCTTATGAGGCCCAAACAAAGCCAGTCCTGGAATATTACCAAGCTCTTCTACAAACTCAAGTTCCACAAAGAAGCCAGAAAGCTGCCATAACTTCATGAGGAGAAATGCGTGTAACTAGTAAGATGAGCAAACCTCCCAGTCCTTGCATTTAAAAACTGCTTTTCCTAAGACTTCCAGTATGCATGAATTCTTTGAAAGTTATATTACTTTTATTTCTACTGATTTTATTCTGGATACTGAGGATGTGCCAAACGAGTCAGATACTAAGATTAATCTTTTGAAATCATCTAGCGTGTTTTATCCAGTTACCTGCAAAACCATCAGAGATGTCTAAACTTTTAAAACACATTAGAGCAAAATTAAAAGAACAATTGGTAGTAATCTAACTTTTTGTTCATCAAGCATAAGTGGTTGATAAAATGTCCATATTTTTTGGAAAAGTTTTAAAAAGTTCCATGTCATTTGGGGAAAATATCTCATCAGAAATTTCTGCATAGATTAATGCCAAAAGAGACATTTCTAGCATTGTGGAACATAGTGATACTACATAAAATTCCAGGAAAAAAGCAACTGGATTTACAGATTTGTTGTAAGATACAAATTCACTGCTGCCTTTACACTAATAAATGTATAAGCTAACCATACATATATGCTGTATTTATTTTGTTGTTAAACATACTTTCAATTTACTCAGAATTTTCAATTTGCTATAAAAATGTATCAATTAACAGAGAAAATATTACTTTAAGATGACTTTTCTTTTGAAAATACGTATGTATTGAGGGTTATAATTTTGTGAGAAATTGACGTTATAAGTTCTTGGATAAACATCAAAGTTGAATGAATTTTCAACAAAATATAATTGAAATCTATGTTTTCAGATGTTACTCGGGTTAAGAAATGTACTTTAGGATCTACCTGCCGGTTTCTCTTTTTTATCCAAATATGTGATCTGCCCTGATAAATAACAAGTTATTATACCCCTCCTCCCAAAAATAAAAGAGAAAACCTATGGAATTATGTAAAGTAAGCATACTTTGTCATTAGTAAACAGATCAGGCAGGCCTGGGGAATGTTCCCTTGGCATAAATAGCAATCAATCATAATTAGTAAACAAGGTGTGCCAATAAAAAGAATTTACATGATAGGTTAACAAAGACCAAAAAAGTGAGTTTTCTGAAGGAGTTCTTCATTCCTGATCAAAGAAATTGATACCTGCTAACATTCACTGCCACCTTATCTTAAGGGGAAAGAACTCTACTGGTTTCATCTGAGCAGGCATTTAGAAACTAATCTAAAGTGATTGCTCAGTGGGGCAACAACGATGGCTGCTGAGGTACTGGGACCTGGTAGGAGCATTTAAAAACTGGAATCTAAAGTGATTGCTCAGTGGGGCAACAAGGATGGCTGCCGAGGTACTGGGACCTGGTAGGAGAAGTGGGGCATATGAGAGGAGGAGGAAAAACCCAACTCTGTCTTCCACAGCATATTTACTCTTACTTTACTTGGTGCTAAAACAAATGAAACAAGTCCTTGTATAGCTGTTACTAAATACCTTTAAAAATCTGTCCTGTTTTTCTCCAGATACTTAAAACACAAGTGCCAGTAAGTGGTTCTTACGTATTTTGGGGGGGGAGGGGATTTATTTTCCTTTTCTGCAGATATTTCAAAAATTCATCAATCTTTCAAGACGAACCAAGGTTTTTTAAAAGAATTATAGTAAAGACTTTTTTTTTTTAGACAGTTTCACTTCTTGGTCCCCCAGGCTGGAGTGTGGTGGCGTGATCTTGGCTCACTGCAACCTCTGCCTCCTGGGTTCAAGCAATTCTCCTGCCTCAGCCTCCGAGTAGCTGGGATTACAGGCGTGTGCCACCACGGCTGGCTAACTTTTGCATTTTTAATAGAGAAGGGGTTTTGTTATGTTGGCCAGGCTGGTCTCAAACTCCTGACCTCAAGCAATCCACCCACCTCTGCCTCCCAAAGTGCTGGGATTACAGTCATGAGGCACCGTGCCCGGCCCACTTCATTCTTTAAAGAACTTTTTATAATGCCTCATCTGAATGTTAATGTTATGTGCTTCATAAAAATGTTGTGGACTACCAAACTTATGGGTTATCACTAGGTTATCAGGCATACATTAGTCTTTAGCTGAATAAACATAACTTTCATTAAATAAAAAAAAGGAAGAAAACTGCTTGACCAAGGTGTGAGAAGTATCATCTGCATGAACTCTTGAAGCCCTCAAATCATGGCAAGAACTGGGGAGGAAAGAAAGACTAAGCCAGGTGATTCACATATAGCCGTGTGTGTGTGTGTGTGTGTGTGTACACACACATATGTATGTTAAAACATATATAATAATCTTCATTTAAAAGGTTTCCTGTTTGGGGCCTATGTAACTCTTATACATCTACTAATGATATGTATGGTTGACTTGCCATAAAAATTGTCATCTTCTAGAAATTTCTCCATGTTTTCTGTATCTAGCGCAATGTCTTAATATTTAATAAACGAAGAAACTAACAATAAAAACAACTGGAGATACATTGAGGTATCAAAAAATAAAACACTGAACTTCATGACAGCAGACACTTGTGGCATCTACCATCGTAGAACATTGTGTAGTGCAGAGTTATACTGGCAAATTAATCTGTGTCTCAGTTTCCTCATCTTTATAACGGGGACAGTAGTATTTACCTCGTAGGGGTTTTGTGAAGTTTAAATAAGTTGATAAGTATAAAACACTTAAAACAATGACTGGCCAATTGTAAGTACCTGGGTGTTACTTGTTATGATCATTACCCAATGTTATAGGAGGCGCTCAATAACAACGTAATTGAATAAAGAAGTAACCACGGTTGAACGCTTTGCTTTTTTCAGTTGTAATTATAACCAGAAAACCGACTGGATCCACTTTAGGGAAGACACAAGATACGAAAGAAAGGATAAAGTTTGAAAGTTAGAAGTAACACAACTACAGAAAATAGATTAATGTGGATTGTTATAGCCATTCATACACTGACATCCTCAACATCAAAACCTTTTGGTACTTTATAGATTCCACACCCAAGTAGAATTCTATTTAATGTGCTTTCTAACAATCAGATTCCTGACAAATGTGTTCATAAAGTAACAAAAGCAGCAAAACCTTAAATGTTTTATACTAACATAGTAGACAAAATACAAATACTCTGAACACTAGTATCACAGAAACCCTTAAAAAAAGATTGAGGGGAGGGAATAACATACCTAATACGAATAGAAATAAGGAGGAACCTTTGAGGTTTGCTATGCTTTGAACGTGTTCCCAAGGTTCACATGTTGGAAACTTAATCCCTGAAGCAACAGTGATGAGAAGTGGGACCTTTAAGAGGTGAGTAGGTCACGAGGGCTCTGCTCTGCCACATGAATGGATTAATGCTATTACCAGAGGAGTGGGGTATGGGTTCCAGATAAAAGACCAAGTCTGGCCTCCTCCTCATCTCTCGCTCTCTTGCCCTTCCGCCTTCTACCATGGGATGATGCAGCAGGAAGACACTAGACGCCAACACCTTGATAATGGACTTCCCAGTCCCCAGAACCCTGACATAAATTACCCAGTCTGTGGCATTCTGTTATAGCAGCACAAAGACTAAGACGAGGTTCTTACATCACGAGAAAGGAAACACCCCTGAAAGGACTAGAATACGAATTCTGTTTCATTAATCAAACACAACTAGCAATATGATTTTGTTCAGGGACTGCTGCTCACTTTGGATTACTGAAAAAAAAAAAAAGACTGATTTCTCAATTGAGAGGGCCAGACTAGGCACAGGCAAGAAGAGTATAATACACCAAGTTTTGATGATTTAAAGTAATTTGTAACAAAAAGTTATTTCATTTAGAACTCTGAAAAATTAGAATTTTATTTCAGCACCTTCAAATGGATATGATAATAATAATAATAAAATAATAGCATCTATCTCCTCCAGGTAACTCTATGAGGTGGAGAATAATAGTGTCTTTGTTTTACAGATGAGGAAACAAACGCACAGAGAGATTAAACAATTTGCAATAGTGGAATCAAAAGTTGCACAGATGGAATTGAAACCTGACCATCTGTATCCAAAAGCTATGACCTGACTTCATTAAACTATAATTTTTTGAAAGCCTACTTAATCACTACTTTATAAAGAACATCCTTCTAGTGTTAGAACTGACTCAGAGCACAGAAATGGAAAGGGCTTATAATGTTCTATGAGTTTATTTCTTGGGCATTTGAACTTAATAGAGGCCAAGAAAAGTCATTTTAATTGCCATATTTCATAAGTACAGACAAAGGTTTTGTGTCTTGTTCCTATAAAAGCATTTCACCTTAAGGTCATTTTCTACCATATGCAATTTTATCTAAGGGGTCATAATTCATTCCCTGAACAATAAACAATCTTAAACACCATCCACAAATAATCTCATTTTAGTGCTTAACCAAAATATATGCAATTGTTTCCATTGTCAAAAATAGTGCATAATTGTTTTAATCTTCACTGTAAACTAATCTTTATCCATAAAAGTACGGTTTTATATCATGTTCAAACTTTTAAATACACGCTCATTATTTATTAACTTTTTAAAACAATTTTACAAATAATTCATTTGGCATTTCCTTTTAAATTTACAGATACAATCTTTAGAAACTTTATATGGACTATATTTGTAGAAATTAAACACTTACACTTTAGAAAAAAATTACCTTAAAAAACGTAACAAGTTATGTTCATTTCATAGTTGAAAAATAAGCCACCTAAACACCAACTCAAATAAAAAGAATACACAAAGGATTTCACAAAATCTCAAATCTTTCCATCTTAACAGTAGAAAAGAGTCTGATACCTATAGAGGTATATCATAAACGTCTCCTAAAAATTATAATAAAGTTGGATTCATCCCAAGTCTGTTCTACCATCATTATTTTCTGTATCTGCTTTTAAAAGGGGGGAAAAATAGGTCAGTAACAGATTTTAGCATTTAAAAATCAATATATTCCAGAAAAGAACACAGAGCCAAACTGAAAGACATGAGGTTCCTCCCACTTATCCCACATAGAGAGTAATAAAACGGGAAAACACGAATGGAAGAAACTGAAAAATCTTTCTGAACTCTGTACCATCTGAGAGGGTGACATGTGGAGAAGAGTTCCTCCCATGAAAAGGGCACCTTTCCCCTTACAGGAAGAACAATTAAAACTCAACACTTTTTTTCCTTCCATTGGCAGGAAGAGGTGTGTTGGTGACTGAAGAGGTGTTTATGGCCCAAGTATTAATAAGCTAGCATTAATGATTAACAAAACTTAGCAGAAAGAATAGAGAAGAAAAAAATAGGAGACATGAAAGAGAAGAGGCTAAGGGATCCCAAAGATGTAACACCACATTTGAAGTCCTCTTCTCCTCTCCTTGACAAATAGAAAAGTAGTCTGGCCCGGGCGCGGTGGCTCAAGCCTGTAATCCCAGCACTTCGGTAGGCCAAGACGGGCGGATCACGAGGTCAGGACATCGAGACCATCCCGGCTAACACGGTGAAACCCTGTCTCTACTAAAAAAAAAAAAAATACAAAAAAACTAGCCAGGCGAGGTGGCTGGCGCCTGTAGTCCCAGCTACTCGGGAGGCTGAGGCAGGAGAATGGCGTAAACCCGGGAGGCGGAGCTTGCAGTGAGCTGATATCTGGCCACTGCGCTCCAGCCTGGGCGACAGAGCGAGACTCCGTCTCAAAAAAAAAAAAAGAAAAGTAGTCTGAATTAGAAAACTGTCTAAACTGCACTATTCCCACCCAGAAGAAAAATGGCTTTTTAAAGAGCACTAACCCCTTCTCACACAATGATGTTAGCTTGGGCTAAGAAGCTCTAACAACAAAGGTTTGGGGGCTCCAAAGCTATAGGCTCACAAAACAATTTGAAATCCGAGAACAGCTCACTATAGGGCTAGATACCTTAAGAAAATTATACAACAACAGATTGAAGATAAAATTCATCACTAGTGACTTTACCCATCTTCTCCAGGAAAATGAAATACGGAAGATCTTTAGCAACACCCAATCTACAAGTGCAACGGAAAGATAAAAAATGGATGTAGTACACTTTGGCAAACAAAATGCCTAACAGACAGTATGTTGGGGATAAGGGGAGGTAAAGCCTGGAAACTTAACACCTAGGAAAGACTTCTACAGAACAAAAAGTGAAAGGGAGTCAGTGAAGAATCTTCTTTAAAAATAAGAGAAAATTTAGAACTCATTATGCTCTTCAAGAAAGTCAGAAAATCTCAAATAGATCTTGACAGTGATCAAAAGTAAAACCACAAAAGTAAAAGAAGAAAATTTAGGCTGGAATCCTCTACAGAACTCCTAAACATGAAGAACAGAATCAACATAACAGGAAAATCACACAAAACTCAAATAATTCAAGCCAATTAGAAACGTCATCTAATGGTGATCTCATAAACAGACAACTGGTATAGCACCACCACCACCAGCCCCTCCCTGCCCTGAAAAAAAAAAAAAAGCTTTATGTGAGAAATGGGAAAAAAATGAAGCATTTCATTCAAATGGGGGTAAAGGGGCACAAAATTAACTCAAGGCTTCAGAGGATGAACTTAAAAGCAGAAAAATACACTTTGAACAAAGCTATTAAGCCATAATATGAAGGGTTGATACAAAATGAGCAAAAAACCTGCCTGAACTTAATTCTTCCCAGCTCCTCCTTCCACTCAAAAGGTAAGACATTATTACCTAGCAACTGATTGTTTTTCAAACCAGCCTAGTATTCTGTTCCTTCTTTTCACTCTCTCTGTCTGCGGACTTTTCTGCCTTTCCCTGTGAGGAGGAAAGAAGTTGGAAACGGTTTTGGTTGAGAAAGTGTACTCTGGGCCAAGTTTACAAAGATAATTGTGAGTGGAGCCAGCAAAAGAACCATCATGATTAATGATATCAATAAGCACCTGACAGCAAGACTTATTCCCCATAATTTCAATTAAGGAGAATTATGTTCTCAAACTGCATAATTATATCCCCTTTTTAAGCAGATCATTCCAAAATGCTTCCTTGATTAAAACTAATTTTGACCACATCTTTTGTCACATCCTCCTCTCCATCCTGTCTGTGGTGGAGTGCATACAGTATTTTAAATATATGATAAACGTTTTAAAACCATGATAAACATAGGAAGAAAACAGTTTCTCAATTTACTCATCAGTAAGCTGTAAATAGTATCTACCACAGAATTGTTGGAAAGATAAAATATGATCATTACATGAAAGCTTTTATCAGCAAATATCTTTCTAAGTGGTCAACAGCTCATAATTTACTTGATTACCAAATTTGCTTCTTGTTCTCCAACTCATTAATCATGGCCTTCTAAAACAAGAACCTCAGTGACTCTTTAATAAATGTTTCTCAATCTTTTTAATCCATGCTTCAAGAAGCATAAATCTTACTCCCCATTATACTTTTTTGTAACATTTTCCTAATATAACATTATACTACCAAATATGCTTTTTCAAACTCCAATTTCCTCCTCCAATAATCAAACATGACCCCGTACCACCCCTTTAAAAGAAGCACTGAAATCATATGAAGAAAATCATACATAAACCATAAAATACTGTGCATAGGGGAAGAATAATCTACTATTCCTAATTTCATAGATTATGAAAGCTTAAGTTATTTACATATTCATTCAATAAACATTTATACAGAAAAATGTGAATTTTGTACGTAAATATTTTCCTCATCACTCCACTGAAATTACTCCCTACACAAAACAGAATGCTGATTTTTCTTCTTCCTTTTCGCCTTTATTGCCTCTTCATCTCCTCACCAATCACAATCAACTTAATTACTCCTTCTTTGTGGTTCCAAAATAGCCTTGATAGTGGCCAGCACAGCGAATGACAAACCTTCAGTGACGCTCAATAATATAGTGTTATTTCTGTTCAAACTTCTATTATAACTAATTTTATTCATGTCTGTGTCTCTCATCAGGCTAGTGTCGGAGGACAAGAATCCAGGCCCTCATTTTAAAATATAGCCTTCATATATCATTGTGATACATATATGATATTATACATAATTCCTAATAAGTAACAAAGTGGCCAAGTACTATCTGTGAAATTAGACTGGATTCTTCCTATGCTGTCCCTTGAAAGTGCCACCCATCTGTCATCCAACCTTCACTCATACCATTCCAAGCTCAGGCCTCATCTCCTACACAACGTGTTCCGAAACCACACAAGACAATGCTGAGATTTTTCTAACACTATTAGGGAGTATTTTATGGTACAGTACATTGCATAAAACACTCTTTGGTATTTATGTTTTCCTGAACTGAACACAACTTGTTCCAACTAGACAACAGACTCAACATCAAAGACCATGTCGACTTCTTGATTCATGCCCACTGAGTAAAGCATTTTTCAGGTAACTGGTACTCAATGTACTGACAGAATAAAATGCAATGTACAGCCCAGCTACATCCTGATGCAGAGCTGTTGTGACAGATGTTGTGACAGATGTTGCTGGTCAGCGCTGCCAGGCATCCTTAAAGGAATAAGTGGCGCAGCACCTACACTCTCTGGTGATACAAAAAAAAAAAAAAAAAAAAAAGTTGCTCATGGGGAGAGAGAACTGCATTCTACTTACATCAGGCAGCAGCTATTCTCCAACTCCTGGAACAAGAGAACGACAGAAACATGCAGACTGCTTTATAGGGTAGATGTGGAAACCAACGCCCTGGAAGTATAGTACTCTGACAAAGGTCACACAGAAATTCAGTGGCAGACCCTGCACTGATACCCAGGTTTCCTGCCTCCCAATCGAGAAGCCTTTACTACATCAAATTGCTTCTCTGATCAGGTATCTGAAAATAAATTACCACAAAGGGATGTGACCAATGAAGTCTTTTTGTCTTTAACTCAAACATGCCAATCACTGGAAAAAACCAGAAATACCTATGCCACTCACAAAAATGTCACTCAAAGGAATTACAAGTTCAGAGAAGAAACTGGGGAAGGTAAATGTTTTTCTGGATTCCCCTTCCTCTACCCACCTTGACTGTTAAAAGTGTTCCCAGGTCCTCCTTCAGCCCGTTTTTCACTCCACACCCTCCTTTGGTGCTTGTATGCACAGCCTATAGCTTCAACCAGTACTTAATAGACTGAGAATTTCCAAATTGAAATCTCTCTCTTTTTTTTTTTTTTAGCTCTCACCCTGTGTATTCAACTGCAATTTAGACATCTCCACCTATGTCCCTGGTCACCTTAAAAAAGAAAACTCAGCCTCATAAGGTCATCATATCCCCTCTGCTCCAGCCAACTAGCAGCCCCGGCTTGTGGTCACCCTCTCACCTCAGTGAACAGCACCTCCTAGCCAGAAACCAGTGTCACATTGGGTTTCTTTCATTTCTCTTATCAAGTCTTTTCAATTCTCCCTCCTAAATACACTAGTTCTTGAACTCCACTCAAATCATCCTCCATATAGGGGATCTGCAAAGGTTTCTGATCACTCACCTTTATCACTAAAAAAATTCTAAGCATACATGTACCCAAAATACATGCAATTTATAAATTCCAATACGTGCACTTCTACAGCAATACAGTAAGATATAAATCATAATCAAAATTTTAAACTTTGAAGTGATGAGATCAACAAACAATAGTAGACCTAAAATTTTCTTCCCATACTTCAGTGAGTCTTTTTACACATCCCTGGAGATCAGGAACCTAAACTTTGAAATTACGTACAATAAGACTGGTCCTACAAGAAATACATATATATGCTTGTGTGTATGTGTGTTTATATACATATGTATGTGTACTGGAGGCAGCTTTTCTCATGCACACACACGTTTCGTGAGGTGATATGCACATGCTTAAGCATATTGCTAAATATAGTTAACTCTACTTTCTAAAGTCACAAATCAAATGGCAAGTTTAAAGTTAGTCGACCTCTAAAAACTCAAAGCCACTTTTAAAGCAATAGCACATGTATAAAGTATAGTTTGGATCCTTTTGTACACAGCTCCTGAAAGAGAGAAATTTTTTTTTCACCTACCGACAGGCATATTGGAAGGCTCCTAATATTCTGAGTTTTACGGACTGTACCCCCTTTAACTTGGGTACATACTATAATATTCTTTCAGTTTTCCACAGCTATAGATACCCCTAGCATAACACTTCAGGATTCAGAAGACGAATGCACCTTTCTGTATCTTAACCTCTCTACTCCACACCTCCCACCTCTGAAAAAACAACCAGCCAAATTCTCAGAACCTAAAACTAAGTCAGACTAAACCCTGCTAATACAATACAGACACTTACATATTTACCTGGCATAATCTCTAGGATTCCACCCACAACCTAACAGATCCTAACTCTCGCAGAGTGAGAAAATCTGCTAAAATCTGACAGAAGTCCAAATGAATCCTTTCAGATATATGCAGCTTGCTACATATTCAGAAAGTTAAGTTCTCGAAACTTGAAAGCTCTCTGAAACTTTTACCAGTTACAAGATGTTTCAGCTTATCACACTAGCAGCATGGTTAAGGGCAAACCAGAGCAGCTACAGAATATTAATGAATATTTTTTTCAGACAGAACACTGTACTACTCCCTGCTGTAAGCCACAACTCACTTATCAAGAAGTCAAACAATAAAGACATTAAAATCAGTGGCAAGCACTCTTAGAAAAACTGGCACCATGTTAAGTTGTTTGACCACTTTTCATTATTATAGTATGACCAGATGTCCCCAGTGTCACTCCCAAAGTTAGGAAGAACACCAATGTAGAACTACATTTTCATTCGTGATGGTAATTTGGGGCTGATTTAAATTACATTATACTGACCAGAAAGCTAAGAAGAAAGCTGCCTAATTGTTAAAATTACTAAATGCAGTGACTTTCAGAATTGTTGATTCCATGCGTTTCATGTACAGAATGTTGAGGGTAATAAAAAATAACTTTAATACAGAACTTTACATTGTTAAGAAAATCACAAACACTTAAAATTGTAGGTCTAGGTCTGAAGTCAACATAGATGAGTTAAACAGTCTATTTGCTTCCTTTTTACAGAATTAAACTATTAACCACATTCTTTGTCCTTTCAGCTAGTATTCTAATAACATCTTCCACCTTCATACTCAATTTTGGGATAAGTAAAATGGCTTTCTCCCCAAATGCCTGTAATCAAAATACCAATGTTTTTTATTTAACACTTCACCATCTTCAGTCACTTATATAATATTGATCGATGAGCCAACATTATTTAAAAATATGACAATTATAGTGAGACTCTAAGTCCTGACCCCTCTGGGCCTTGATGTCCACAAATGAACAGGTAACTGCCAACTAAAGTTCCTTAATCATTTCTAAAAGTGGTCTATTGTATACCCTATCGTAAAGGGCATATGTGGTTTAAGAAAGATGTCTAAATTCCTCTAGCACGTTATTTTTGTAGCATCAGAACTACAATAAGAAAAATAATAATAACCTAAGGGCCAGGCTCAGGGGTTCAAGTCTGTAATCTCAACACTTTGGGAGCTCTAGAAGAGAGGACTGCTTGAGCCTAAGAGTTTGAGGCCAGCCTGCGCAGCATAGTGAAATCCTGCCTCTACAAAAAATTAAAAAATTAGCCGGGCATGGTGGCAGGCGCCTGTCGTTCCAGCTACTCAGGAGGTTGAGGTGGAAAAATAACTTAAGCACGGGAGGAAGTTGAGGCTGCAGTGAGCTGTGATGGCTCCTCTGCACTCCAGCCTGGGCGACAGAGACCCTGTCTCAAAACAAAACAAAATAACCTAGTAATTCTACCCACCTGTTATCCATGTGGTATGTTGGCCCAAAGAAACCTTACTAATGATGTTACCAATTACCTTCCGAGAAATCTTTTTACTATAAAAGAAGGGCTGAAAAGGAGTCAATATTCATTGAGCATCTACCCTCAAGCTAAGTGTTTTACATTTTGCATTTGATTTTCACGACTATAGTTAGAAAGGTTACTTTTGGTTTAAACGTAGGCTCTGGAGCTAGACCCCATGCCTTCTCCAGGAGCTCCCGATGACCATAGGCAACTTACTGTGCCTCCGTTTCTTCACTCGGAAAATGGAAATAGAAACAGTAGCAATCTCATTAGAGCGGTTCCAGAATTAAATAATACATGTAAAATGCCTAGAGCTAAACCCGGCCCTCACTGTCATTGTTATAAAAACTAATTATTAGTGTAGGTAGTATTGTTCCTATTTCAGATGAGGAAACGGAAGCTTAGAGAGTGCAACTTACTAATGATCATACCAATGAGTGCAAAGTTTTGGACTCAAAAGCACGAATTTGATTAAATGAAAGTTACTTAGAGAGTGGGAGTCTCATAAATCCAATTTATGAAGCCTAAGAAATGACACGCGGTAAAAATGGTACTAGACACAGGACGGGCTCTCAGGCTCGCGGACCGGGTCTGAGCGCAGTGGCCGTGGCCTTGTGTCCTGGTCCCGGGGGTCCCGGCAGGGGCTGGAGACTCTTGACTTGCCAGCATTCGCGTTTATAAACACGGGGAAGTGTACTGCACTGCCGCCGCCGCGCCCCCGGTCCCCAGCGGCTCCGCAAGGCCACTTTCTATCCCGGCTCCCGCCTCCCCCCACCGCGGCGCTGGCCCCAGGGCCGCCTCCTGGCAGCCGGAGGAGACCAGTCCCAACAGCGGGCGCCGACGGCCGGCTCGACGCTGCTCCAAAGACAGCAGCCAGCAAGGGAGCGAGAGACAAAGGCGCAGAACCAGTCCAGGGGAGCGCCGAGTCCCAAACGCCGAGCCCCGGGTGGCCTCGCTGGCTCCCACCTGCGCTCGCCCAGCCTGGCGGGAGACCGCAGGTGTCAGGGGCCGCTCAGGCCCGGTCCTCCGCAGCTCCAGCAGCCCCGACGTGACAGCGCCCAGGACCGCGACCCTCG
The DNA here is from genome assembly GCF_001698545.2 of Rhinopithecus bieti. Taxonomy (NCBI): domain Eukaryota; kingdom Metazoa; phylum Chordata; class Mammalia; order Primates; family Cercopithecidae; genus Rhinopithecus; species Rhinopithecus bieti. The sequence continues at coordinate 1,922,988 of NW_016803270.1, read as the reverse complement.
CGCTCGAAACGCGGCTGGGCCGACTCGGCGCCCGGAGGCTGCCAGCGCCGGGGACCCGAGGGGAGTGGCGGTGTGCGGACTTCCTCCCGGACTAGCCTGGAATCACGCCCCAGCCCCACCCGCCGGCGGC
>NW_016803270.1:1861227-1922547 GCF_001698545.2 Rhinopithecus bieti | reverse complement strand
CCCCCACGCCTGGCACAAAGGTCCCGGCGCGGCCCGGGCCGGCGGCTCTAAAGTGCGGTCGCGCACTGGAGTCCCGAGGCCGCGGCCCGCGCCCCCACACCCGAGGCCCGCCGGCGCCTACCTTCTCCGCGCGGCGTCCGGGCCCCGGCGCAGTGGGCTCGGGCCTGCTGTTCCGCGACTCCCGTTCGGCCTCTCCTGCGGGCTGGCGGGGCCTCCCGGGTCTCGGGCGCGGCGGGTGGCGGCGACTCCTCCTCCTCAAGGGCGGGAGGAGGGGACTCGGCGGCCCAGAGCCGCCCCCCGGCAGGAAACCAGCCGCGGCCCCGCCTCCTCTGCGCGTCTGATCCCGCTCCCGAGGCCGCCGCCGCCCTCTCCCTCCGGAAACGCATTCCTCTCCCGCCGCGTCAGCCTGGCCCCGGGGCGAGGAGGAGGCGCAGGAGGAGGCAGGAAGCGCGACCGGGACAAAGGAACCGGCCCGCTCGGGAGCGCGCCTGAGGGAGGCCGCGTTGCAGGGCCGGGACTGCGCTGAGACAGTCGGCATGCCTCAGTTTCCTCCTCTGCGAAGGGTGGGAGGGGTCAGTTGCGCCCTAGAGCCCGGAGCGTTCCTGGTGTAGCCTGCTGGGCCCGTGTTAAGTTCCGCTTCCTGGGATCAGGGCGTCCGACCCTCCCTCCCCTTTGTCCACTGATGTCACGTTTAGAGCCCGGGAGATCCTGCACCCCGGAAGCCCCCTCAGTCCCGAGGCAAATCGGTACCATGAACCCCCCATACCCTGCAGGACTCCATGGGGCCAAAAACCATGTGGTCGTTCTGGAAGGGAACTGGCTAAGCCAGGACTGCTTTTCTGGAGTGATAATGTGCTTGCGTGTGTCTAAGAGAAAGGTGAAGACTTGGGAAACCCGTGGGTGCCACGAAGGGTGGTGGGACTGGGGAACGTTTTAGAAAACCTGGTGAGTTGGGTCCTGCTTTTGATAGATTTATCTGGCGGTCCCTTTATGGGGAACAGGGATGAGAAGGAAAAGTTTCTTCCTAAGGAGTAGAGTTTCCGTTTCAAACCTCTTTAAAAAAAAAAAAAAAAAGGGAGATGGGGGCTGGAAACAGAACGTTTGAAAGAGAAGGAAACATTCATTATGAGAATGGCTGATTCGATGATTGAAGTTCGTACCAGCCAACATCATACTGAAACCCAGTAATTTCAGTATATGCTGCTGGCAAGCTGCTATCCTGGTAGCAGAAAATGTTGTAGGTTCCACTTGGTGAGCTGCAGCACCCTGTTGGGAAAAGAGCTCAAAAATTACCAGATTTATGAAACTGAGAAGAATCTTGCAGGAGATTAGGGGCTGGAACGCCCATTTGGCTGCTGCCAATCTAAAATATAAGAGAAAATGAAGCAGTCACATCTAAGAAAATTTGCACATTACTTACTAGCAAAATCAAAACTATTGGTTAGCCAATGTCTGCAGACCTTTAGGAAATAAGCACTATTTTTCCTACTTAATGGATGTTCAAGCTTAAGAGGCTAAATGATGTTCCTATATTAATATCTCAATGGTCAAACTGCCATTAGAACACAACATTCTTGAATTTTAAAGGTATGGGTTTTACCATTGTTGAGAATTCATCAGAATTGGCCCAGTCTCAGCACAGAAAACTGTATAGTTCAAAAGCATAATTGGTCCATGCCTGATTTGCACTACAATTCTCAGAATTTTTTCCCCTGTACGTGACTGGTGGAGGTACTGGCTAATCTTTGCTACAAGAACATTATGAGGTTTACATATGCACAACTCTAAACTAAATTAGTTCCTCCAGGGCAATTTACTGACCTTTTTAACACCACTGTCGAGCACTGTTGTGAGGACACATAATAGGGGCTCAGATAATACCTGATAAATGAATAAATGGGTCCTTTTGCTCTACCGGGACTTGACTAAACTGATGTGTGAGGTAGCAATTTGTGTACAGACGTCATGAGTTTTGAGGAAAAAGAAATTAAAGAAACACGTTCTCTAAGAAAAGCAGTGATCGGTCAAGAGTACGAGTCTACTTGTGATTTCATACAAATAATGAGTGCACAGTGAGCTAACTATGAAATTTATGAATACTCTAAGCAAAGATTGGTCAGCATACGTGCTAAACAGGAAATCCTGGTAAGTAGGAATACTGCAAGCCACATTGCTAGATCTTATCATATTAGGTTGGTGCAAGGTCTACCAGATGTCTCTTGCCTTCCCATGTGTAAGATCAACCAGATAGCTCTCACCTTTCCATGTCTAGGGTCAACCAGAGGGCTCTTGCCTTCCCATGTCTAAGGTTGACCAGATGGCTGCATGCACCAACCTAATAAAACATCATTAGTGTCTTAAATTCAAGACAAATCCATACTTTACCTACATTGTCTCCCAATTATTATCAATTGTCTTCTGCCATCTTTTAAGTCATTATTATGTCAAATAATTAAAGTTGATGTTTCCTTTAGTTTTGTCACTGGTGATACTACTACTTGCTCTTCAAAATGTATCTTTATTCACCTAACATTTTCCAAAGTAAAGTTTGTTTTTATTAGTTTGACTTATATTATTATTGATTAGCACCCCTTTTCACTCTCAAAAGTATGTCCTAGTATAGATGACAACTTATATGATCATTCTATAAAGAAGAGTGTCCAGATAATAAGGAATAAGAAGAATAATTTTAGAAATTCAAAAGAGATTCATGACATATTGCAAATCAGGTTCCAGGTTTATAGGGGAAGACTAATTTCAACATTGGTGATAGTAAGGGGAAAATGTGAGTTGCAGCATGGGAGTGAGTATGAAGAATTAGGCAGTTGCTGTGTGATGAAAATGCCCTACTAGGAGATTTTGTTAAGAAAAAAGTCTTGACAGTACCCTGGCTAATCAATGGGACTTGGATTTTAAATACCATTGTATAATAAAGGTATGCGATGACTTTGGAGCAAATTAATTGACAATGGCTAGGTAAGTCTTCAGCCACTTTTCTAAGGACTGTTTCTGTAGACTAACCTAGATATATTTTTCTCATCTGTCACTTCCAGTTTCTTTGAATGTAACTCCTTTAAACATTAAAGAAAAAGATGAAGGGATAGGGATGGAGGGAATAGAGGTCTCTGATAACATCCTGTAATACTAACATAGAAGTGCTTCTGAATCATGAATAACTCCATTCCGTTACCTGAGAAACTAAAATCACTGTTGTAAAATGTGAATCTGCTACTCAGGAGGCTCAGGCGGGAGGATTGCTGGAGACCAGGAGTTCAAGACCAGACTGAGCAACATAGTGAGACCACTGCCCCACCGACCCCAGCCCCAACTGAAAAATGAAGAATAAAATTAGCCAGGTGTGGTGGTGCATGTGTGTAGTCCCAGCTGCTCAGGAGGCTGAGGTGGGAGTATCTCTTAAGCCCAGGAGCTATGATCATGCCACTGTAGTCCAGCCTGGACAACACAGTGAGACCCATCCATAAAATGTGAATCTGTGTGTATTGGTGTAAAGCAGCCCTGGGAATTATTGACATTTTGAAAAACAAGAAGGGGTGAGACGGTCCTGCCAGTTCCTCCTTTTTCAGTCTCCATATGTATAAATAACATGCAAATAGTCATATAATGCAGAGAAACTGGAAGTGTATTGAATTTGCAACTTTTTTTTTTTTTTTTGCTTGAGGGCTTCAATTTAGTGAGCACTCTTCAATACTTATAATGGAGTATTGCCAGAGGAACTGTAAAAAGTTAAGTTTGCTATCAGGCAACCAGCAATTGACTAGGTATGGTATGTGTCAGTGTATCCACCAGGCTGTACTAAGGCTTCATTTCTTTGCTTATTTGAAAATAAGGTGGAAAATGGCACAACAGTCTAACCTGATTTGCAATGTGTCCCTTAGAGCTTAGGCTAGCCATTCAGTCTTTTCCTTTTCTGGGTAACTAACAGTGGCTGGACTATGGCTTTGAATATGGGTCACAGATGAGTAAGGCTTCCTCAACTAGTTCTGCTTCCTGTTTTCCATATATAGGGGCCCCATTTTTCCTTTTCGAGTCCACACAGCATTGCCTCCAATGGGTGTGAGCATTCCTTACCAGCATTCAGATGCTGAACATTTTTAACAGCCTACGGGGAACAGTGTTTTAGGCAGCTCTTTTCAAACACTGAGTTTCTTCAGCTGTGGAAGGGAATGTCCTTCCCAAATAAGAATTTTAAAAATGCCCAATATAAGCAATTGAATAGCACTGGAGTTATTTTTAGGAACCAGGGTCACTCATTACAGGAAATGATTGTGTTGCCAATGTGTTACAGCTAGTGACTATAAAAAATATTATTTCTTTTCTCATTTAATTGCATCTTGAGGAAAGTTAGCAGTTGCATTTTTAAGTTAGGAACAGCTAAATTTCAGGCCAGATACATTAGGGAGTAGGAAGGATACTTTTCACTTAAAAAAAGGCATTTGGGGTAAGAACACCTTCCCTGCACCTCCCTCCCACCCTCTTCCCCTAGAACACACAAATTAATCCCCACAACATACTATCTTAGGCAGAGTTCTTGCCTCATGCCTATGAACGGGATACCATGAAACCCCTAAAATTCTAGACAGAATTTTACTTATATATCTGCATTGTTGTGGTTTGAATGAGATCTTAACAACAAAACATTAAGAATAACTATTTTAAGCGCTTATATACCATTAGTGCTTTTAGAGACTACATGCCTAAACAAATGTCTCTGTGGTTGCCCTGGAACTGTGAGTTGTGTATTGATTAGTCTTATCTAAAACAATATTTAAACCATCAGATAGTACTTCCAAATATTTTCTTATAACATGATTGTCACTGCATGTTATTTAACCTGCAAGAGGTAGAACAGAAAAAGCAGCATCTTTTGTGATGGAACCGCACAACTAAAAAGTGTGCTGTTTATGTCTACTTTTCAAGGTAAAATAAACTTCAAAGAGAAACGAACTTTTAATTTCAAATTCCAATTTACGTATTAGGACTTAAATGACTTCAAATCATGTCTAAAAATCACCGTAACTAAAACCGTTGTAAATTTTACTTAAATTGAGAATAAAATAAATAAATGTTAAGTATATTTCCTAGTAATATTTGTCATGCAGCATTTGGAAGAGCAAGTCCTGTGACGCTTCTACTTTAAGATTTCTGCATTGTTGTTGGCTGATGTCATAGGCTGTTCCCTCTATGACCACAAGAATTCCCTATTTAGAACTACTTATGGCTGCCGTTGGGTAAACTTTCAAGTTGAAAGAATTTTGCATTTTGTGTTATTGTACTAAAATGAAATAATCTTAATCTGAAGAGTTTTGATGGTTAATATTAGAATATTTTTGTATTCCTGACTCTTCATTTAGCTAAGTTTACACTGAAGTCCTTAATTACTCTTCTCCTTTTATGATAAAAATACATACATACTTCATTATCTATAATTTTCCAGTGGCTTCCACATGCCAAAAACGTCAACTAAACAATTTTTCTCTTATAGTCAGAACACTGACTTGTGGAAATGAAGCACTTCATTTGCAATTTCACCAGTAAATGTTGTTGATGTGTGATCTCTAGCTTACAGGATAGATGGAACTGCATTCTTACATTTAAACAATTATCCTCTGATTAAATAAATTCAAATACATCTAAGGAATGGAATAATCACAGTTTTAAATAAAAATTAGACAAGTTTAACAAGATGCACAATGCGTTGCAGTATATAATCCTTTTGTGAAGTTTTGTGTTTTGTTTTGTTTTGTTTTGTTTTGTTTTTGAGACGAAGTCTTGCTCTTGTCACCCAGGCTGGAGTGTAATAACATACCTGCACTTCCAGGCTGGAGCGTGATCTCGGCTCACTCTGCCTCCCAGGTTCAAACAATTCTCCTGCCTCGGCCTCCCGAGTAGCTGGGATTACAAGCGCCTGCCACCATGCCTGGCTTTTTTTGGTATTTTTAGTAGAGATGAGTTTTCGCCATGTTGGCCAGGCTGGTCAACAAAGTATTTTTAATGGTATCCACATTTGACCGGGCACAGTGGCTTACCCCTGTAATTCCAGCACTTTGGGAGGTCGAGGCGGACAGATCACCTGAGGTCAGGAGTTTGAGACCAGTCTGGTCAACATGGTGAAACCCCATCTCTACTAAAAATACAAAAAATTAGCTGGCCATGGTGGTTCGTGCCTGTAGTCAGCCCCAGCTACTTAGGAGGGTGAGACACGAGAATCGCTTGAACCTGGGAGGCAGAGGTTGCAGTGAGACGACATTGTGCTGCTATACTCCATCTCGGGTGACAGAGTGAGACTCCATCTCAAAAAAAAAAAAAAAAAGGTACCCACATTTTATAAGCAAGGCAACTGAGACAACAGATTTTAAATTGCATAACTGGTAAGTTACAGAACCAAGATTGGAACCCAGTCTGTCTGGCTCCAGAGTCTGGAATCTGTTCTCTCCACTTTACTGTCTCCGATCTCTTGTATAATTTTGCTGAGACAGTGTCTGCCCTGTTCTAGCTCCACTGTGACCAGGCAAGCAAGTCTGTAATTGGTGTTTCAAGACTAAGAAGTCAAACCAGGCACAGTGGCTTGTGCCTGTAATCCCAGGTACTAGGGAGGCCGAAATGGGGGGGATCACTTTAGCCCAGGAGTTCAAGGCTATGATGCATACCTGCACTTCAGTCTGAGTGACAGAATGAGATCCTATCTCTAAAGAAAAATATTGTTTTTTTTTATTTTTTATTTTTTTATTTTTCAGATGGAGTCTTGTTCTGTTGCCCAGGCTGGAGTGCAGTGTGACTCAATCTTGACTCACTGCAACCTCCACCTCCCGGATTCAAGCGGGACTTGAATTCCTGCCTCAACCTTCCGAGTAGCTGGGACTGCAGGTGCCCACCACCATGCCCAGCTAATTTTTTGTATTTTTAGTAGAAACGAGGTTTCACCATATTGGCCAGGCTGGCCTCGAACTCCTGACCTCAAGTGATCTGCCCACCTTGGCCTCCCAAAGTGCTGGGATTATAGGAATAAGCCACCACACCTGGCCAAAAAATTGTTTTTAAAGAATGAGAATGCAATCTATCTGCATATGTGAGCCATGATCTCCAATATCGATATTTTCAATAGTAATAACGTGTTTTCATCTCTGTGTTATTCCTTATCTGTCTCTTATTTGACACAGAAATGGGTAGTGTGGGAGTGCTATTAGGCCCCCTTGATCGCTCAACAACTATGTATACATATGTGGAAAGGAGGATATGACATTATCAGAGTTATATATCATTACAAACAGGCATGGCTAAGATTTTTCAATTGTCATTCCAAAATTTGTCAACTACTTATTTTTTATCAGAGATCTTAACAATTCTATCTTTCCTAAGTGCAATGGCTATATCTTATGTGTTTGTATGCCTAGCACAGTGCTTTGTGTATACAATTACGTTGCTCTTCCTTGCATTTAAAATAAAATCACCACCTCTCCTCTTCTTTGACCTCATCTAAAAATATCTCCTCCTTGCCTACTATATTTTAATCACACTGACCTTCTTTCTATTCCATAACCTCATTAAATTTATTCCTATCTTGGAGTTTCTGTCCTTGCCATTCCCCCTGTCTGAAATGCACTTTACATGACTACTTCTTGTCAATCAGATCTCAACTTGACTATTACCTCTGTAGAACTCCTGTTACTCAATCCATATATGAAAAACTCACAGTTAACCTCATACTCAATGGTAAAAGACTAAAAGCTTTTCTTCTAAGATCAAGAACAAGACAAGGATGCCCACTCTCACCAATTTTAATCAACATAGTACTAGAATTCCTAGACAAAGCAATTAGGCAAGAAGAAATAAAAGACATGCAAACTGGAAAGGAAAAAGTAAAATTATATCTACTGGAAAACAACATGACTTATATGTAGGACACCCTAAACGTCACACATATACACATATGCAAGCTGTCAGAACTAACAAATCAGTTCAGCAAAGTTGCAAGATACAAAATCAACACACACAAAAATCAGTTGTGTTCCTATACACTAATAATAATCCCAAAAGGAAATTCAGAAATCAATTCCATTTACAATAGCATCAAAAATAATAAAATATTTAGGCCAAAGAGGTGAAAACTTGTACACTGAAAACTATAAAACATCACTGAAAGAAATTAAAGATAAGTAATCCTGATGGATGGAAAGACTTAATGTTAAAATGTCAATATTACTGACACTAATCTACAGATTCAATGCAATCCTTATCAAAATTCCAGTGGCATTTTTGCAGAAATATAAAAATTTATTCTACAATTCATATTTAATCTCAAGGGACCCTAAATAGCCAAAACAATCTTGAAAAAGAAAAAACACTTCCTGACTGCAAAACTTATTACAAAGCTATAGTAATCAAAACAGTGTGATAGTGGCATAGAGGTAGATATATAGACCAATAGAACAAAATAGCAAACCAAAAAATAAACCCTTACATGTGTGGTATGGTCAAATGGTTTTCAACAAGGGTGCCAAGACATTTTAGTCCCCTCAACAAATGGTGCTGGGAACATTGGATATTCACATGCAAAAGAATGAGTTGAATCCTTGCCTTACATCATGTACAAACATCAACTCAAAACAGATCAAAGACCTAAACTTAAAATAAAAGCTATAAAACTCTTAGAAAACAACATAGGGAGAAAGCTTCATGGCAAGGAAGCATGGATTTGGCAAGGATTTCCTAGACACCAAAACAAAACGAAAACCAGGCGCCAAAAGAAAATACACAAATTAGACTTTTAGACTTTTTTTTTTTTTTTTTTTTTTTTTTTTTTTTGCAATAGAGTCTCACTCTTGTCACCCAGGCTGGAGTGCAATGGTGCAATCTTCAATCACTGCAATCTCCGCCTCCTGGGTTTAAGCAATTCTCCTGCCTCAGCCTCCCCAGTAGCTGGGATTACAGGCACCCACCACCATGCCTGGCTAATTTTTGTATTTTTAGTAGAGATGGAGTTTCACCATGTTGACCAGGCCAGTCTTGAACTCCTGACCTCAAGTGATCCTCCCACCTCGGCCTTCCAAAGTGCTAGGATTACAGGCGTGAGCCACCACACCTGGCCTAGACTTCATAAAAATTTAAAAGTTCTGTACATTGAAAAGACATAATCATACATTGAAAAGTGCAACATGCAGAATAGGAGAAAATACTTGCAAATCATATAACTGATAAGGGCATGATGTTCAGAATATACAAAGATCTAGAACTCAACAACAAAAAAACTAACAACTCAATTTAAAAATGGGCAAAGGACTTGAATAACATTTCTTCAAAGAAGATAAACAAATGGCCAAGAAACACATGAAAAAATGCTCAACATCACTAATCATTAGAGAAATGCAAATTGAAACCACAGTGAGATACCACCTTACACCCATAAAGATGGCTGTTATTAAAACAAAATACAGGGCCGGGCGCGGTGGCTCAAGCCTGTAATCCCAGCACTTTGGGAGGCCGAGACGGGCGGATCACGAGGTCAGGAGATCGAGACCATCCTGGCTAACACGGTGAAACCCCGTCTCTACTAAAATACAAAAAAAAAAAAAAAACTAGCCCGGCGAGGTGGCGGACGCCTGTAGTCCCAGCTACTCCGGAGGCTGAGGCAGGAGAATGGGGGGAACCCGGGAGGCGGAGCTTGCAGTGAGCTGAGATCCGGCCACTGCACTCCAGTCCGGGCGACAGAGCGAGACTCTGCCTCAAAAAAAAAAAAAAAAAAAATACAACAAAACAAAATTCCAGAAAATAACCAGCATTGGTGAGGATGTGGAGAAACTGGAACCCTTGTGCCCTCTTGGTGGGAGTGTAAAATGGCTCAACTGCTATGGAAAACAATATGGTGGTCCCTCGAATAATTGAAACTAGAATTACCATATGATCCACAAATTCCATTTCTGATATATACATAAACAAATTGAAAGTTGGATCTCTAAGAGGTATTTGTTCACCCATGTTCATAGCAGCATTATACACAACAGCCAAAGGGTGGAAGCAGCACAAGTGTCCATGGATGGATGAATGGAATAAACAAAATGTGGCACACACATTCAATGGAATATTATTCAGTCTTAAAAAGGAATGAAATTCTGACACATGCTACAACACAGATGAACTTGAGGACATTATGCTAAGTGAAATAAGCCAGCCACAGAAAAAGACAAATACTGTATGATTCCACTAATATGAGGTACCTAGAGTAGAGCATTCATAGCGGCAAAAGATGGAATTGTGATTGCCATGGACTGAGGGACTGGGAGAATGTTATTTGATGGGTATAGAGCTTTGAAATATGCAAAGCATCCTGAAGATTTGTTGTACAACATGACTGTACTTAACACTACTAAACTGTACTATACTTAAAACTGGTTAAGTTGATAAATTTTGTTATGTGTATTTTGCCACAATTTAAAAAAATACCATTTCCTACTTTGGTACACTGAGAAGACTTAAAAACATTAATAACTCAGAAGCAAGGAGCACATCTAGTATCAAAATTGTGGTCCATTGGAAATACCAACCAGGTGCTTTGAAAATTATGGATTTGAAACTTGAAATAGGAAATGAATAAGATGGATTGCGTGTGTGTGTGTGTGTGTGTCTGTATGTGTGTGTGTGCACACACACCAGAAAATAAGGAGACTCTTTAAGATTAGTTTGGTTATATTAGAAGAACATGGGGCCAGCTTGAAAGACTTCCACTGTCCAAGATAAGAAATGGAACATCTAAGAGGAAAAATGACTGCAATTTATTCAAGCACATTAAATTTATAAAACTCATGAGTTTATTATTTTAAAAGTAAAACACATAGAAAAGGTTTTTTAAAACCAATGAGCAGGCCGAGTGTGGTGGCTCACACCTGTAATCCCAGTGCTTTGGGAGGCTGAGGTGGGTGGATCACTTGAGGCCAGGAATTCAAGACCAGCCTGGCCAACATGGTAAAACCCCATCTCTAGAAAAAATACAAAAATTATCTGGGCATAGTGGTGCATGCCTGTAATCCCAGCTACTTGGGAGGCTGAGGCAGGAGAATCACTTGAACCCAGGAGGTGAAGTTTGTAGTGAGTGAAGATCATCCCCCCGCCCCCCATCCTGGAAAAAAAAGAAAACCCTTTTTTAAAAAAAAAAAAAAAAAAAAGAATGAATGAATGAAAATATGAAGAGAAAAAAAGATTTAAGAGACATAACTATTAAATGGAATAAGTGGAACTTATTTACATCCTGATTTTAACAAACCAAGCATAAAAAGACATTTATGAGATAATTGGGGGAATTTTGGAAACTGACTGTGTTTTACATCATATTAAGAAATCATCACTTTTTTGCTGGTATGAGTATGTAAGAAAATGTCACAGTTTTTCAGACAAATAAGGATAAAATGACATGAAAAATGATAAAATAACCAGAAATCTCAGAGAGATAAGAAGAAAAAGTTAAATGAAGTAACCATGATAAAACATTAATAGTTGTTGATCTCGGGTAATAGACATATCATGGTTCATTACATGTGACTCTACTTGTGTATTTATAAATTTTCATAATATAGAGTTAAAATTATATATTACACATGCTGCATTTTAAATGTACAAAAATTAGGCTGCGCGCAGTGGCTCACACCTGTAATCCCAGCACTTTGGGAGGCCAAGGCGGGCGGATCACCATAGGTCAGTAGTTTGAGACTAGGCTGGCCAACACGGCAAAACCCTGTCTCTACTAAAAATACAAAAATTAGCTGGGTGTGGTGGCTGGCGCCTGTAGTTCCAGCTACTGGGGAGGCTGAGGCAGGAGAATTGCTTGAACCCAGGAGGTGGAGGTTGCAGTGAGCCGAGATCGAGTCACACTGTACTCCAGCCTGGGTGACAGAGTGAGACCCCGTCTCAAAAAGAAATAAAAATAAAAATAAATGTACAGAAATTAATATGTACTACATAATGTCAACATTTCAACAAATAAAATTCCCTTCATATTCCTGAATTTCCTTCTAATCTTACTCTAACTTTATGCTTTGAATAAATTTGCCCACTCCACTTAATCTTTTCTGTTGTTTTCTTTAAATTGATGGAAACACTGCATAGTTTAATTACAATTGAACAATTATTGGAGTATACAAACATTAATAAAAATAACATGAAGGGTAATTTACATGCTCTAACTTTAGTTGTCAAAATTACACATTAATGAAAATATAAATTCATCACTTCATCTCTCCCCCTGCCAAACATAAACTTCTAGTAGCAGAAAATGAATTAGGGGCTATATTTGAAAAATGTACTTACCTCAAAATAACTCCCCTTTTTGAGGAAGCAAATTCTTATGCTTATCATTAGAAGTTTACGTGCAATATATTATTATCCTATATGGCAATTTCTGATTTTCAGAGGAAAAGACTTATTTTACCAAGAACTCTGACTTTCAGTATGAAACAAATGTAGCACAGTATTGATAGTACTTTTAAGGACGTATCTTTATAAAATCTACTTTTTTGAAAAAAGAAATGATACGGTATGTGGCACAGACTATGACCTGTGTTCACACTAGAAAATTGTCCTCTAGAAACGTTGAAATTTCCTCTTGAATGAGTGGCTCTGAGTCAACCAGAGAGATGTAAACATTTTACAAGAGTGAGTCCTAGGTGGTACTGAGAGACTTACTCATTTACAGATAATCTGCATGGATAGTTAATTGTGGAAAACAGAATTAGTATCAAAATCATGTTGGTATATTGGAAAGTGGGTCGGGGGGAAAAAGGTAGAATGGAAAACCCAGAAACAATAAACTATAACATTAACCTAAAATAATTTACATAAACTCAAAATAGGGACCATCTGTCCACAGATTTGATAGAGACAGGTGAACCCGACAGTATAGAGCCATTGACAAATGTTAGTCTGAAAATGGCATGCTTGTAGACCCCATTAATATAAAAATTGCAGCCAAAGCTTTCTATAGTAATCAAGCATATTCCCAGATCCTAAAACTGCAGGGACAACTTACCACTAACTTGAATCTAGCCTCCTAGAAATCCTGTTGGAGCATCCCAAAGTCTATTTTAGAAAAGTATTTCTATGTTATATCTTTGGTACCATATCAATTTCCTCTCTATTTTTTCTTATATCCCTAGTCACCTTTTCCCACCCTTCCAAGCAGTATTAAACTGGTGTAAGGAAAGTGAAATAGAAGCTACTGGTTTCTGCAAAGTTATGAGGCTTCATATGCTACTGCAAAACATTTGTAAAACATTTACATCTCTCTGGTTGACTCAGAACCACTCATTGAAGAAGAAAATTCAATATTTATAGAGGACACTTTTCTAGTAAGTGTGAAAACACCTGATAGTCCGTGCTACAAGCTATATACCATTTCTTTTTTTCATACACCATTTTGACCATTTGAATAGGACCCCAAAGCACCCTGGTGGGCTGAGAAGCCTTTCCCAGCCCACCATATTTTGCAGAACAGCATGCTTTGATGTAAAAGCTTGCACTCTGAAGTCAGACAAGCATGGAATCTCTTTCTGATTTTTTAACACCTCTTCTCGGGGCCTTAGGTTTTTCATCTGTTAAATGGAGAGAGTAAGAACTTCTTTCTCAGGGTTCTTATGGATAGTAAATTAAATGAGACAATATATGTAATGCAAAAATTAGCTGAAACACTAGATGTTATGAAATGATGGTGCTGGTACATATTTTAGCTCCTTTCCTTTAAAATACCTTGGGATACCACCAACTTGAGCACCTTGGGTCAGTCTCACTGGCCTGATTGGGCAGTGGCAACTACCCCAGGGCCTTGGTCAGTAACCTTAACACTCAAGAAGTTGTTATTTTCTCTGTTGTGTCATTACTGACAGGCTGGTCGGAGCCTTCTAAGAATGCTGTCTATAGCACTCATCCCTTCAGAAGAGTTAGACCTGTTTAACTTGGTGATGAGAGTTCAGAGAAGAACCACAGAGATCAAAGGGCAAAAGAGTAAAAGCTAAGAGAAAAAACTAAAGCCAGTGGACTGACTGAACCAGGAGGGTTGAGGGCTGGTTACTGATAAGAGCCTTCACATTATACTAGGCTATTACTATGTATAGTAAAGCCACTCAGCCGTTTTCACTTCGGCACTCTGAAAAATATTCAATCTGCCAGGGTGCACCTGGGGACCCACACCCTGCTGATGAAAATTGGCATGGGAGGAGCAGGTCTTTAAAGAGACTACACTTGAATTTAATCAAGAAGCTAAAAATAGGAGACAGGAGCCATATAGAAGACAGGATAACATTAAATTAGGAGTCTAATAGTAGTTGTTGCTGTTTGAAGCCAGCCTAAATTGTGAGGGAAATTTGATTTTCAGAGGAATTAGAAATCACTGGTTGACATTTACAGTTTAGCAGCTACAGTTTTCACTAGTATTAAGCAACTGTAGTAGAAACTGGAGTAATTGGTATCTTCGCTGAGGCATGATCAGGAGTTCTGCAGACAGGTCCTCAGGATTGAGTTAGTAAGCAGACATCTGAAAACAGCCTGAATGTTTTCGTTTAATCACTGAAAACAGCCACTTGAATAAAAGGCAAAAAGCATTATTTTCTTGTGAAAAATCTCCTACCTCTAGAGGAAAAAAAGTTGAATTTTGGTGCCTGTGATGAGAATAATTTTAAAATGATAGTTCTGATACAGAAAATGGAAGTTTACAATAAGTTAAATATCAAAATGTAAAATTGTTAGTGTGTGTGCGAAGGAGAGAGGTAATTCTGCAGGGAAGCAAGGAAAAGACAGTGAAATTGTTCAAGTGAGAGATAAAGCTTTAGGGATGGTTCATCAGGTGGCGATTGTATGTCTATGTACAGAAAACACCAGACACTTGAGGAAAATTAAATGCACTTAGACTGCTTTGTCAACGTCAAGTATCTGCAGTGAGGGTGAGGCCAGTGTTCAGCTCTTCCGCTTCACAGTGGAGGAAATGAGGATAAACCCAACCCTTGAATTCTGTTTGAAGAAGACAAAGAATTGTTGAATAGCAACGAGTCTCTGAAGTTTTGCAATAATCATCTCTGGAGATGTTTACCAACAGGCTAGAGTCTTATTTGCTACTCAATAGTTAATTCAAACTTTAAGCCTGAGAAACATGTAAAATGATTTCTCATCCTGCCCAGGACTTTATGATTTTCAGAAATATATATGCTCTTTACCTTGGGTTATTAAGGAGAAATATTTTTGTTAGCACTAGGCTGGCAGAGCAGAATGTACCTTTTGTCAGATGTTCCAAGAAACACTTAATATTACTTGGCATAAAAGATTACATATAGTTGAGGCCACAGCTTTTTTCACAGGATGACTCATCTAAAACAGGCCTAAAATGTAAATTAGTAGCAGCGCCTCAAGCATAGTAAAAGTCTTGCAGGTGGTCAATCAGGATATATGCAAAAATAGGTGGAAAGGAAATAACTTTTGCTGTTATCCCATTTTGATTAGATTCTAATGTTACCAGTGTCAGGTTGAATACTTGCCCTTCATTTTGAAATTTTGAACTTACTATAACTCATTGAAAATAAATTTATTTTTCCTTTTTTTCCTGTATATCTAAATCTTACTGTCATTTACATAATAAGACAATATCAGCCAGCAGCAGCAGCTCACACCTGTAATCCCAACACTTTGGGAGGCTGAGTTGGGAGGCTCACTTGAGCCTAGAAGTTCCAGACCACTTGGGGCAACATAGTGAGACCTCATCTCTGCAAAAAAATTTAAGTATTAGCTGGGTGTGGTGGTGCATGCCATCAATCCCAGCTACTCGGGAGGCTGAGGTGATCCTTTGAGTACAGGAGCTCTAGACTGCAGTGAGCTATGATGGTGCCACTGCATTCCAACCTGGGTGACAGAGGGAGACCCTGTCTTGGAAGGAAAAAAAAAAAAAAAGAAAGAAAGAAAAGAAAAGAAAGTCAGTATTGCACTATTTACAAGTAGAGTTGCAGCTTGGGTTTGAGCTTGCTACGGTATCAGTGTAGAATTAAAAAAAATTTTTCAGGCCAGGCGCAGTGGCTCACACCTGTAATCCCAGCACTCTGGCAGGCCGATGCAGGTGAATAACCTGAGGTCAGGAGTTCGAGACCAGCCTCAATATGGAGAAACCCTGTCTCTACTAAAAAAATACAAAATTAGCCAGGCGTGGCAGTGCATGCCTGTAATCCCAGCTACTCAGGAGGCTGAGGCAGGTGAATCACTTGAACCTGGGAGGCGGAGGTTGCGGTGAGCTGAGATCACGCCATTGCACTCCAGCCCGGGCAACAAGAGTAAGACTCTGTCTCAAAAAAAAAAAAAATTCAAATCCAAATTTCATTTAAAAATATTTTATTGTGGATAGTGTTTTTCTAGTACACATTGATATACAATTTCAAACTGTTTTAGCTCATTAGTCCCCAGCATTTCTAGTTATGCATAAAATTATTTTTAAAATCTTTCATGGATGTTATTGTTTGTTCACTTGGAAAGTGTAATCATCAGTATCATTCTAGCTGTTTTTCTTCTTGAGAGGATTTCTGAACTAGAAATATGTACTAATCACTCTTCCGTTTCCTGATTATGAACCTTGGAAGGGCACAGAAGTCCCAAAGTGAGGCTGGGAAGGGGGAAATGAGTATGTGAGCCATCCCAAAGAGAGGAAATGAAAATGGCAGGCAAAACTGAAGACAGGGATGACATCTAGGATGGCTCAAAAGCTAAACAATAGGAGATCTTGCTCCAAGAAAGGACCAAAGGAAAAGCATGAGTTTTTAAAGAGTCATTTAGACTTCAGGTCTGTGGTTATGGCTTCAGAACTACCCAAGCACATGTTAGGATCTTGCTAAGTCCTTTCCATATATTATCTCATTAAATCTTCAAGGTAGACCTTGCCCAACCCATTTTACTTTATTATTTTTTAATTATTATTATTATTATTTTTTTCAGACAGGGTTTCACTATTTCACCCGCGCAGGTCTTGAACTCCTGGGCTCAAGTGATCCTCTCACCTTGGCCTCCCAAAGTGCTGGGATTACAGGCGTGAGCCACCGCGCCCAGCCACCAACCCGATTTTAGAGAAAAATTTCAACCCACGTATGTGCAGCTGGAAGCTCCTACTCATAACCACTTTAGTTGCTTACCTGCAGCCTGCCTTATTCTCTTCTTGTGCTACCTTCCATGTCGTTTCTTTAATGTTCTTTTTCCTCTATTCCAGTTGCTTTAGAAGCTAGAACTTTTCTTCTTCCAGCTCTACACCACTACTTTTATGTACCCTCTGATAATGAAACTGATGTTGCCAATTCAACTAGTAGAAAATGATCAATTCTAGGATAAGTTTCATTGTTTTAGACCACATAACCTGTCAATGTATTGATATTTCTTCTCATTGAATTGACTCCTATTGACTTTTTATTTGACTTTCACGTCTTTTTCCTCTAACAGTTTATTTACGTTTGAGACTTTTGAAATTCACCCATAGTCCCATAGATAGTTGTTATTGTTATTTTTTATAATATAAACATAGAAATTGACCCTCTGGTCTTAAAGCTTGAAACTGGTATTTGTTTTATCTGAGTTCCTTCCCCAAGAAATGACCATCAGGCCTGGTGAAAACAAAAAAGTACCAAAGAACTAGAACTCCCCAGATCACCACATCCAAACAATGGGATAGATGGGGACCCCTCATTCATCATGATTGCTTCCTTGCCCCTTCTGAGTTCCTATTTTCTTACACATTGTTACATTTCTTCTCTGCTATATAAACACCTAGTTTTAGCTGGTGGGGGAGATGGATTTGAGACTGAGCCCTCTTCTAGCCTTGCAGGGACCTCTATTCATCCTACTCCTGAAGCCAAATGGATGCTAATGCAGTAATAGCACTGTTATTAAATAGACTATTTAAGCGGTATTTTCTCAATTTAATTTGACTGTGCTTTATAGGGAGAGTTACAATCCTGAGCCACAATTAAAATCCTGATCATAAGGTACTCACTTTTTTTAGATAGGCATATTAATGTCTATACTGCTTATTTTTAGTGTCATCCTAGGGTCATGCGTATACTGAGCAAAATAGAACAGCAGGCTGAGAGTTCAGAATGTGCAGAGCTTTGGGACGACTCGTGGCTTGGCCCAGGCTAGTCACTTACCCCTTTTAAGACATCACTGAAAAAAACAGGAGTTATGGGATATGTCTCCCAAGGGAACAACTGAGCTGTCCAATGGGGTGGGCAGAAAATTAACCTAGATGGAACTCATCTATGAATACTTGAGTGTCTACTTCTTACAAATCTGTCTCTTTGTCCCTGTTTCTGACATAGGCATCATAAGGGGCTCCTAATTTCTCAGTGTTCACAATATACTAGACACTTAATGTAATAAGCAATTTATTTATATTATTTCACTTGATTTTTGACAATCATCACGTAAAATAAATATTAGGGTCCAACATTATAAATTAGGAAACACAGGAAACAAAAGCTTAGAGTAATGACATTCAAAGTGTGATCTAAAAGCTGTTAACAATCCACAAATTGGGTTCTGTGTATACTGCTCAGGTGATGGGTGCACCAAAATCTCACAAATCACCATTGAAAAACTTATTCATGGAAACAAATGCCACCCATTCTCTTTCTTTTTTTCTTTTTTTTCTTTTTTTTTTGAGATGGAGTCTCACTCTGTGGCCAGGCTGGAGTGCAATGGCGTGATTTCAGCTCACTGCAACCTCTGACTCCCTGGTTCAAGCGACTCTCCTGCCTTAGCCTCCCGAGTATCTGGGATTACAGGCACGCGCCACCAAGCCCAGGTAATTTTTTCATTTTTAGTAGAGACAGGGTTTCACTGTGTTGGCCAGAATGGTCTCAAACTCCTGACCTCATGATCCACCCACCTTGGCCTCCCAAAGTGCTGGGATTACAGGCATGAGCCACCGCACCCGACCCACACATTCTATTTCTGAAAAAATAAGAAAAAAAAAAACAAAAAAACTGTTAACAGTCCACAATGAATTTAGAACAAAACTTGAGAGTTAGTATTGAGGAATATGTATAGCAATTTGCTATATCTAGCATTGCTAAGATATTTTTATTGCATTTTGTAAAAGTATTGGTCCCTAACAGATGGGAAACAGCAAGAAAGGAAGAACAGAAAAAGTGAAGGAAGGAGAAAAAAGCAAGGCGCAAAAAAAAACTCTGATCCTTCACTGTAGACAGCTTGAGAAACAGGGGCTTAAAACTTTAATGATGAGTCCAAGTTCCACATCAAGCACATTCCAGAACCAAGATTTACACGCTATTCTGGCTTCAAAGCCCTTGCTCTTTAGCATACCACTCTATTACCTGCTTGATAACAGTGATGATAAGTCAAGAAAGAAAGAAAACCGCAATTTGATGACCATCATTATTATCCTCTAAAGATTCAGGAACTCAAACTTCAAAATTTGGGAGACTAAAATAGGAAGAGAGTTTATACCTAAGTCAAGATTCTGGCCTACAACCAACATCATTATTTATTTATTTTTTTTTTATTATACTTTAAGTTCTAGGGTACATGTGCACAATGTGCAGGTTTGTTACATAGGTATACATGTGCCATGTTGGTGTGCTACACCCATTAACTCGCCATCTACATTAGGTATTTCTCCTAATGCTATCCCTCCCCCAGCCCTTCACCGCACGACAGGCCCCAGTGTGTGATGTTCCCTGCCCTGTGTCCAGGTGTTCTCATTCAATTCCCACCTACGAGTGAGAACATGCAGTGTTNTTGGGAGACTAAAATAGGAAGAGAGTTTATACCTAAGTCAAGATTCTGGCCTACAACCAACATCATTATTTATTTATTTTTTTTTTATTATACTTTAAGTTCTAGGGTACATGTGCACAATGTGCAGGTTTGTTACATAGGTATACATGTGCCATGTTGGTGTGCTACACCCATTAACTCGCCATCTACATTAGGTATTTCTCCTAATGCTATCCCTCCCCCAGCCCTTCACCGCACGACAGGCCCCAGTGTGTGATGTTCCCTGCCCTGTGTCCAGGTGTTCTCATTCAATTCCCACCTACGAGTGAGAACATGCAGTGTTTGGTTTTCTGTCCTTGGGATAGTTTGCTCAAAATGATGGTTTCCAGCTTCATTCATGTCCCTACAAAGGACATGAACTCATCCTTTTTTATGGCTGCGTAGTATTCCGTGGTATATACGTGCCACATTTTCTTTATCCAGCCTATCATTGATGGACATTTGGGTTGGTTCCAAGTCTTTGCTATTGTGAACAGTGCCGCAATAAACATATGTGTGCATGTGTCTTTATAGTAGCATGATTTATAATCCTTTGGGTATATACCCCGTAATGGGATCACTGGGTCAAATGGTATTTCTAGTCCTAGATCCTTGAGGAATCACCACTCTGTCTTCCACAATGGTTGAACTAGTTTACACCCCCACCAACAATGTAAAAGCGTTCCTATTTCTCCATATCCCCTCCAGCATCTGTTGTTTCCTGACGTTTTAATGATCACCATTCTAACTGGTATGAGATGGTATCTCACTGTGGTTTTGATTTGCAACATCTTTTTGACCGTCATTATCATGGTTAACATTAGTTGGGAGCTAAGACCCAAGAATTGTCCCATGTGCTTCACGTGAATTATCCTATAATCCCCAGGATAACCCAACGAGGCAGTTATGATTTGGCTTTGTAGCAGCAGAGCCAGGATGCAAATCGAGTGTGCTTGACACCAAGCCCTTAACCACTAGGTTATAATTTTCCTGTCTATAATCCATGATAGATTCATAAGAAGGTTTGGCAAGGCACTAGAATTTATTCATTAATCCCAGATGCCAGGTTTGAATTTCATTCTAGAGCTATGTGATCTTGGATCTGTTGCTTCCCTCTCTGTGTTTCAGTTATCACTGTAAAATGGGCAGAGCAAGACCAGCTTCAAAGGTTCATGGCAATAATTTAATTTTTAAAAATGCATATTTGCACAGTGCTTGGCACATAGATAGTGTTCCATAAATGGTAGCTACTGGTAATATTAATAAATCAGTAGTTTTTAGATTAACTCCAAAGTAAATAAAAAGTGACATTTGACAGTTTATGAATTTTGATCCTCAATCATAGATTTTACTAAACTTTGCTTTTCACATTAATGTGTGACTTTAAGGGGTTCTATTATATTATGGAAGAGTGAGATTAACTTAATTCTTCCTATTTGCTGTGCTGCCACACTATTTCAAATATTCCCACTTAATTAAATTGCTGCTCCTTTAAATATTAAAATATGAAGACTTAAACATTAGGAAGCTCTTAATTCGGGGAAAGGAAACCATCATTTATGTGTGTTTCATTAATTATCAAGATTACCAAGATTTATGATTTGCATTTTAAGAATGTAAGTTCCAGGCCATGCGCCCTGGCTTACGCCTGTAATCTCAGCACTTTGGGAGGTAGAGGTGGGCCGATCACTTGAGGCCAGGAGTTCGAGACCAGCTTGGCCAACATGGTGAAACCCCATTTCTACTAAAAATACAAAAATTAGCCGGTCGTGGTAGCGCACACCTGTTATCACAGCTGCTAGGGAGGCTGAGGTAGGAGAATTGCTTGAACTCGGGAGGTGGAGGTCGCAGTGGGCCGAGATTGCACCACTGCACTCCAGTCTGGGTGACACAGCAAGACTCCTCCGTCTCAAAAAAAAAAAGAATGTAAGTTTCAGAAAGCAAGAATAGTTGCCTGTTTTGTTCCACAATGCCTAAAACGGTGTCTAGTGCTTAGTAGGTAGTCAATATATCTGTTGAATAAATGCATCTTATTGGATAATTCAGTCACAGCAACGCATCTTTCTTAGAATTGGATTTGTTTCCTTTTTAAAAATGTATCTTTTTTAAAAAATTAACGTTTGCTCATTCTCTGCTAAGAAAAATCAGCTTTACTACACTGGAGGTGGGACGGAGGGAAGGAAACAATTTTGTATTCACTTGCATGAAGCAGAAAAGCCAGCCCGAAGCTACTGGCTGAACTTCTGCAGTAGGTGCGTCTCCTGCGAGCAGCGTTGCTGCAAGGCTTGGCGGCTTCTAGGAGCCTACACCTCTGTCATCGCCTTCGGGGAGGGATGGGGCTAGGAGCTCTGTGAGGAACCGCGTCCAGTCACCAAGTCACTGACACATCACGATGAGTCAGGTGCTCTGTGCACCTGGCGGATTTGTCAGATCCGCTGCTGCATCAAGGCTCGGCAGAGCTCTCTGGGTTCTCAGTGCGGTCCTAGCTCTGCAATGCAGTGCGGGAGAGGAGGAATATGGGCTTGTGGGGGCAGGGGCAGCGCCCGGACTCCTCCTGGGGCAGGACTCTCAGAAATGCAGGAAGCGATGACGCTGCTCAGATAAACCCTGGCGCTCTGCCTCTGGCGTCCTGGCCAGGAGCTCCTATGCCACGGACTCTTCTCGCGCCTGCCGTTTCTGCCTCTGTTATCTATTTACTGAACTCTCATCTCCCCCGAAGAGTCGAACAGTTCTCAGCAGTCAGTGCTTCTCCAGCTTCACTGACCTTTTTTGGGGGGTAATAAACTAAAGAAGAAGTTGATGTTTGAGTAAATAAAATGTGTCATGCCAGTACCCTGGGAATCCCATACAGCTGGCCCAGGTGGGGCCTGGGGTTCTGCTTTGTTCTGTCTTCAGATACAGTGTCTAGCTCTCTTGTCAGGCTGGAGTGCAGTGGCGAACCTAGCTCACTGCAGCCTCAATCTCCCAGGCTCTAGTGATCTTCCTGCCTCAGCCTCCCGATTAGCTGCAACTACGGGTGCCTGCCACTGCGTCCTGAAATATTTCTTATAGGGGTCTTGCTGTGTTGCCCAGGCAGGTCTCAAACTCTTGGACTCCAGGGATCCTCCCGCGTCGGCCTACAGAGTAGCTGGGATTACAGATGCGCCACCGTGCCCAGCTATGTCTTTTCTTGAAGGCTGTCCATGTCATTTCCATGGGCAGCCAGGTTTCCCTGTCATCAGACTGGATGATTTCCAAGAGCCCTTCCAACTCTAAAATTTTATGAACAATGATATTTTTTTCCCAACCTAGTCCCTTTGAGCCAAGAAAGGAACTCATTTATTGTATTAATTTAGACAAACCTACAAAGCTACCTACAAAGGTAGAAAGAGTCTTATAATTTTATTGCATTAAAAATGAAATGTTCATATGCTTGTTTTTAAAGCAGAGTCACCTGGGAAAGTAGAGAGCTGTTTGCACTTAAATTCCCATTTGTAAGGGTGATATTCTATCCCTCAACTTCCAAAGTGAACAAAGTCCTAATTCAGAGCCCAGTACTCTGCGGCCTCTCACGCCCTGGTAGGGCCAGGGTCCCAGGGGAGAGGACCTGGCCGTTGGGTCAGCAATGTTTGAAGACTCCTATTTTATTTGCAGCCACAGCCAGCCAAATTCATTGTGAGCAGCACTTCCTGCCTTGTTTGTGAACTGCAAGCTGCATCAAGAAATAAAGTTTGTAAAATGACATTCTCTGGCTGAGTCTAGCCCTTTGTTGAAATAGCCACATTATCTATGACGACAGTGACAAGGTCAAAGGTGAGAAAATCTACATGAATTATTCTCTCAACAGTATTTAGATAAGGACAGAAAGACCAGATGTTTCCTTTCTAAGTGACAAAGGGCTTGAGAATAAAAGGTAGGAAGAACAACTTGAAAGATTCACTTGGGCTTCTTTCTCAGTACCTAAGAATATTGCTAAGTTCCCCAAAAGCATTGCACCCCTGGATTCTAGTCTATTTTATTTTTTGAGACAGGGTCTTGCTCTGTCTCCTAGGCTGGAGTGCAGTGGCATGATCACAGCACACTACTGCCTTGAACTCCCAGGTTCAAGTGATCCTGTCACCTTGGCCTCCCAAAATTCTGGGAGTATAAGCATGAGCCACCGTGCCTGGCCATCCCTGGATTCTAGATCAGGGCCTGGCACATAATAGATGTTCAGTAAATATTAAACAGATGTATGAATCAGACAGTCCTGGTCATTTATGTATCTTTATCTAGTGAGAGTTTTGTGGGTTTTTTTTTTTTTTTTTTTGAGACAGAATCTCGCTCTGTAGTAACCCAGACTGAAGTGCAGTGGTGCGATCTTGGCTCACTGCAACCTCCACCTCCCAGATGCAAGCGATTCTGCTCTGTTGCCCAGGCTGGAGTGCAGTTGCTCAATCTGGGCTCACTGCAACCTCCGTATCCCTGGTTCAAGCGATTCTCATGCCTCAGCCTCCTGAGTAGCTGGGATTACAGGCATGTGCCACCACGCCCAGGTAATTTTTGTGTTTTTAGTGGAGACAGGGTTTTGCCATGTTGGTCAGACTGGTCTCGAACTCCTGGCCTCAAGTGATCTGCCTACTGAGAGTTAATTCAAGAAAAACTACTAAATTATAAGCTCCTGAAGGCAGAGATTGGTTCGTTATTGGACCTGGCAAAATTATCAGCAAAGGTTTCTTGAAATGAATTTGCCAAGAGCTCTTCTAGATGGGGGAAAGTGAGGAAACATAAAAGCTAATAATAAAGATTGGAAAAGGACATACATATGTATTGGACAAATCCAGCATTTCTTGAAAATTCATGTATTGATTCACTGATGACATGTAAGCAAAGATAAAGTCATCTTTAACCGTAAATGTTAATTCTTATTCAGTAAGAGAAGCAGCATGACTCAAGGCAATAGATTTATGGACATTAATTTGGCAGTTTAAGGACAAAATTCTAAGTGGTTGATGATAGTGAAAAATTGAATTGCCTTAAATGCCTAACAGTAGGGAGCTTGTTAAATAAACTATGATGCTTTTATGCAGTTATGTTTTCAGATAAAATCATGTTTTTGGAAACTATATATGGACATGGAGAAATTTAAATGTGTTAAGTCAAAAAGATACGGTGGCAGAAACTGTTGACTTCCTAACCCATACCACTTCCCTTCTCCTTCCTAACACCTCTCAATTTTGTTGGGCTTTCTATTCTTCTCTGCACAGCTGTGTGTTTCAGGGGAGGCAGTCACCAGGCCTGCCCTGGGGAGTGAATCATCAGTGAGTGGTGAATGTGAATTCCCCTGGCTAGTGATCTTCTGAGGCCGGGAGTATGATTCATTCCAGGCCAGCAAGGGGGATGAGAGTGGAGAGCCTTCTGGAAAAGCTTCCCTCTGTCTTTAAGAGCAGGAGACAAAGTCATTCTTCCATTAAATGTTAGAGTCTACATGTGATAAAGCACCATGCAGCCAGGCCTGAGGCTGAGCTGACATGCCTGGGAATGTGGAAAAATGCAAAGGCCCCAGCTGATTGATCTGCTGATCTGTTGACTTATTAGCCTTGGAGGCTGCAGGTCAGTGACCGAGAGCCAATTCACCAAACACCCACCCACTGCAAGTCAGTTTCCACTACGGCTGATTTGCTGGATTTATTCACTTCTTTTAATTATTTAGATATTGTTGACTGATTTTCATTTTGTCTTAATAATAGCATTTAAGGAATATTAAAATTGTCTTGATCCTAGTTCCTTGTTGAGTAACTGAAGACTGACTTTTGATGAGTTGTCCAGCTAAATAACTCATCTTATTTCCAAACTTATTATGTGAGCTAATTGTTTCTTATAGTTTAAACCAATTGCATATTGAGTCCAGGTTTTCTCTTAATTGCAACTAAAAGTATACTAATGGGATATGTGTAGAATAAGGGAGACAGAGAAATTGGGGGGTGGGGAGAGAGAGAGAGAGTGAATTATTTCTGGGTTGTAGGATGGGGAGTATAGCTGATTTATGCCTTTGCTGTATATTCATCTTTGTATTTCTCTGTATTTTCTAAATTTTCTGTAATGAACATATATTGCTATTATGAATAAAGTGGAACGTTGTTCTTTGTTTTGAGACAGAGTCTTGCTCTGTTGCCCAGGCTGGAGTGCAGTTGCTCAATCTGGGCTCACTGCAACCTCCACCTCCCTGGTTCAAGCAATTCTCATTCCTCAGCCTCCTGAGTAGCTGGGATTACATGCATGCCACCACACCCAGCTAATTTTTGTATTTTTAAGTAGAGACAGGGTTTTGCCATGTTGCCCAGGCTGGTCTCGAACTCCTGGCCTCAAGGGATTCGTCCTCCTCAGCTTCCCAAAGTGCTGGGATTATAGGCGTGAGCCACCGTACCCAGCCCTGAAAGTTGTTCTTAAAAACTGGTTTGAGGGCTATAAATGGCATGAGTGCTAATCTCAGAGGGTTATAGAATCATTGAGAATTGACATCTAGAGCTTAATAAAGTGGTGGGTGGGCAGGTGAGGCTTCACAAACGAGTGATTGAATTAATTCTAGAAGACTGAGTATGCGTAGGATGAGTAGGAAGAGGTGAGGCTTAGGAACTCTCGATCCATTTTTCGTGATTTGGTAGGGGAGGACTGAAAGGCCATTACAACATTTAAGCTGGGCATGGCGGTTCATGCCTGTAATTCCACCACTTCGGGAGGCCAAGGTGGGCAGATCATGAGGTCAGGAGTTCGAGACCAGCCTGGCCGACATGGTGAATCCCCATATCTACTAAAATACAAAAAATCAGCCAGGAGTGGTGGTGGGTGCCTGTAATCCCAGCTACTAGGGAGGCTGAGGCAGGAGAATTGCTTGAACATGGGAGGCGGAGGTTGCAGTGGCCAAGATCGTGCCATTGCACTCCCGCCTGGGGCGACAAGAGCAAGACTGTGTCTCAAAAAGAAAAAAAAGCCACAATATTTATTGTCTCTTCCATGCCTGATGCTTTACAAATACGTCATCTCCTTTCATCATCGCAACAATTGTGAAAGCAGGTAGTATTATCTTCATTTTGTAGAGGTAAGAAGTGAAGCTCAAACGTGTACACAAGTAATAAATATTGGACCTGTGATTTTAATGCACATCTGGCATTAAACGTCATGTGCAGCACCCCTCACAGATGAGCTTACTGGAAGTGAAAAATCAGAACATCAGAGCCAAAGAGACGATTCTGACAAAAAGCTGTTGTGATCGTAAGTGACAGGAACCCAACTCAAAGTACTTAAGCAAAAATGTGAATTTATTGGCTTAGGTAGCTAGAAAGGAATGGAGTCAAACCAGCAAAAGGCTTCACTGTGCCTGGGGTGAAGGAAGGTGTAGACTGTACAATAGGTGTTGAAGCATTGTTTTCCAATTTAGGAGAGAGCTTACCAAGGCTGGAAAGAGGGGAGCGTGGATGCCTCCACCATACCACTGCCCACCTCCTGTGACCTCTGCACCAAAACCTGAAGTCCCAAAGAAACAGCTTCTCAAAGTGGAATGAAGGTCGGGTTGGTCTAAAAACCCATCCAACAATTTGTGGAAAGGGTTTACATCATTTTGTCATTTATATGTCATTGCTTTTTGCATCATATTGTTTATCCTTACAAAACAAATCTGGACACAGCAAGTTGTTCATTCGCAGAGAAAAAAACCTTACTCACACTTCCTGTCATCCAGCAGCAAAGAATACTGACCACAGAGTGACCTTTCAGTGTAAGGCTTTAATGAGCATTAGGCTGAATGCCTGTTTTCCAACCTGGTGCAAAATATTTATATTTTAGAAATTGTGATTTTAACATTACTGCAAGAAAGAGGGGTTTCTATTTCCTTTTTCCTCTATTTAGTCCCTAGATTAAGAGTTGGCAAACTTTTTCTACAAAGGACCAAATTGTAAATATCTTTGACTTTGCAAACCATGTGATCTCTGTTGCAACTGCTCAACTGCCTTTGTTTTGCAAAAGCAGCTGTGGATGATATCTATGCAAATGAACATGGCGGTGTTCCAATAAAACTTTATTTTCAAAAACAGGAAGTCAGCCAGATTTTGTTCACAGGTCTTGGTTTGCCCTAGATCACTGTTTTGTTTTTTTTTTCCCCCCAATTTAAAATCATCATTTTTTTGTTGGTTTTAAACCCATGCCATACCAAGAGAACTTCACAATTTTCTATGGGTATACTATGTTTTAGTTGTTTGGCTGATTATCCAAAGAATCAGTTCACGATAGGAATTATTGTTACCTGCTTTGTGTTTCTGTTGGTTCAAGAGAGGAATAATCTTATCAAGTCATGTAGATTAAAAAACATTAAAATTAGTAAAACTATAGCAATAGAAAAATAAATTTAATGCTTTTAAACCTTGCACTTAAAAGGTAAATTTGGCCGGGGGCGGTGACTTATGCCTGTAATCCCAGCATTTTGGGAGGCTGAGGTCACTGGATCACTTGAGTCCAGGAGTTCAAAACCAGCCTGCACAATATGGCGAGACCCCCATCTCTACAAAAAATACAAAAATTAGCTGGGCATGGTGGCCCACACCTGTAGCTACCCTGGGAGGCTGAGGTGGAAGGACCACTTGAGCCTGGGAAGTCAAGGCTCCAGTGAGCCAAGATGGTGCCACTGTACTCCAGCCTGGGTGACAGGGTGAGACCTTGTCTCAAAAATAAATAAATAAATAAATAAAATAAACAGTAAATTTGATTAAGAAAAGGAAAGATGCAAAGTGAACTGTGAGCAGACGGAGGGATCATAAATTTGGGGGACAAATAACTATTTTCCTCACTGTGGTGGGGAAATTGATAGGTGAAATAATAGAGTAGGGGTTAAGTCTGTAGGAATTTTTACCCAATGACAAATGTGGAATTCAAAACCGTTTATAGGTTGTGCCTTACCAGTTTTCTTTTTCTTTTCTGATTAATAACAATTTATTATTATACGTTTAAAAAATCTGGACTTACATAGCATTTTAATAACTGTTATATACAGCATTAAATGCACAACTATCTTATTTAAACTTAAAAAGAAACTCCATTTTCTCTTAGAGCATGACTTACAGCATGCCATCATCTCTTAGAGCATGACTAAAAAACATCCTCAGAAATATAAGCCTACCTCACATGTACATGGTAAGCTTGGAAATTAGGGTGTGTTGGCATCATTATTCTTACTTTCAGATATAAAACAACATGGAGATTTATTTTTCCCAAGTCATATATCTAGTGACCTGCAGATTTTTGGACCCCAAGTCCACATTCTTATACTATGCCACAGTTACCGAACTGCCTTTGTTGACATGTAGACTTTTCAATTTGCAATTGCTTTACAGATTTAAAAAAATTGTGAATAAAAGAACACACTATTTCAGTTTTCAGTTGCAACTTAGAGGACAATTAAATAATAACAAAAAAATATAGTATGTGTTTCGGGTGTATCACTTAAATCAGTAGAATAAAGGGATAGAAATAAATATGTATGTGGACTTTTTCTTCTTTTATTTTTCTTTCTTTTTTTTTGTTTAATTTGAGATAAGGTCTTGCTCTGCCACTGAGGCTGGAGTATAGTGGTGCCATCACTGCTCGTTGCAGCCTCAACCTCCCAGCCTCAAGTGATCCTCCCACCTCAGCCTCTGGAGTAGCTAGGACTACAGGCACGTATATGACCATGCCTGGCTAATTTCTTTTTGTATTTCTTATAGAGTTGGGGTTTCGCCATGTTGCCCAGACTGGTCTCAAACTCCTGGCCTCAAGCCTCTGGCTCAGTCTCCCAAAGTGCCAGGATAACAGGCGTGAACCACGGCACCCGGCTTGCTTTCTATACTTCTAGGGGCTCAGGTGAACCACATGAGTTCCTGGATGTGCTTCCATGTTTCATATTTCACAGTGAATTCATGTTTTTGGCCCAATCATGACCATTTAGACTGTTTAAGAAGGCTGTGTACCAGCTTTAATACTGTATTTTATGATATGAGTGATCCCTGAATTTTATTTGAAAAAATACTATTTTACTGAGTGATTTAGTAGGTTTGATCATTTTCCTTGCAACTTTCATATTTTGTGACACACTGATTTAAGAATCAAGTCTATATCTGAATGTGAAAAATCTGCAATGAGGATAGCAAACGATTATATTGTTTTAATAGAAAAATTATTTGGTGATTTCCATGTATTGATGATTTCAGTCAAATCTATTCTGCATTTAACCAACAATCAGCAGTTCCCAAGCTATTCAGTTTTAACTTAAACACATAGTACATGCTTAATAAACATTAGTTGAATGAATGAATGAATGAATACATGAATGAATGAATGAATGACTAAAGACTTTCAGGACCTGGAAGACAGGATGTAAAGAACCCAGGGTCAGGTATCATGTGAGCACCGGAGCATCCAGATCCCGGACGCCAGCTTCCTTTCCCACAGCCCAAACACTCTTTCCTTTTATGAATTTTCTTTAATCGTGACAAAATATGTATAACATAAAATGTATCATTTTAACTGTAAATGTACAGTTTGGTGTTATTCAGTACATTCACATTGTTGTACAACCATCACCAACTATCTCCAGAGCTTTTTCTTCCTCCCCAACTGACACCCTGTACTCATTAATCAATAACTCTCCATTTCCCCTCCCCTGAGGGATACTATTCTTGTTATTCTCCGTTTTTTTTTTTTTTTTTTAATAGTTGCTATTCTAAGAGTATGGCCTAATTAGTTTTTAACTGGATGAGAAGATGAAGAAAAAAGAGAGCAAATGAGCATGAGAATCCAGTAACAACCAAGCAGAACTCTTCTACTTTTGTCTCTCTGAATGTGACCACTCTAGGTACCTTAAGTGAGTGGAACAATACAACGTTTGCTCTTCTGTGTCTGGCTGATTTCACTTGGCATAATGTCTTCAAGGTTCATCAACATTGTAGCATGTGTAAGATTTTTAATTCCTTTTTTTTTTTTTGAGGTGGAGTCTCACTCTATCACCCAGGCTGGAGTGCAGTGGCGCAATCTCGGCTCACAGCAATCTCCGCCTCCTGGGTTCAAGTGATTCTCCTGCCTCAGCCCCCGGAGTAGCTGGGATTGCAGGTGCCTACCACCACGCCTGACTAATTTTTTATTTTCAGTGGAGACAGGGTTTCACCATATTTGCCAGTCTGGTCTCAAACTCCTGGCCTCAAGGGACCCACCCACCTTGGCCTCCCAAAGTGCTGGGATTATAGGCATGAGCCACCACGCCCAGTCCTTCATTCCTTTCTAAAGCTGAATGATACCCCACTAAGTGCCATTGCATGTATGTACCACATTTTGCTTATCCATTAATCCATCAGTGGACATTTGGGTTGCCTCCACCTTTTGGCTATTGTGAATGATGCTGCTATGAACACGGATGTAGAAATATCTGCTTGAACCCCCGCTTTCAATTCTTTTGGGAATACACCCAGGAGTGCCATTGTTGGATCTATGATAATTCTGTTTAACTTTCTGGAGAACTGCCATACTGTTTTTTTGTTTGTTTTGTTTTTGTTTCTTGAGACAGAGTCTGGCTCTGTCGCCCAGGCTGGAGTGCAGTGGCACCATCTCAGCTCACTGCAACCTCTGTCTCCCATGTACAAGTGATTTTCCTGCCTCAGCCTCCCCAGTAGTTGGGACTACAGGTGCGCGTCACCACACCCAGATAATTTTTGTAGTTTCTTAGTAGAGATGGAGTTTCACCATGTTGCCCAAGTTGGTCTCCATCTCCTGGGGTTAAGCCATCCACCCGTTTCGGCCTCTCAAAATGCTGGGATTACAGATGTGAGGCACTGTGCCCAGCCTGCCATACTGTTTTTGTTGTTGTTATTGTTTTGTTTGTTTGTTTCTTTGTTTGCTTGTTTTACAGTGGCCGCACTATTTTACATTTTCCCCAGAAATGTGCAAGGGTACAGCTTTCTTTACATCCTCATCAACACTTGCTATTCTCTGTTTTGTTTGCTTTTTTTTTTTTTTCTAAGAGTTTCCATTCTAACAGTATGGCCTAATTAGTTTTTAACCGGGTGAGAAGATGAAGAAAAAAAGAGAGCAAATGAGCATGAGACTCCAGTAACAACCAAGCAGAACTAAAGACTGAAGACTTCCTATAAGCAGCCATGGACTATCCCTTTGCCTTGGTCTGTTATGGTTATTCCTGAAGTGGTGAGATCTCAGTACACTAATAAGAAAACAGAGGTGCACACCAATGATGTTTTATGTCAACTAGGTTATGACTTCAAACTGTTCTCTGGAGTCATAAATAGAGCCTTTGGGTGAAATGACCTTATAAAAAGTCTTTTGGATACAATGCTAACTATTTTTTTTTTTTGCATAGAATCCAGGATCACTTCCCAAATCCCTCTCCTTCACGAAGCATAGTCTTTCTGAATATGTATAGCAATTTATATATAATTCCGAATGTATATGGCAGTTTAAGAACATACAATAATATCAAAGAATTCAGAAAAAAATAGAGGAAACGTAGGCATTTAGATCAGGATTATCACATGTGTGAACTGATATTACATTATATAATTTTTCTCCAAAATCAGTGGAAACTCCCCAATTTCAGCATTTGTTAAGAGTCCACTAAGTGCTCCCTTCCACTGCCCTCCCTGACACCTAAGCACACCCTTGGGCTCCCATGTCCTCAAAGTGCCGTCTGCCTGACTACCACACCTGAGAGAGAACAGTATTCATGTCAGAACAATTTAACCTTGCTATTGTTTCTCACTGACAGATGGAGTTTTGTTGCGTATTTGTCATCCTCCAGCAACAGATGGTGCTGGTTTACTTCACAGCAATTCTGCTCCATCCTGGTCCCCTCATAATCTTCCTATAGGGAACAAGCTTAGCTGCGTGTGCTCCCAGCTCAAGTCCTCTCTTCAGTGAATACAGCCATGCTCAGCAATTGCTCCCAGGACATAGACACTGTACCCATCAGCATAGCTGCATTTGGAGGAACTTTTATAATATTATCAGTTTTGTATTAGTCCAAACCAGCTCTCTTCCACAAATTCTGGGGACTGGGCTTTAGTCTTGGTTACCAGTTTGGACACCCATTTCCTCAAGATAATTTTTGAAATAGACTTTATTTTTTAGAGCAATTTTAGGTTCATAGCAAAATCAAGCAGAAAGTAGAGAGTTCCCATCTGGTGGTATACAGAATAGTTTACTGCTCCCAAAATCTCTCTATGTGCTGCCTATTCATTTCTCCCTCCCCACTATCTCCTGATCTTTTTATCTCTTTATAGTTCTGCCTTTCCTAGAATATTGTGAAATTGCAATTATACAGTATTTAGCCTTTTTTGACTAGCTGCCTTCACTTAACATATGCATTTAAGTTTCTTACATGTCTTTTTTTTTGGAAACAGGATCTCGCTCTGTCACCCAGGCTGGAGTGCAGTGGCGTGATCTTGGCTTACTGCAACCTCCACCTCCTGTGTTCAACCAATTCTCCTTCCTCAGCCTCCTGAGTAGCTGGGACTACAGGCGTGCACCACCACGCCCAGTTAATTTTTGTATTTTTAGTAGAGATGGGGATTCACCATATTGGCCAGGCTGGCCTCGAACTCCTGGCCTCAAGTGGTTCACCCATCTTGTCCTCCCAAAGTGCTGGGATTACAGGCATGAGCCACTGCACCCAGCTTGATAACTCTTTTTTTTTTTTTTTTTTTTTTGGTGTTTGTGGACCTAAGTTTTAAACTTATCTGGGTAAATCCAAGGACTGCAATTGCTGGAATGTGTGGTAAGAGTATGTTTAGTTCTGTAAGAAACTTCCAAACTGTCTTCCAAAGTGACCGTACCATTTTGCATTCCTACCAGCAAGGAATGAAAGTTCCTGCTGCTTCACATCCTTACCAGCATTTAGTTATCTGTATTCTAGGTTTTGGTCATTCTAATAAGTGTATGGTGGTATCTCACTGTTGTTTTTGGCAATTGACTAACAAAATTTGATGTTAAGCATCTTTAATATGTTTATTGATCTTCTATATATCTTCTATGGTGAGGTGTCTATTTGGGTCTTTTGCCTATTTTTTTAACTGGGTTGTGTATTATTCCATTCTCACATGCTAATAAAAACATACCTGAGACTGGGTAATCTGTAAAGGAAAGAAGTTTAATTGACTCACATTTCAGCATGGCTGAGGAGACCTCACAATCATGGCGGAAGGTGAAAGAGAAGCAAAGGCACATCTTACATGGCGGCAGGCAAAAGGCGCATCTTACATGGCAGCAGGTAGGAGAGTGTGTGCACAGAAACTCCCCTTTATAAAACCATTAGCTCTTGTGAGATTTATTCACTATCTCGAGAGCAGCACAGGAAAGACTCACTCCCCTGATTCAATTATCTCCCACCGGCTCCCTCCCACAACATGTGGGAATTATGGGAGCCACAATTCAAGATGAGATTTGGGTGGGGACACAGCTAAACCATATCAGGTTGTTTGTTTTCTTATTGTTGAGTTCTAAGAGTTCCTTGTATACATATACATATTTTGGGTAGCAGTCCTTTATCAGGTAGGTCTTTGCAATTACTTTTCTCCTAGTCTGTTGCTTATCGTCTTCTCTCTACAGTGTCTTTTGCAGAGCACCTCAGGATAATTTTATTTCTGGAAACTCGTATTTCTTCTATGCTACTGGGCTTTAGTCTGGACCAAAATTACTCTGTTTTAAAATTCCTTCCCCAGAGACTGCATTCTTCTTAAGCAGATTGAACCACATCCTTCCTAATAACCAATTTTGAATAGTAGGGATCTCAGATCAACTCTACTCAGTCACAGAAGGCTCTGAAACACCCAAATCTGATGACATGCTGTCTAGACACTCACATTTGCCTGAAAGGGTCACACAGATGGCCTATGGCAGGAAAGACATCTGACTAAAAAAACTTCTTGGGGCCACGCACAGTAGCTCATGTTTCTAATCCCAGCACTTTGGGAGGCTGAGGTGGGCAGATTGCTTGAGGCCAAGAACTTCAGATCAGCTTGGCCAACATGATAAAA
This sequence comes from Rhinopithecus bieti, assembly GCF_001698545.2. NCBI lineage: Eukaryota > Metazoa > Chordata > Mammalia > Primates > Cercopithecidae > Rhinopithecus > Rhinopithecus bieti. The sequence continues at coordinate 1,887,733 of NW_016803270.1, read as the reverse complement.
CCCTGTCTCTACTAAAAATACAAAAAGTAGCTGAGTGTGCTGGCTTGTGCCTGTAGTCCTAGCTACTGGGGAGGCTGAGACAGGAGAATTGCTTGAGGCACAGGTTGCAGTGAGCTGAGATCCCGCCATTGCACTCCAGTCTGTGCAACAGAGTGAGACTTCATCTTAAAAAAATAAAACAAAACAAAACAAAACCTTCTTGATTAAAATATATAGTTCTGAAACTATTCTGTAGGACACTGTAATGATGGATATATATAATTATGCATTTGGCAAAACCTGTAGAATGCATAACACAAGGAGTGAATCTTAATGTAAACTATGGACTTTAATAATAATAATGTATCAATATTGGCTCATTAATTATAACAAATGCACCACACTAATTCAAGATGCTAGTAATAGGGAAAATTATGGATGTGTATGTATGTGTAGTGGGTATATGGGAACACTCTTTACTCTGTGATGAATTTTTCTGTAAACCTGTAACTGTTCTAAAAAAAAGTCTATTAATTAAAATAAGTACACTGCCTCAAATATATGTCTTATTTATATATCAGCTTAGTTGATTTGTTTGAACAACATTTTGCAATGGTAAAAACAACCATTAAGGTACTATCTTACATTTAATAAATGCTGATCAATTCGTTAAGGTGAAAGTTTAATTATTTGAATAATTAAATGTGTGTGTGTGTGTGTTTTTTTTTTTTTATTTTGAGACACTTGCTTTGAGTCTTGCTTTATCGCCCAGACTGGGGTGCAGTGGCGTGATCCTGGCTTACTACAACCTCTGCCTCCTGGGTTCAAGCGATTCTCCTGTCTCAGCCTTCCCAGTAGCTGGGATTACAGGCATGTGCCACCACGCCCAGCTAATTTTTGTATTTTTAGTAGAGACGGGTTTCACCATGTTGGCCAGGCTGGTCTCGAACTCCTGATCTCATGATCCATCCACTTTGGCCTCCCAAAATGCTAGGATTATAGGCATGAGCCACTGAGCCCAGCCTAAATGTGGTATCTTAAACATACACCTTTGATATTCTGCCTCCCTACCATCCCCCTCCCCCACCAGTTCCTTAATAAAGCAACTCAACAAACATAGAAGGAGAAATTCTATCTGCCACTGGAAACTAAAAGGTATTCTTATACTTCTGAGATTATGGAAGGCAAAATTCTGTTTTTTTCTTTTTTTAATTTTTAAGTTCAGGGGTACATGAGCAGGTTTGTTACATAGATAAACCTTGTGTCACAGGAGATTGTTTTACAGATTATTTCATCACCCAGGTAGTATCCATTAGTTAATTTTCTTGATCCTCTACCTCCTCCCATTCTCCACCCTCTGATAGGCTCCTGGGTGTATTGTCACCCTCTATGTGTCCATGTGTTCTCATTTAGTTCCTACTTATAAGTGACAATATGCAGTATTTGGTTTTCTGGTACTGCATTAGTTTACTAAGGATGATGGCCTCCAGCTCGAGCCATCCATGTTCCTGCAAAGGATATTATCTTATTCTTTTTTATGGCTGCATAGTATTCCATGATGTATACATACCACATTTTCTTTATCCAGTCTACCATTGATGCACATTTGGGTTGATTCCATGTCTTTGCTATTGTGAACAGGCCTGTGGTGAACATACATATGCACGTGTCTTTATGATGGGATGGTTTATATTCCTTTGGGTATACACCCAGTAATGGGATTGCTGGGTTGAATGATATTTCTGTTTTTAGGTCTTTGAGGAATCACCACCCTGTCTTCCACAATGGTTGAACTAATTTACACTCTCACCAACAGTGTATAAGTGTGGAAGGCAAAATTCTAAGCGGGTCCCAACTCCCAACCCCAGATGTACATGGCTTATTTGTGGGGGGAATGTGGGAGTGTGGAGGTAATCTTTGACTATGACGGGACAGTTGTTCCATTAATTAGACTGCATCATATGGCACATGGTGGTGGCATAATCACTCCCCTGATTGCATCACATTTTATGAGACTCCCATGGAGCAGAGTGGAAGAAAGTTAGAAGTCAGCAATTTGCTTCTGCTGACCTGGAAAAGAGCAAATGAACTGCCTTTGAAGGCCATGTGGCAAGACACTGCAAGTGGCCTTTAAGAACTGAGGGTAGTCCCTAGCAGGAACACAGGGATCTTCGTCATACAGCCGTAGGGAACTGAATTCTGCCAAACACCCAAATGAGCTTGGAAGAGGACCTGGAGCTCCATATGAGAACTGCAGCTATTGTAGCCTTGCAGGGGACCCAGCTGTACCCGGACTCCTGGCCCATGGGAACCATGAGATAACAAATGTGTCCTGATTTAAGCCATTAAGTTTGTGGTACTTTGTTACACAGCAAGAGAAAATGAATACAGAGGGTGTAGAGGAGAAGTCACAGGAAAGACCACGTGCTCTTCCTCACCTTTCCTGGGGAAGCCCATGGACTCCGTCGTCAGTAGCCTTGTTTGAGGGGGTCCTCTCACTGCCCCAAATCTCCTCAGGCAGTCAGAGGAGCAGATTCAGTGAGACTTGTCACTCTGACCCACTGCTGCCTGCCTCAATGGAGAAGAATTAGCACAACCGGAAGAGGAGCTCTGTTCACCTGCTGTGTGCCCTCACCTCCAGCCCTGCCGAGAAAAGGCTCAAGCCCTCTTGTTTATCAACTCTCAGACCATTTCCTTTGGGGAAATCCCAGAGCCAGAGCTCTGCAAGAACTAAAGAAACTTGTTCCAGCTAATAATACTAAATAACCTAGACAATAATAACAAACCACTAGCTACACGGGTAGAACCGTCTAGTGAAAAGGAGGGCACCAAGTTGACCACTCAGAACAAATGAACCTTTCTGAAACAGAAACCAGGAGAGAGTTTGGAAGATATATTCTAATTCATATTCACAATGAGATTGGAGAGATCACTTTTAAAAATGTCTTTCATGCAAAAGAAATACTCTGAAATAATTCTTTGAAAAAAAGCTTAAACCATAATTGTCAAAACACAAATTTAAATAACAATAGTGAATAATACATAGACAATTTCAAACACTGAATGATGTTGACAGAATGTGCATATAAGAGAGAGGTCATGAGAAAGGATAAGTATCTTGGAGAATGGATTTGGAAGTCCAATCTAAAAATAACGGGAGTTGTAAATGCAAGAAAAAAATGCAATGAAGAACAAACAATCAGTGAAATAGTAGAAAATACTTCCTCAGAGCTGAAAAAAGTGCTGTGTCTGCAGATTGAAAAAGTTCACCAATTTATCATGGCCTTATTTTTCAAAAGCCCATTTCTAATGTCAAGAACTGTGAAGGCTCTGAGACTTAACCATAGTGGCAAGTTAACAAAGCAAAGGAGTCTAACTCACCATCCTAGATATTCGGGGATTCAGAATGTAAATGTATAGCAACATGTGCACTTTTTGGATAATTCCTTGTGAAAATACTCTAGTTAAATAAAACAGAGTAAAATGACAAAAAAGAAAACTCGACAATATATAAGAAAGAGTAGTAAGTAGTAAAAATCCAATGAAACGTAGAATTAAATCTAAATAAATTTTCATAAGTGAAGTGTGATGCAATTAACAAAATCTTGAAAAAGAAGCGGTATAAGAAAATAATTTTTTGAGCGTCTGAAAAATTAGGCAGATCATTCACTAAAACCATGAGGCAGGAGAGAGGGAGGGAGGAAAAGGTAAAAGCTTGCAAAAGGTCCCAGTCAGAATACTGGATTTTGATAGGAAAATATAGGCTCACATTTCTTTGTTAAAATATAACAACAGGCTGGGCGTGGTAGCTCATGTCTGTAATCCCAGCACTTTGGGAGGCCAAGGTGGGCAGATCACAAGGTCAGGAGTTCAAGACCAGCCTGACCAACATGGTGAAACCCCGTCTCTACTAAAAATACAAAAATTAGCTGGGCATGGTAGTGCATGCCTATAATCCCAGCTACTCAGGAGGCTGATACAACCGAATTGCTTGAACCTGGGAGGCAGAGGTTGCAGTGAGCCGAGATCGCGCCACTGCACTCCAGTCTGGGTGACAGAGCGAGACTCCATCTCAAAAAAAAAGAAAAAAAAAAATATATATATATACACACACACACACACACACACACACACACATATAAAATAATAATCTGCTGGTAGAATGAATATGTAGAGCTGTCTAGTCAATAAAATAAAACAAAAGAAGAAGATACGAAAACTGGTTTAATGAAAGATAAATCAAGAGGGGAGAAATGAAATAAAGAATAGTAGGAGGCCAGAAATGGTGGCTCATGCCTGTAATCCCAGTATTTTGGGAGGCCAAGGAAGGAGGATTGCTTGAGCCAGGAGTTTGAGGCCAGCCTGGGCAATATAGTGAGACCCCTTCTCTACAAAAAATAAAAATAAATTAGCTGGGCATAATGGTGCACGCCTGTAGTGCCAGCAACTTGGAAGGATTGCTTGAGCCAGGGAGGTTGAGGCTGCAGTTAGCCATGATTGTACCACTGCAGTACAGCCTGGGTGACAGAGCAAGACTGTCTCAAAAAGAACAAAAAACACCAAAAACTAACGGTAGGAGAGGAGAAATTTCTGCCGTGTTCCCTCATGTGAGCTGCCTTTAACCAGGGCCTTCCCTGCAGGGAAGAAGCTTATGGGTGTTAAAAGGGAGGAACTCATGGTTGACTCCATCTCACTCATCTTTTCTTTTCCTGCATTTGGAGGGCAAATGAACTCAGGGCTTGTCTCAGGCTGTTTGTACTGCTATAACAAAATTCCACACATTAGGGCATGTGTGAAGAACAGAAATTTATTTTCTCACAGTTCCAGGGGCTGGGAAATTCGAGATTGAGGCGCCGACAAGTTTGTTGTCTGATGAAGGCTGCTCTCTGCCTCCAAGATGGAGTCTTGTTGCCGCATCCTCCTGAGGGGAAGAATGCTGTGTCCTCAAATGGTGGAAGTGGGAGAGCAAGAGAGCTGAATGCTGCCTGAAGCCTCCTTTATAAGGGCCTTTATCCCACTCATGAGGGAGAAGCCTCCATGACCCAATCACCTCTAATGGCCCTACTCTCACTTTTAAAAAATAAACTTGTTTTTATTTTTTATTTTTATTTTTTGAGATGGAGTTTCACTCTTGCTGCCCAGGGTGGAGCGCAATGGTGTAATCTCGGCTCACTGTAACCTCTGCCTCCTGGGTTTAAGCAATTCTCCTGCCTCAGCCTCTTGAGTAGCTGGTATTACAGGCATGCACCACCACACGTGGCTAATTTTTGTATTTTTAGTAGATATGGGGTTTCTCCATGTCATTCAGGCTGGTCTTGTACTCCTCACCTCAGGTGATCCACCCTCCTTGCCCTCCCAAAGTGCTGGGATTAGCGGCATGAGCCCCTGTGCCAAAAAAATCAACTTTTATTCTAGGTTCAGGAGGTACATGTGCAGGTTTGTTACCTGGGTATGTTGCATGATGCTGAAGTTTAGGGTACGAATGATCCTGTCACCCAGGTACTGAGCATAGTACCCAATAGTTTGTCAATCTTTACCCCTTGTGTTTTCCTTCCACTTCTAATAGTCTCTAGTTTCTATTGTTGCCATTTTTGTGTCCATGAGTATCCTGGACATAAAAAAATTTTCAGCTCCCACTTATAAGTGAGAATACGTGGTATTTGGTTTTTCTATTCCTGCATTGATTTGCTTGGAATAATGGCCTCTGGCTGCATCCATGTTGCTGCAAAGGACCTGATTACATTCTTTTTCATGGTTGCCTAGTATAGTGTATGTACGGCATTTTCTTTATCCAATCCACCATTAATGGATATCTAGGTTGAGTTCATGCCTTTGCTATTGTGAACAGTGCTACAACGAACATGCAGGTGCATGTCTTTTTGGTAGAATGATTTGTGGTTTTTGGTGTTGGTTTTTTTTTTTTTGTTTGTTTGTTTGTTTTGATATATACCCAGTAATGGGATTGCTGGGTTGAATAGTAGTTCCACGTTTTTAAAAAAATCTCCAAACTGCTTTCCATAGTGCTTGAACTCATTTACATTCCCACCAACAGTGTAAAGGAGTCCTGTTTCTCCACAGCCTTACCCATATCTGTTGGGTTTTTTTTTCACTTTTTCATAATAGTCATTCTGACTGATGTGAGATGATATCTCATTGAGGTTTTGATTTGCATTTCTGTGATGATTAGTGATGTGGAACATTTTGTTGCATGTTTGTTGGCTGCTTGTATATCTTCTTTTGAAAATTGTTCATGTCTTTTGCCCATTTTTAAATATGGTTATTTGTTCCTTGTTTGTTGAGTTGTTTAAGTTCCTTACAGATTCTGGATATTAGACCTTTGTTGGATGTGTAGTTTGCAAATATTTTGTCCCATTTGGGAGAAATCCATTAATAATTTCTTTCACTGTGTAGAAGCTTATTAGTTTAATTAAGTCCCACTTGTCAATTTTTGTTTTTGTTGCATTTGCTTTTCAGGATTTAGTCATAAATTCTTTCCCAAGGCTGATGTCCAGAATGGTGTTTCCTAGGTTTTCTTCTACATTTCTTAAAGTTTGAAGTCACAAACATTTAAGTCTTTAATCCGTCTTGAGTTAATTTTTGTATATGGTGAAAGGTAGGAGTCCAGTTTTATTCTTCTGCATATAGCTAGCCAGTTATCCCAGCACCATTTATTGAATAGGGAGTTGTTTCCCCATTGCTTATTTTGTCAACTTTGTCAAAGGTAAGATGGCTGTAGATGTGTGGCTTTATTTCTGAGTTCTTTATTCAGTTCCATTAGTGTATATGTCTGTTTTTGTAGCAATACCATGCTGTTTTGGTTATTGCAGCCTTACAGTATAGTTTGAAGTACAGTAATGAATGTCCCTGGCTTTGTTCTTTTTGCTTAGAATTGCTTTGACTATTCATGCTCTTTTGGTTCCATATGCATTTTAGAATAGTTTTCCTAATTCTGTGAAAATGATGTTGGTAGTTTGAAAGGAATAGCATTAAATCTGTAGACTACTTTGAGCAGTATGGCCATTTTAACAATATTGATTCTTCCAGTCTATGAGCATGAAATGTTTTCCCATTTATTTGTGTCATCTATGATTTCTTTTAGCACTGTTTTGTAGTTCTCTTTGTAGAGATCTTTCACCCCATTGGGTAAGTGCATTCCTAGATATCTTACTTTTTTGGTGGCTATTGTAAATGGGATTGTGTTCTTGATTTGGCTCTCAGCTTGAACTTTATTGCTATATGGAAATGCTACTGATTTTCATACATTGACTTTGTATCCTGAAAATTTATTGAAGTTGTTTATCAGTTCCAGGAGCCTTTTTGTGGAGTCTTTAGGGTTTTTTAGTTATAGAATCATATTGTCAGCAAAGAGAGATAATTGACTTCTTCCTTTTCTATGTGGATGTCTTTTTCTTTCTCTTTCCTGATTGATCTGCTAGTACTTCCAGTACCATATTGAAGTACTGGAAATAGTGAGAGTGGGCATCCTTGCCTTGTTCCAGTTCTCAAGAGGAATGCTTCCAGTTTTTGTCCATTCAGTATGATGTTGGCTGTTGGTTATCATAGATAGTGCTTATTATTTTTAGGTATGTTCTTTCTTTCTTGAGGGTGTTTTGTCATGAAAGGATGTGGATTTTATTGAAAGCTTTTTCCACATGTAATGAGATGATCTTATGTTTTTTTTTTTTTTTTTAGTTCTGTTTATGTAGTAAATCACATTTATTGATTGTATATATTGAACCAACCTTTTATACCAGGAATGAAACCTATTTGATCATGGTGAATTAACTTTTTGATGTGTTGCTGGATTTGGTTTGCTAGTATTTTGTTGAGGATTTTTGCATCTATGTTCTTCAGGGAGATTGGCCTGTAGTTTTCTTTTTTTGTTGTGTCTTTGCCAGGTTTTGGTATCAGGGTGTTGCTAACTTCATACAGTGAGTTTGGGAAGAGTCCCACCTGCTCAATTTTTTGGAATAGTTTCAGTATCGTTAGTACTAGCTCTTTTTGTACATCTGATAGAATTTGGCTGTGAATCTGTCTGGTCCAGTGCTTTCTTTGGTTGGTAGATTTTTTGTTACTGCTTCAATTTTGGAACTCGATATTGGTCTGTTCAGGGTTTCAGTTTCTTCCTGATTGAATCTCGGGAGGTTGTGTGTTTCCAGGAATTTATTAATTTCCTCTAGATTTTCTAGTTTTTGTGCATAGAGATGTTCATAACAGTCTCTGAGGTTCTTTTGTATTTCTGTGAGATCAGTTGTAATGTCACCTTTGTCATTTCTGATTGTGCTTATTTGGATCTTTCATGTGCTTATCCATAAAGGAGGTCTAAACAAATTCAAAAAAATTAAAATCATACTAACCATATTCTCAGACCACAGTCAAATAAAAATAGAAATACCAAGATCTCTTAAAACTGCACAATTACATGAAAATTAAACAACCTGCTCCTGAATGACTTTTGAGTAAGCAATAAAATTAAAGCAGAAATTTTAAATTCTCTGAAATAAATGAAAACAGAGACACAATATACAAAAATCTCTGGGATGCAGCAAAAGTAGGGTTAAAAGGACAGTTTATAGTGCTAAATACCTACCTCAAAAAGTCAAAAGGATCTCAAGTTGATGATCTAACATCAACCTTGGAGGAACTAGAAAAACTAACCCCAGTGCTAGCAGGAGGGAAAAAAAAAGAACCAAAATCAGAACAGAGCTGAACAAAATTGAGACCCCAAAACTATACAAAGAATCAACGACATTTAAAATCAGTTCTTTGAAAAGATGAACATGATCATAAACCACTAGCTATATTAACAAAGAAAAAAAAGACCCCACCTCTTAATATCACCACATTGACCATTAAATTTTTGAGAAAACACATTCAAACCACTGTTTCTGCATTCGCTACTGAGCATGCTCATCATTGCATAGTGACCAGTTGGAAAGTGAGTAAGAATCCCAAGATTTAGATTTGGGCATGAGTCCAAAGAATTCTCTTATACCTCATGTCTAAACCGTAGTCTTGATACGAGCTTTTACAGAGCTCTGTATTTAGTGCTTGCATAGCTAATCACGGAGTGGACATGGTTTTTCATTTGCTGGCTGTGGAAGGCCCATGGGAAAGAGAATGATGAGCTGGATCACATGATACATCTGGGGAGGGGGTCTCTGACCATATTAGTGTAATGATTAAACTGTTGAACCATGTCTTAATAAGAGCATCTTCAGCAGCACAAACAATGACAACAGCGACAACAAAGGGAAATGGACGCTTATACAATGTGGTATAGACTTTGACCCAGAAATTCCTCTTACATAACTTACCTTTGGGAAAGTACTTGCTCATGTGTTTCATGAGTTTGCAAAATCCCAATGATGTTTACTGCAGTGTTTTCTTTTTTTTTTTTTCTTTTTAACTTTATTTTTTCTCTTTTTCTTTTCTTTTGTTTTTTTCTTTCTTTTCCAATAGAGAAACATCCTTGGGGGAATCTTTCATCAAGAGATGACAACTTAAATAAATTGTGGAATATTCAGTCAATGACTGCAGCCCATGAAAAGAATGAGATTGATCTCTATATAGTAATCAGAAAATTCATTAGGTGAGGAAAGTACATTGCAGAACATTATCTGTTTTGCGATCATGTGTGCGTGTTTATCCTAAGAAAGAGGTCTGGCCAAGGCTGGGCATGGTGGCTAGGCTTGTAATCCAGCACTCTGGGAGGCCGGGGAGGAAGATTTCTTGAGGCCAGGAGTTTGAGACCAGCCTGCTCAACATAGTGAGACCTGTCATCTCTACAATAATAATAATAATAATAATAATAATAATAAGTAAAAATTTAAAAAAGAAGGAGATCTGGCAGTATATTATCTCTAGTCTCTGGAGACTGTGGGACTATAAGGAGTATTCATACTTTTTTGCATTCCTGTATTGTTTGAATTTTCTACAATGAGAATGTTTAAAAAATTAAAGATAGTCTACTTAATGATAAAGTACAATGTATTAGTCTGTTCTCATGGTGCTAGTAAAGACATACCTGAGACTGGTTAATTTACAAAGGAAAGAGGTTTAATGGACTCACAGTTCCACATGGATGGGGAGGCCTGACAATCACAGTGGAAGGCAAGGGGAAGCAAAGCCATATCTTACATGGCGGCAGGCAAAGAGCAAATGAAAACCAAGCGAAAAGGGTCTCCCCTTATAAAACCATCAAATCTCGTGAGACTTATTCACTACCATGAGAATAGTATGGGGAAAACAGCCTCCATGATTCAATGATCTTCCACTGGGTCCCTCCCACAACATGTGGGAATTATGGGAGCTACAATTCAAGATGAGATTTGGGTGGGGACACAGTCAAACCGTACCATACAACAAGTCCTTGAATAATGTCTTTTTTCCTTTCATTCAACGTCATTTCTTTATAACGTTGATGAGAAGAAAAAATTGATTCCCAGCCAGGACCACTGTCTGTGTGGTGTGTGTGTTCTCCCCATGCCTGTGCGGGTTCTTTCTGGGTCCTCGGGTTTCCTCCCACATCCCACAGATATGCACATTAAGTGAATTGTGTCTAAAATGGTCCAGGTGAGAGTGAGTAGGGGTGTATGTGAGTGCGCCCCATGATGGGATGGCGTCCTGTTGGGGGTGGGCTCCCACTTGCGCCCTGAATTGCTGGGAGAGGTTCTGGCCACCAGTGACCCTGAACTGGAGTCAGCAGGCAAATCATTATGTTACTTGTTTTGATTCATCTTTCTTAAATGTTAAGTAGAGCTTACATGAATTTCAATGTTTAATATTAGAAGTGCTTTGGGCCTTTATTTGAAAGTTGGGTCATGTTTTTGTGATCAGAGATATGCCAGAGGATCTTAACTCTCATTTATATCAAGTAGCCTATGGTCAAATTGATTTCCTTATATATCCTTTCATCTAAAGTTGAAATTTCCAAGAAACTATTGACAACATTAAGTAAGAAATCACTGTACCAGATCTTTTTTTTTTTTTTTTTGTACACAAAGAAAAGCCCACGGTGTAATTACTTGGTTTCTTCCATCACTTTTGTCATTAAGTCTGAGCAATGTCACAGAGGCATTTTCCTGGTTGGTTTATGTAGGATAGATACTCCTTTTTTTTTTTTTGTCATGTTTATGGAATCTAAGAATAAGTTCACAGGCTCCTTCTGGTTATTTTGTAATGTTTAGATTCCTCATATTATATACTTATTATCATCTGATAACAATATATTATATGTAATTGTATATTGATCATCAGAGCATAACAGCCTGTGACAGAAAAGTCTAAGAATGAGAAGATATATATTTCTTCCAAGAGATTCAAAAAGCGTTATGGGAATAATCACAGAAGATATTAATAGAGTACTAAAAACTAAGTAGAGACAGATGCTATGATTATTTTACGATTGAGAAAATGAGGTTTTGGGAGCTATGTGCAATCTAGCAAAATGGAAGTCAGGAATAGGTGTAAAAGCTTTCCATTGTTTTCCAAACATTCATCCAAGTCCTTTCCCTCTTCCTGAAACATGTCTGGTCAAAATTCTTGATAGTTCTATTTTTTTTTTGCCAGTAACTATGATGTCACAAGCATCAAGACAATTACTATATACTTACTAATCATTTCAACTTGTCAGCAAGGTTGTCTTATGTCTATGGCCTATATCTGCATTAATTTTTTTAACATTTATTTATTCATTTATTTAGAGATGGAGTTTCACTCTCACCACTGAGGCTGGAGTGCAATGGCATGATCTCAGCTCACTGCAACCTCTGCCTCCCGGGTTCAAGCGATTCTCCCACCTTAGCCCCCTGAGTAGCTGGGATTACAGGTGCCCACCACCAAGCCCAGCTAATTTTCATATTTTTAGTAGAGACAAGGTTTCACCATGTTGGCCAGGCTGGTCTCGAACTCCTGACCTCAGGTGATCCACCTGCCTCAGCCTCCCAAAGTGCGGGGATTACAGGTGTTAGCCACTGTGCCGGCTACTTTTATTTTTTTAGAGATGGGGTCTCACTCTGTTTCTCAGGCTGGAGTACAGTGGCTAGATCATAGCTTGCAGCAGCCTTGAACTCCTGGGCTCAAGGGATCTTCCTGCTTCAGCCTCCTGAGCAGCTTGGATTACAAGGGCATGCCACCAAGCCCGGCTAATTTTTTTTAATTTTTTTTTTTGTAGACGGGGACTCACTTTGTTGCCCAGGCTGGTCTCAAAACTACTGTTTTGCATGATGCATTATTTTTTAACCTACAGCAGTGCTTCAAAGTCACAGAGATTTTTGTCCTAGATCATTAGTTAAACTGCTTCTATTTTAGAATTTTTTGTTGTTGTTTTCTTAAAAAAAAAAAGCAACAACAAATCTAGAAATAAAGGTAGGAACACTTATCGTTTTCCCCCCCCGGGGTTGAGAACAGTCTCTTTTATCTGTTTTCCAGAGTTTTAATAACTGTTTCACAGCCTCTCCTGCGGATTAGATGTCCTGAGTGTGCTGATGTTTGCAACACTTCCCTTTTCTGCTGTTTGAATCATCTGCAACTTCACAGGGTTAGTAATAAAGTCGGCTGAAGGGCAGATTTTATCCTGACCCTGGCAACAGTCACTCCTACCTAAGGCAACTGACTCAGGCTTCTCCTGGGCTCTTTTTCCCCCCCTACCAGGCAGATTTCTATCTATATATGGTAATAATGCTCCCTAGCAGAGGCGGCTGACTTCCCCAGGAAAACTGGAAAGTGAAATCACATACCAGAAACTTTGTGGTACTGTGGCCACGGTCGTTTTTCTGCTACAAAGGGTGAAAGTCGATTATTAAAGCAATTGCATCTTCTGAGAGTGATTTTCCCGCATCCCTCCGTGCTTGGGGGATGCAGGGACCCAGCCAGCACCCTCTGCCAGCCCTGCGAATGACTCACTGCGTTTGCACGGCCGCAGCCCGGCTCAGTGGTGGTGGTGGTGGTGACGCGGCCCGCAGCCCGAGAACGCAGGCGGACTGCACCCTCTGGAAGCCAGCCCGGGTCTTGGCGCTGTCTTTCTCAACATCAGAAATGCTGCTCCTATTTGCATAGTGCTTGACCTTAATTGGAGTCCTGTTAGCGCCCGCGATTCTCACCAAAACTCAGTGAAGGGTGGGTCAGTGATCTAGGCCCTTTACTCATCGGGGAAACTGAGGCTCAGATGAACGTCTAGCCCAAAGTCACACCTAAATTGCGCAGCTTAGGTGTAAATACAGACTTGCAGGGGAGGCAATGTGCTTGTGTCACTCCATGCTGCGTTTTAGGTTTTCTTTACAAGGGCCAAACACCATCTGCTTTCATATAATAAACTTCCATTCCACTTTAAATATATAGAAAGCAGCACAGAGGAAGTTCAAGGGAGGAGATGAGCAAGCATGTATGGGAGTCCTATGTGTGGAAACATCACTCCAAATCAGTGACAGTTTTTTTTTTTCCTAGTGTAGTTGATCAAAAGAAAACCCAAGTTATTCAGAATGCTGAGATTTAAGGAAATGCGTAAAATATTTATTTCTATCTTTTAATGTGATCTCATTAGCTTTAAATAGCTGGTCTTCCTTGCTTTTTTGGGAGAGGAAAACAACATATCTTCAAAACAGTTACCTAAAAATATTAGAAACTTTACCAAGGGAGCCGGGCACGGGTGCTCACGCCTGTGATCCCAGCACTTTGGGAGGCAGAGATGGGCACATCACTTGAGGCCAAGGGTTTGAGACTAGCCTGGTCAACATGGTGAAACATCTTCTCTACTAAAAATAGAAAAATAGGCCAGGCATGGTGGTGGTTTGCACTGGTAATCCCAGCTACTCACGAGGCTGAGGTGGGAGAATTACTTGAACTCGGGAGGCTGAGGTTGCAGTGAACTGAGATGGCACTACTGTACTCCAGCCTGGGTGACAGGGTGACTCTGTCTCAACAAACAAACAAAAAGAAACTTTACCAAGGGAGTTGTAAATAGAGGTTTTCTTTCAAATTTCATTTTCACATGCAGTAATATTTATTTTGCTGTCTGGATATTGTTAGAAATTGTGTAGGAGAAAACGGAATGTTAGAATATTTAAAAATATGCAGCAGTCTCACAAGCTTCAGTAAGTTTTAAGTTCCTTTGGGTGGGTGTGATAGTTATGACATCAGTTCAAGGATACTCACTGTAGAGTATGTTAGACAAAATGCACTCAACGGATGTTGATTAAAACCATTCTGACTCCACTGTTCAAAGCAATTCCATTTTTCTTGTTGTGTTGTTGCTGTTGTTTTTGAGACAGTCTTGCTCTGTCACCCAGCCTGGAGTGCAGTGGCGCAATCTTGACTCACTGGAACCTCAGCCTCCCAGGTTCAAGCAATTCTCTTGCCTCAGCCCCCTTAATATCTGGGATTACAGGCACACACCACTACACCCAGCTAATTTTTGTGTTTTTAGTAGAGAGAGGGTTTCACCATATTGGCCAGGCTGGTCGTGAACTCCTGATCTCAGATAATCCTCCTGCCTTGGCCTCCCAAAGTGCTGAGATTACAGGCATGAGCACTGTGCCCAGCTGAAATTTAATATTAGAGTTAGGTTTGAAGCTCACTGTCAGTTTCATTGTACTGTTGATTTGAGTATAGTTCTATCCGGAAGAAGAATAAACTAGATGTCTCTGTAAAGTAACTTTTAGTCATGTTTTTCAGCCCTGTCTGGCTTGCCAGGGCATTTCTAAAAGGGGCCAGGCCAGTGGCTCATGCTTGTAATCCTAGCACTTTGGGAGGCCAAGGCAGGAGGATCTCTTGAGGCCAGGAGTTGGAGACCATCTGGGGCAACATAGCGAGACCCTATCTCTAAAATAAAGTAAAAATAGGGCTAGGCTTGGTGGCTTATGCCTGTGATCCCAGCACTTTAGGAGGCTGAGGTGGGCGGATCACCTGAGGTCAGGAGCTTAAGACCAGCCTGGCCAACGTGGGAGAACCCCATCTCTACTAAAAATACAGAAAATTAGCTGGCTGGATTTGTGACGGGCCCTTGCAAGCCCAGCTACTTAGGAGGCTTAGGCAGGATAATTTCTGGAATTCAGGAGACCGAGGTTGCAGTGAGCAGAGATTGCACCATTGCACTCCAGACTGGGCAACAAGAGAGAAACTCCATCTCAAAAAAAAAAAAAAAAAAAAAAGTAAAATAAAATTAGCCAGGTGTGGTGTTGTGCGCCTGCAGTCCCAGCTACTGGGGAGTGTGAGGTGGGAGGATTGCTTGAGCCTGGGAGGTTGAGGCTGCAGAGCCATGAGCCATGAGCCATGATCGTGCCACTGTACTCCAGCCTGGGCAACAGAATGAGAATCTGTCTCAAAAAATAATTTTAGAAGAGAGTGGCAAAGACTGTATGGCCTTTGGAAACAGTCTCATTGCTATTCACCTTGATCATATCTTCCACCTACCTGCACAATTCCCACTGCCCTTTCCACCCGCACTCCCCTTAACCCTGACCTGCAAAAGATTAATGAATGAATTAATTAAAAATTAATACACTGTAATCAATATAGTCTCACTTTATAACACTATCATTACCACCTTCGTGATCTGTTCCCACCACTATTTTTCACTTGGACAAAACACAAAGACATCAATCAAGCAAACAAAAAACTCCAAAATCCACCCAAAAGCAAAAGTACCTGTACCCCAACTGAGTAGTCTGAAAACCTTTTGGCATTTGTCAGTGGACCACAGAGCGATATTAGGCATACAAATTTGTGTTTCCTTTTCTAAGTTCAGAGGACAAATAGGAATGTATGAGCCACAGCGCTTAGGTTTTCCATATTGTGACTCTCATTATTTTTCGAGAGGGATGCAGAGAAAGTAGTTCTTGTCTGCCACCTAGTGGACAAAATTGGATTTGCGCCTTGCCCCTATGCTCCGGTAGCTAAACTTCACAAAAATACTGCACTGATTCAAATAAAGATTGATGGATTCTACGAGATGATTCTACTTTCCGAGCTTCAGAGCTCCACAGGTTAAAAAAAACAAGATGATATAATGCTGAAGATTTGTTGCATAACAGAACAGGAGTTGATGCAAAATCAAGATGGGAAGAAAACCACACCTACAGAACCACATAATAAATAGCTATGCTTGGTGAGGGAATATTATTGTCATTCATATGAGTCAATTGCAATCAGAATACTCTGTGGAGCAATGGCTTTAAATGGCCCCATCCTCCAATAAAGCAAAGCAAACAGGAACGTATCAGTGGATGCTGATATTCAAACGAGCAGAAGTTCTTGTAATCCCCCTGCTCAAAAATTTAAATGAACTTAACCCAGCTCTTTCCCTTGTATCTAGAAAGTCATCTGGTCTGGCCAGGCGCGGTGGCTCACGCTTGTAATCCCAGCACTTTTGGGAGGCCGAGACGAGCAGATCACGAGGTCAGGATATCGTAGACCATCCTGGCTAACACGCAGTGAAGCCCCGTCTCTACCAAAAATACGAAAAAATTAGCCGGGCGTGGTGGCGGGTGCCTCTAGTCCCAGCTACTTGGGAGGCTGAGGCGGGAGAATGGCATGAACCTGGGAGGCGGAGCTTGCAGTGAGCCGAGATCGTGCCACTGTACTCCAGCCTGGGCGACAGAGCGAGACTCCGTCTCAAAAAAAAAAAAAAAAAAAAAAAAAAAGAAAGAAAGTCATCTGGTCTTACCAGTTTTTTTCTTACTGCTATAAGAGTGATCAGTAGATGCTTTTCCATTTCAGTTTCCATCTTAGCTCTGACCAGACTACACACTGTTTTTAGATTCATCTTCCTTAAACTTCTGTCACTGTTGTTTGAAAATACAATAGAACTCAATTTCCCTTTCTTTCCAAATACCTCTACCTCCTCCATCTGATTTCACTGTTACTTGAATCCAGTGTCATCCTATCCTTACATTTTCATTTCCCTGGCCCCTTGAAGAAGTGTTGCTTTTTGCAGCCTTGGAGTCTTCATTGATGAGCTCCTGTCCTTCCCTCCCTTTCCCAGACAAAGCTTTTTCATCCTGTAGGGTCCAGACCAACTCTTGCCCCTCCATGTCACTCTCCCTTGTCTGTGTAATCCTATGGAGGTTATAGCTTACATTCTATAACTGTGTGCTTGTGCAAATACTTGTCAAATTGTTTACTATTGATACACAGGCTTTAGTCTCATCTTATCCAACATCTATTGGGAAATATTCCAGGCCAGATACTATTTCTTATCCCTTTTCAAGCCCCCGCCGGGGTCTACATGTTTGGGAACACTGTGAGCTCAGTAAGATACTTGTCTATTGGTTTTCTTTATCAGCTCGTAATTCTGCAAGGAAGATGCAGCTGGTATTGTAATTGCCATTTTACAAACGAGGACGCTGAAGCCCAGAGCAGTTTCAAGACTTGCTCCTGGGAATGGCAGTGCCAGGACAGGAGCTCTGGGTATTTCCTCCTTGTCTAGTCCCCTTCCTGGAGCACCCCATGGTCATCATGCTGATAGAGTGATAACTAAACCTGTGTTTATTTCAGATAGATTTCTAGATAACGAGCAAGAGCTCATATTGTGAGGATCAGCTAGATAATAGATGATAATTGGGGTGTGTGCTTCTGCAGCCTGCATGGCAATTTCAGTTCTTTCTGGGTGGTGATGCCACACTTTCAGCCCACACCCATTTGTCCTTTTTGAAAACCACAAACGAGTGCTTGGGCATACATGACATTCTCCGGCACAGCCCTCTGTACTCATCCAACTAAATGAACTGGCTTGTTTACTCCTTTAAACCACAGTGGCTCCAACTGCTGCCCACCCTCTTGGCCTGCTGAAAGATCTCCTGTGGTTTTGGAGCTCACGGGCTCGTGAGGAAACCAAACACCGCATGTTCTCACTCATAGGTGGGAATTGAACAATGAGAACACTTGGACACAGGAAGGGGAACAGCACACACCGGGGCCTGTCGTGAGGTGGGGGAAGTGGGGAGAGATGGCATTAGGAGGAATACCTAATGTAAATGATGAGTTAATGGGTGCAGCACACCAACATGGCACATGTATACATATGAAACAAACCTGCACGTTGTGCACATGTACCCTAGAACTTAAAGAATAAAACAAAACAAAACAAAACAAAACAAACAAACAAACAAAAACACTGCCGGGTGGCAGGGTGTTTTAACCACAGTTGTCAGTGAATGACTAGAGTTGGGGAGAAGAATTTCTAGGTAGTTCCTCCTCTGGCCACAGGATGGATTCATTTTCCATCTGGAATTGCACCATGAAGCCTTGGATGCTTTCGTTCTTCCATGCCTGGCTTGGATCCTGAGGCTTGGGTGTGCTGGGCAGGAGCACAGGGTAGTAAAATGAAAATATCATGTCTATACTCAGGGAGTTCAGAGGGATGGCCTTGATGAAATCAGTCCTATTAAGTACCTAGAAAATAGATGTTAACAAGGTTGTTATGCAATGCTACTGATTTAGAATGATCGTGTGTATTAATCAAACAGAAGCAGTAGAGAGAGGCATAAATTGATTGTTTAAGGAAAATCTAAATGCATAGTTGTAACAAGTGACTTTTTTTTTCTTTTTACTTTGAGACAAGGTCTTGCTCTGTCACCAAGGCTAGAGTGTAGCGTCTCTATCACAGTTCACTGTAGCCTTTACCTCCTTGGCTTAGGTGATCCTCCTGCCCAGCCTCCTGAGTAGCTGGGACTACAGGTGTGCACCACCACACCTGGTTGATTTTGTACTTTTTGTAGAGGTAGGAGTCTCACTTTGTTGCCCGGGTTTGTCCCAAACTCTTGGGCTCAAGCCAGCCTTCTGACTCCACCTCCCAAAGTGCTGGGATTATAGGTGTGAGCCACCATGCCCAGCCACAAATGACTTTTATAATTGTACCTAAAAGTGTCGTGAAATGCAATATTAGTACTTCTATTTTATGAAAATACTATTAACACATAAAGAAGATTGGTTTTCAAATTTACAAGAAAGAACAACTCCATTAAAAAGTGGTCAAAGGACATGAACAGACACTTCTCAAAAGAAGACATACATACGGCAAAAAACATGAGAAAAAGCTCAACATCACTGATCATTAGAGAAATGCAAATTGAAACCATAATAAGATACCATTTCATGCCAGTCAGAGTGGCTATTATTAAAAAGTAAAAAACCAGCCAACCAAACAAATAACAACAAACAAACAAAAAACAGATGCTGGTGAGATTGCAAAGAAAAAGGAATGCTTTTACATTATTGGTGGGAATATAAATTAGGTCAACCATTGTGGAAGACAGTGTGGTGATTCCTCAAAGACCTAGAGGCAGAAATACCATTTGACCCAGCAATCCCATTAATGGGTATATATCCAAAGGAATATAAATCATTCTATTATAAAGATACATGCACATGTATGTTCACTGTAGCACTATTCACAATAGCGAAGACATGGAATCAACCTAAATGCCCATCAGTGATAGATTGGATAAAGAAAATGTGGCACATATACACCATGGAATATATGCAGCCATGAAAAGGAATAAGATCATGTCCTTTGCAGGGACATAGACAGAGTTGGGAGCTGCTGTCCTCAGCAAACTAACGCAGGAACAGAAAACCAAACACCGCATGTTCTCGCTTAAAAGTGGGAGCNAAAAGGAATGCTTTTACATTATTGGTGGGAATATAAATTAGGTCAACCATTGTGGAAGACAGTGTGGTGATTCCTCAAAGACCTAGAGGCAGAAATACCATTTGACCCAGCAATCCCATTAATGGGTATATATCCAAAGGAATATAAATCATTCTATTATAAAGATACATGCACATGTATGTTCACTGTAGCACTATTCACAATAGCGAAGACATGGAATCAACCTAAATGCCCATCAGTGATAGATTGGATAAAGAAAATGTGGCACATATACACCATGGAATATATGCAGCCATGAAAAGGAATAAGATCATGTCCTTTGCAGGGACATAGACAGAGTTGGGAGCTGCTGTCCTCAGCAAACTAACGCAGGAACAGAAAACCAAACACCGCATGTTCTCGCTTAAAAGTGGGAGCTGAATGATGAGAACACATGGACACATAGGGGTAACAACACACACTGGAGCCTGGCAGGGGGGTACAGGGGGAAGGACAGCATCAGGAAGAATAGCTGATGCATGCTGAGCTTAATACCTAGGGGATGGGATGGTCTGTGCAGCAAACTAACATGGCACAGGTTTACCTATGTAACAAACCTGCACATCCTGCACATGTACCCCTGAACTTAAAAGTTGAAGAAAAAAGAAAGAATACTGCTTTTCAACCAAGTTATAAAAAAGTTTCATGATAAAAGTGGCAAGAGATTTTAAAATGAGAATTGAAACCAATTAGGAACTTGCCATATAATATACCAGATACAGAGGACTCACGAAGAGCCCAGAATTATTCCCACTGGGAATTGCCCAGATGGTGATGACAACTCCAAATACAACTGCAAACCTCATGTTCTTCTGTTCTCCCAACGGGCCCGTGGGAGGGAAGACCAGCTATTCAAAGCCCTCTTTTGTAGGCTTAGAAAGTCAAATGTCTTCCAACCCCACATTCCTCATAGCTTGGTAGTTGTGGTGAGGGTGGGCGGGTCCCAGTTCTGAAGCCAAGGCCATGTGACCTCACTATCCACTGAATATCCATACACCAGTGTGTTAAGATACAAACTCCAGGCTGCACATGGTTGCTCACGCCTGTAATCCCAGCACTTTGGGAGACTGAGGCGGATGGATCACAAGGTCAGGAGTTCAAGACCAGCCTGGCCAAGATGGCGAAATCCTGTCTCTACTAAAAATACAAAAATTAGCCAGATGCAGTGGCAGGTGCCTGCATTCCCAGCTACTCAGGAGGCTGAGGCAGGAGAGTCACTTGAACCTGGGTGGCGGAGGTTGTAGTGAGATGAGATCGTGCCACTGCACAACAGCCTGGGAGACAGTGAGACTCCGTCTCAAAAAAAAAGAAAAAAGATACAAATTCCACCACGTCATAATAATATTGACTATTCAGCCCTTGGAATATGTGTGCAAAAATATTATTTTTCTACTCTTATGTAAATTCAAATGTTGTCTGAACAAGTTTCAGTGGGAAACCTTGGGGAAAAAATCCACTGGGAAATGTCCTGTGGGCTGGGCTTGGTGGCTTACCCCTGTAATCCCAGCACTTTGAGAGGCCAAGGTGAGAGGACTGGTTGAGCCCTGGAGTTCAAGAGCAGCCTGGGCAACACAGTGATACCCTGTCTCTACAAAAAATTAAAAAATATTAGCTGGGTATGGTGGTGCACACATGTAGTCCTAGCTACTTGGGAAACTGAGGTGGGAGGAGCAGTTAAGTCCAGAGGTTGGAGGCTGCAGTGAGCTATGATGGCGCCACGTACTCCAGGTGGAGTGATACAGCAAGACTCTGTCTCTCTCTCTTTTTTTTTCTTTGAGAGAAAGTCTCACTCTTGTCCCCAGGCTGGAGTGCAGTGGCGCAATTTTGGCTCAATGCAACCTCCGCTTCCTGGGTTCAAGCAATTCTCCTGCCTCAGCTTCCCGAGTAGCTGGGATTACAGGAGCCCGCCACCATGCCTGGCTAATTTTTGTATTTTTAGTAGAGACAGAGTTTCACCATGTTGGCCAGGCTGGTCTCAAACTCCAGACATCAGGTGATCTGCCCACCTCGACCTCCCAAAGTGTTGAGATTACAGGCTTGAGTCACTGTGCCCAGCTGACTCTGCCTCTCTTAAAAAAAGTCTTTTACTATAAATTTCATTGCATATGAGTTAGTTTGATTTTAAGGAATCTTCCTATCACTTCACACAAAGCTTAGCTAATGAGGAATACAAAAGACTTTTTAGCCTTTTATTGGCCAAGGACATCTACAAAGCCACTTGCTGTGCTAAGTAACTAGGATCAGAACCTGTATGGCCTTTAATGTCTGTGTAGTCAGTAGACCTTGGACACAGACATCACAAAACCATATAACCAGAAACGACAATTTGAAAAACATGTTGGAGGTTGTTGCTTATGTTTGATTTTTCTCAAACATATCAGAAACTCTATTCCTTAAGTCCTGGATGCAAATCACATCTTTTCCATTTAACGTGACAAGCTTGGACTGATAGACAGTATTGCCATCCCCATGAAATAGTGGAACATCAGGTTTCCTGCTGACAGAAAATTCTGGGTGGGTTTGTAAGACCAAGTCAACTTAGTAGAAAATACTGTGTTGACTTTTCGTGTGCAAGGCTCGAGTTTCTGATTTCTTGAGTGCCAAGGGGAAGGTATTGTCATAGGAAATGAAAGCTTGATTAATTAGAACAGAGTTTTGCCTTTTAAAAGATTCAGTCACTGAACTTAAAGGACTGCACTGAACTCTCAAGGGGGAGGCTGCCCTTCTAATTCTTTTCTCTCCCTAGGCAGTGGTGACTCTTTTTCCCATGCCTTGAAAAAGCATGTTGTGGACAGTCACACTGTGGGAATAGCCTCATGTAAAACATCCCTCGGGTCTTGGTCTAACCATGACCATCTATTAGTTATCTGTTAGAAAAGGGAAGGCTTCAGAGATCCACAAACTACAGAAAAAGCAAGAAATGTTTTCTCACTTCACATGACATTGGCGTGAGTGTACTCTCAGTGGGACAGCTCCCACCTCAGTTAGAAAAGTCAAAAATTAAAGTGCACTTAGTGATAGCCTTGCAGGCTGCACTGGCGGGCTCCTGGACACACCATACCTCTGTCTAACTACAACTGTGACTTTGGTGTCTCTCTGTCTGGTTGGCACATGACACAACAATGTGCAGTCTCCAACCTTCTCTTGAGGCAGGCCCTGGGCTGCTGATCTAGACTATTTCTAGTTCAGATGGTGATCCCTGTGTCCAAGTCCCCTCTAAGTCAAACTCTAAGTGGCTCCAAGCCCAACTGAAACCTTATCTCCCAATGGGACCCAAAAATAAACTGGATACTTAGAGATGTTCTGGGCAGGAAATTATTCTGGGTCAAACTTTTTCATTCCCAATTCATTATAAACTGCAATTGCATAACAGGGTTATATTAGTCAGTTTTCCCACTGCTATAAAGAACTGCCCAAGACTGGGTAATTTATAAAGAAAAGAGGTTTAATTGACACAGTTTCCCATGACTGGGGAGGCCGCAGGAAACTTACAGTCATGGCAGAAGGGGAAGCAAGACCTTCTTCATATGGCAACAGGAAAGAGAGTGAGCAAGAAAGGGAAAACTGCCTTATAAAACCATCAGATCTCGTGAACACTCACTCACTATCACGAGAACAGAATGGTGGAAACCGTCCCCATGAACCAATCACCTCATATCGAGTTCCTCCCTCAACACATGGGGATTATGGGGATTAAAATTCAAGATGAGATTTGGGTGTGGACAGAGTTAAGCCATATGAAGGGTCAATCAATTGGTAAGGTTGTTTTCACCTTTTATAAGTTATAATATTTACTTTCTGTGAGTTTGACTAGATAAAACCTGCATATGTACAGAATCCATAAACCACAGAAGAGTACACAGTGTAGTGTTACTCTCTTTCTTACCTCCATTTCTCAAGGATTCAGTTTCCCTCTTTGGGGACATCTGTTTTTACCCTTTCTTTAACCTTTCAGGGATGATAATATATGCCTACACCCAAACTACACACACAGAGATAAATACATACGATTTTTCATCAAATGGTTGTATACTGTACAACATTAGTTCTAAACTTTATTTTTTAAACCTAGCAATATTACCTTGAAGTCATTCTTTTTGATCATTGTATAATATTCTGCTTCATAGATATGTCATAACTGATTCAATGAGTTTCCTGTTGATGGACTTTTAAATTGTTTGCAGTATTTTGATATTGCAAACAATTTTGCATTCCACATCTTTGTACACACATTATTTCACATGTATATATTTGTAATATACATTTCTAGAAGTTGATATGACATCTTATTATAATTAATGATATACTACCTGTTTTTATTGATGCATTAATTTCTTTCACTATGTAGTCAGTGTTTTCTTTTCTTTTTTGTGATGTGAAAATTAAGTTTTCATTAATGATTTGTTTTTATAAGAATATAATATGCCTTATATAATGACTCTATTTCTCTGATTATCATTTGTTTATTTCTTACTATAATCAATGTTGAATTCAGTGATTACTGCTTAACCCCAGCCTTCTCTCTACTATGTGATTCTATTTGATTTTGCTATTTTCTTAGTATTAGTATTTGTATATTTAAATAAACTTAAATTTGTTGGTTTATCAGCATTGGTGCTTGGCTATAGGATATAAGGAAATCTCTAAACCCACATTATTTTCCTCTTTCTATTCCCTTTCTCTCTGAAGTTTTGTTATTTATATAGTATTTCTGTTGTCAAGAATTATTTCTTTATCTTTGGTATCCATTAGCTCTACTGGAATATGTCTCAGTGTTGATAATTTGATAGAATGCTTTTCCTAGAATAAGACGTGCCATTTAAGATTTAGACCCAAATCATGTATTAATTCTGGATCTCATTAATCTCTCACCTATATTTGTTGTTTTTCTCTAACCCTTTCCAGCTCTCATCTACTCCCATTTCACCCCCTCACTCTTCTTACTGTTGTCCTCCACATCTCTTGCTATGTTTTCAGCAGTGTCTAGGCCCTTTGTGCTATTTCTGAAGTCACCTTCATAATTCTCTTATTATTCCATTGAATATTCTCTTATCATTTGGCTTTAAACTCTTGTGAGTTTGTGATGAGATATCGATGCTAGTTTTTAACTGGTCTGTGGCACACTGTTTTTGTGAGATTTGCTTTCCCTTCGCCTACTGCCATGATTGTAAGTTTCACTACTTTTATATTTGTCAGCCTGCTCCACCTCCCCCAGCTTCCTCTCCTCCATTTCTTTCTGCCTTTCCTCTTGTAGTGTCTTTCTATAGAGCCTGTGATACTTCCGTAGCACTAGTCTTCAGGAGGATGGGCTTCCTGAACCAGCAATTACCGGTGGTGAATGTGAGGCAGGGGACAGAGCCATCTAACTTCCCTGTGAAGTTCCTCTTTGCAGAGTGGTATGTGTGAGTGAGCTCTCTTTTCTTTCTCTCTGCCCAGCAGAGATTGGCAGCTGCATTGCCATTGGCCATACACACCCCCTTGCCTTTACCCTGCCTTGTGGGCAGATGGTATAATGGTGATCCATTATTCAGCTCTGCCTCTTGTGTTTCTGGAGGACAGAGGAAAGGAGGCATTGATAGCTTTATTCTGCCATTTAAGTATTGGAATTCTGCCAGGCATGGTAGCTCATGCCTGTAATTCCAGCACTTTGGCAGGCCAAGCTGGAGGATTGCTTAAGGTCATGAATTTGAGACCAACCGGGGGAACATAGCAAGACCCCATCTCTGAAAAATTATTTTTTGATTTAAATATTGGAAGTCAACTGGTGAGTTTTAAGGGTTTGGTAATATTGAGAAAAGAGCAATCGTCTTGAAGCAAAATGAGCCATCCCGCCTCTTCCTAGCTCTGCAACTTTCAATCTCTCTGAGCTCATACTTTGTTGTCTGAGATGATAATGAAGCCTTTGTAGTCTGGCTCCTGGGGTTCCTGTGGGCAAGAACAGCAAAATGCATGTGAAAGTGCTTTCCATGAAATTCCCTGTATAACTGTGAGAAATTCTCAAAATTATTATTAATAATAACTTAAAAAAAAGCAAAACCATCATCCCTTAAGGCCTATCTTAATGCTAGTTTCAAATTTACAGGCCCCGAAATGCAGGAGGTTCATAAAAGCATTTTGCTCACTCCGAGACTTCCATTGTTTGCCAAGGGAACATTTCAAATTTTAAAAGCATCTGCCTTTCCAAGGAGCCATCTTCATTTTTAAAGAGCCCCAAGTAAACCCTGCATGATTTTTACTATCCGTGTTTATAATTCTTTCTTCCTCATAATTACAGCTTTAAAATAAGCTCTTCATTATTAGTAGAAACGTTTTAAGGTCCAAAAATAGCTTATCTTAGAATTCACCAACAGCATCCCAGAGCCAGCTTGAGGGAAAGCTCTAAAAACCTAGGATAAACTGCTATGTGCTTGCTCTGAGGTGGGGTTCTCAAAGAGTGTGTTTGATTAGAATCTAAATCTGATTCAGTTTCACCGACTAGCTACTATCAAAAAGAAACTCCACTGGTGAAGAGTTTCTTACAGTCCTAGCACCTTCTCATATGAGAAGACATTTTGGAAGAGCGAGAAATTTTGTGTAAAAATATTAACTGGTTATTTTTAAGCTATCCTTCACAATATGTTTCCTCAGTCCAGATAGTTCAAATATAGATCAAATATGTCCCTGACAATTTACAACATGTCTCATAGGGTTTATGAAAATTAGAGAGATGATTTTCTTTTTCTTTTATTTTTCTTTATTATTATTTATTTTTATTATGATTTTTTATTTTACTTTAAGTTCTGGGATACATGTGCAGAACATGCAGGTTCGTTACATAGGTATACATGTGCCATGGTGGTTTGCTGCACCTATCAATCCATCATCTAGGTTTTAAGCCCC
>NW_016803270.1:1841338-1857619 GCF_001698545.2 Rhinopithecus bieti | reverse complement strand
GTGCTTTCCATGAAATTCCCTGTATAACTGTGAGAAATTCTCAAAATTATTATTAATAATAACTTAAAAAAAAGCAAAACCATCATCCCTTAAGGCCTATCTTAATGCTAGTTTCAAGTTTACAGGCCCCGAAATGCAGGAGGTTCATAAAAGCATTTTGCTCACTCCGAGACTTCCATTGTTTGCCAAGGGAACATTTCAAATTTTAAAAGCATCTGCCTTTCCAAGGAGCCATCTTCATTTTAAAGAGCCCCAAGTAAACCCTGCATGATTTTACTATCCGTGTTTATAATTCTTTCTTCCTCATAATTACAGCTTTAAAATAAGCTCTTCATTATTAGTAGAAACGTTTTAAGGTCCAAAATAGCTTATCTTAGAATTCACCAACAGCATCCCAGAGCCAGCTTGAGGGAAAGCTCTAAAACCTAGGATAAACTGCTATGTGCTTGCTCTGAGGTGGGGTTCTCAAAGAGTGTGTTTGATTAGAATCTAAATCTGATTCAGTTTCACCGACTAGCTACTATCAAAAGAAACTCCACTGGTGAAGAGTTTCTTACAGTCCTAGCACCTTCTCATATGAGAAGACATTTTGGAAGAGCGAGAAATTTTGTGTAAAATATTAACTGGTTATTTTAAGCTATCCTTCACAATATGTTTCCTCAGTCCAGATAGTTCAAATATAGATCAAATATGTCCCTGACAATTTACAACATGTCTCATAGGGTTTATGAAAATTAGAGAGATGATTTTCTTTTCTTTTATTTTCTTTATTATTATTTATTTTATTATGATTTTTTATTTTACTTTAAGTTCTGGGATACATGTGCAGAACATGCAGGTTCGTTACATAGGTATACATGTGCCATGGTGGTTTGCTGCACCTATCAATCCATCATCTAGGTTTTAAGCCCCGAATGCATTAGGTATTTGTTCTAATGCTCTCCCTCCCCTGGCCCCCCACCCCTGTGACAGGCCCTGGTGTGTGATGTTCCCCTTTCTGTGTTCACGTGTTCTCACTGTTTAACTCCCAATTATGAGTGAGAACATGTGGTGTTTAGTTTTCTGTTGCTGGGTTAGTTTGCTGAAAATGATCATTTCTAGTTTCATCCATGTCCCTGCAAAGGACATGAACTCATCCTTTTTTATGGCTGCATAGTATTCCATGGTGTACATGTGCCACATTTTCTTTATCCAGTGTATCATTGATGGGCATTTGGGTTGCTTCCAAGTCTTTGCTTTTGTAAATAGTGCTGCAATAAACATACGTGTGCATGTGTCTTTATAGTAGAATGATTTATAATCCTTTGGGTATATACCCAGTAATGGATTGCTGAGTCAAATGGTATTTCTGGTTCTAGATCCTTGAGGACTTGCCACACTGTCTTCCACAATGGTTGAACTAATTTACACTCCCACCAACAGCATAAAAGCATTCCTAAGATAATTTTCTATTTTATTCACCTTATTGAACTTTATAAAAGGTATAAATTTCCATAATTCCCCTTCAATAATTCAATAAATATTTAAGAATGCTAATTCTTCTAGAGCTGTGATGTGTGAATGATGCTATAGGGAGGACACCAATGACAGGATTTAACGTTAATTTTGAACATGCAATGTGCCAGGCATTGTACTAAGTATGCATGATTGCAACAAACCCTCAAAATATTCTCAAGTATTAGCTTATGTTGTTGTAATAAACATCTTCAATATCTCTATGGATTACAAAGAATATTGATGTGACACTCACAGTACATTAGGACTGAGGGTCAGCTGCAGCTCTTCTGGGCTGGGCTGGGCTTTTCTTATCTTTTCATTCCAAAAACCAGGTTGAAGCCACTCCCTGGGACAGCAAAAGAGCTGGTTGCAATGCCTCTGAAACCTTCTGCTCAGACATGCAAAACATCCTATCCAATCTTGTACCATTGGCCAAATCGAGTCACAAAAGAACGAGAAAGAACAGTACATTCCATCTACCAAGAAGGTTGGCAATGGCAGAAAGAGTCCAAATAATTGTGAATAAAGAATGCAATCTGTGTTTGGGTGCAGTGGCTCACCCCTGTAATCCCAGTACTTTTCGAGGCCGAGGTAGGCAGATCACCCTAGGTCAGGAGTCCAAGACCAGCCTGTCCAACATGGTGAAACCCTGTCTCTACTAAAAATACAAAAATTAATTAGGCATGGTGGCTAATTGGTTACAATGTTCATTATTTGCGTGATGGGTACACTAGAAGCCCAAACTTTGCCATTACACATATACCCAGGCAACAAACCAGCACAGGTACCCCCCGAATAATAATTTGGGGAAAAAAAAGAACATGAGGACACTGGGAATGAATGGGCAACACCCCTAACAACCCCTGCTTTGATGAGGCAAATCATTTACCTGTTTACGCCCCTTCTTGTCAAGTGACACAGCCAAACCCAAATCAGTGAGATGAGGGTAATCACAGGGAAATCTCAAAAAGAGGAGAAGAAAACGAGTAATTGTGAACAAATGATATAATCTTCATGCCTCATGTAGCAGATACTGTTATGAGTCTTTTGATAAAGAAGGAGGCTGGGACTGGTGGCTCATACCTGTAATCCCAGCACTTTGGGAGGCCAAGGTGGGTAGGTCACCTGAAGTCAGGAGTTGGAGACCAGCCTGGCTAACATGGTGACACCTCGTCTCTACTAAAAATACAAAAATTAGCTGGGAGTGGTGGCGTGTGCCTGTAATCCCAGCTACTTGGGAGGCTGAAGCAGGAGAATAGCTTGATTCCGGGAGGTGGAGTTTGCAGTGAGTTGAGATTGCACCACTGCACTCCAGCCTGGGTGACAGAGCAAGACTCCATCTCAAAAAAAAAAAAAAAAAAAAAAGGAAATTGAGGCACAGAGAGATTGAATGTTTTGTTCAAGGTCCTACAACTGCTTAATGGTGGAGGCAGGATTTTATCTGAGGCAGTCTGTCTGACTCTAGGATGTTAAAATGCAGATTATTTCCCAGATTCCTCCTCCAGAGTGCTTTCTCTCTCTCTCTCTCTTTTCGGAATTTCCCATACCGTCTTGTCTAAGTCTTCAATAGGCTATTAATGAAAACAACTTTAGTAGAAGATTCAAAGATGGCAAATCATAAAGGCTGTGTGAAATGATGTTATGGATTTCTTCAAGAAAGAACTCATTAAATTGATGCCAGTTGTAACTTGTGAGATCATAAAGCTTAACAAAAGTATATCGCAAACGGGAAGGTGATCCAATCACAGTGTGTTCAATAATTACATTCCTTTAGAGGAGCTCCCAGTTTCCTCTGAATTGCCATGCTACGCTTTCACCCAGAACCTGGGAATATAAAAACCTGAAGTATCAGTGGAAGGGATTCAAATTTCTGAATCTTACACCCAGATAAGGAAATCTTTTAGGACCAAACCTAAACGATTTGTCAGTATCAGCCTAAGTCTCTGGATTCAAAAGTAATCCAGATCTTGTTAAATATCACAGTTAGGAAAGCAGCTATTAAAGCCATATGTTACAAACCCGTCACGGGCAAGTGTTAAAATTCCAAATGAGGTTTCCTTCTCATCCTTGACTTTTCATTCTTTTATTACTCTCATTTCTTCACATCTATCTCAGATGTGCCTGGTAGAAGAATTTCCTGTAAATTGCATTCCGATTTGTCACCAGGAAGGCACTGAGCTTAGATCTGTTATATATCGAGGCTCCCAAACATTGCCTAAATAAATGTATTACTATATAGATTAAATCAAATTTAAATAAAGTCAAGAGTGGCCTTGGGGAGAGTCATATAAAAACACAGCTGACACCCTGAATGATGTGAATGGAAAGAGCAAGGGGAGGAGTAGCAAAGACTGAGTCTGAGAACCTTTTATATTCTTAGAGGCTCCTCCCAGCTAGGGGTGGCTCAGGTCCCAGCATACCAGCTGCCATGATTATTAGGGGGAGTAGTCAGGTTGTCAATACTAAAAGGGGTGTTGATAGTGAATCAGAAAAACGATGAATGAGAAGTTTAAACTGTTGTCATTGTATTGGCTAAAGAGAAATGAACCAATGAGGCTAATTAGTAGACTGTGCACAGTTGTATGAACTCAGATTATGTAATTCTTGGAATATCACATCACTGGGAAAAATATGATTGTTGGTTTGATAATTTTTAGCATTGAAAGATATTTGCATTCCGTACAGAGGTCTGTTGTGGTCGCTCACGTCTGTAATCCCAGCACTTTGGAAGGCCAAGGCAGGAGGGTCACTTCAGGCCAGGATTTGAGACTAGCCTGGGCAACATAGCAAGACCCCATCTCTACTAAAAAATAAAAATAAATAAATAAATAAATTCCATATCTAATCTAGACCATAAGTATTAGACACCATTACTAGTAGTGCCAGGCCTGCAGCAGCTTCACAGGCTGTGAAGACTGGAAGAATGATTACTGTCTTGGTGGCTTGGGTGAAGTGTAAATTTAAGATGATGAGAGTCCCATGATAAACATTGATAATATTATGCCTTTTAGACATAGTAGTGAAGATATTAGGTGAAACTGGTAAACTAGTGTCTTTATTAAAGATATAATGAAAGCTAGAATAATATTATTATAAATAGAAGCCTATTGGTAATTATGAGTAATTACAATTTGAGTCAACATAATTTAATTTAAACTAATTACCCTATTCAACTCACTCTAATCCTCTATGGAGCCATTCGTAGGCAAGTCCCAAGGCTAGAATGGAGACTAAATAAGTGCTATAGCTAGTATTAGTTTTAGGCTGCTTCTTTGGAGGGCTCAATCTAAAGTCACCCATGATTAGGTTTTAAACACAGGCACGTTTACATTCTAGACTTTCTTGCCCTAGGTTGCTGAAAATTGGAAGGAACTTCCTAAGGATATTGATCTGCTTTTGATGGAAGCAGGAACTGAGTATTCTGTGACCCTTAGGAATCCTGCCTGGAGACCTGGTTCTTTGGAGCTGGTTCTGTACTGCCTTATGGAAGTAGTCAATCAGGGCTGGGAGAATGAGAGGACCATGGTGCACCTAGGGCCAATGAATTGGGGACCATCTGGTGCTAGGGTGCATGCAGGACTCCCACACTCTCCTGGAGAAAAGTGAGCAGTTGCCATTGCTTTTTACCCATATACTGGGATATACCACTGGCAAGCAGCTATCTTTTCTCTGAGAACTTCCTCAACTATTGAATTAGTGGATAAGTTAACTACTATCATGCACAATCTCCAATTTTTAATAGCTTAATGGCATAGAACTTCTTTCTTTCTTTCTTTCTTTCTTTCTTTCTTTCTTTCTCTCTTTCTTTCTTTTCTTTTTTTCTTTCCTTCTTTCTTTCATTCATTCTTTCTTTCAGATGGAGTCAAGAGTGGCCTTGGGGAGAGTCACCCAGGCTGGAGAACAGTGGTGCAATCTTGGCTTACTGCAACCTCTATCTGCCAGGTTCAAGCAATTCTCCTGCCTCAGCCTCTCAAGTAACTGGGATTATAGGCACACATCACTATGCCCAGCTAATTTTTGTATTTTTTAGTAGAGACAGGATTTTACCATGTTGGCCAGGCTGGTGTCAAACTCCTGACCTCAGGTGATCCATCCACCTTAGCCTCCCAAAGTGTTGGGATTACAGGCGTGAGCCACCATGGCTGGCCAGAACTTTTATTTCTGACTCAGGTCAGAGTTTGATTGGGTATTTGGTGGACAGCCTCCCATGCAGTGGTCATAGGACCCCATGATTCTTCCACCAAGTGCCTCTGCCATTTTGTGTAGTCCTAGGGGTCTTCACTGGAAGATTCTGGAAGTGGTGCCCATTGCGTTGCTCACATTTCATTTGGCCAGAACTTAGTCACAGTGTGTCCATATAATTGTCTGGGAAGCCGTGTAATATAGTTTTCCTGGGTGCCCAAGAGGAAAATGAATGGATCTGAAGAACATGATAAGAAGGCCTATGGAGCCCAACATGCCTATAGGTGAGAAGCGAGTGAGGCCCACCTGCTGTGAAGAATGCAGCTGTTAAGCTAAGCAGTTTCTCTTCTCTTAGCAAGATAAGTTCTGAGCCCTTGGCAACATCTACGACATGCTACACAATTCAGCACTCACCTACCTTTCAGGTTTCATCTCTTGCTGCTCAGCATTCAGCCCTCTCGCCTTCCCTGCCCCATGCACTTAACACTCTGACCACACCGTTCTACTGGCTATTCTTTGAATGCATCACACACGTTCACACTTTTGGGCCTTTGCAAATGTCATTTCCTGTCTGAGACTCTTTTCCTCCACCATAAGAAGACCAGCTTTTCCTCCACCATAAGACCAGCTTTTCCTCCACCATAAGACCAGCTTTTCCTCCACCATAAGACCAGCTTTTCCTCCACCATAAGACCAGCTCAGACATCTCTTCTCTGTGAACACCTTCCTTGAACTTCCTCCCCCAAGCAAAATGAATTACTGCCTTCTTCATGCACCCAAATCTTCTTTATGGTATTTTATTATAATATGGCATTGCATCTTTTTAATTTGCTTTCCTGTTTGCCTCTCCCCCTATACTGTAAAATGTTGGCAGAAATAATTAAGTGAGATAGATAGGTCAATCACTTGTAAGGAACAATCTGCAATATTTAGTAGCTTAATGGCACAGAAAGTTTATTTCTCACTCAGGTTATAGTCCGATGGGGTATTTGGTCATGCAGCAATTCTGGTTCCCCAGGTTCCTTTCATCTAAGGGCTCTCTCCCTTACTGTAAAACATTGGGAGAAATAATTGAGTGAGACGGATACCCATGAGTCCTTAAGGATATCAGCATCTCAGTGAATAACCTCTTAGTAAGTGTAAGTCAAGAATCAGGCAGAAATTCTTGCCTACAATATAGTAAAAAGCCTGAGTCTTATTTAAGAGATGTTGTAAGCTATTTGGAAATGTGTTATAGATGCATCGTTCATCCCTGGAGAAATATAAAAGCTAAAAGAAAGCATAGGTAATACTTTTCTGAGGCCAAGATAATCATGATACTGTATGCTTCGCACTGCTCTCCACAGCGGTGACTGACATGCACAGAAAAGAGTAAAACTGAGGTCGATGAGGGTCTCTGATGAAATACAATCTCCATAGCATTTGTACTGAGGAACCCACACGTTTTGGAGAAATGCAGGACAGAAATGAGCTTTTGTGAACATTTCATTGCCTGGTCTATGTGAAGGAGGTCCTCTCGCAGGGGAATGTGGGAAGCTCTGGGCTGAGTTACTCTGAATCCTTCTTTCTCAATGAATGAGGCTGAATTTCCACCTTACCAAGGTCAACATGGACAGCTACAGTTCAAAAGAAGATTTTTCCATTACCATAATGGATTGCAGTAAAAACCATTGGCTGAGTCTCTTCCTCCTCATTTTGGCATTTACAATCTTAGGCTTAGTAACTTTCAGAGTAAAATGAGTTCACCTTTTATTCAGACTTTTATTTTCTGCAGCAATTTCATGTGCTTGTGCTTATACAAGCTCACCATCTCTCTGGTTCCCTCTCTCCTGGCTCTGATTTCCCTACTGCCTCAGGCCAGACCTTCTAAGACAATCTTTCCTAACAGCCAATGCCATGGTTATTGTTCCCAGGACTGTTAAAAATACTCTGGTCTGCTACTTCGATCCTTAAAGAAAAAGTGATGAGATCATTTTCTGCTTGGAGAGTAGATCCAGACTATGAGTGATTGGCATTAGGGCATTGAATTGCAGAAGAAACAGGTGTTAAAGAGACTTCTCCCATCTTATTAAGCATCTTTTTCATACATTGATTCACAGACTTGTTTCAATTCTCATGACTAAACAGACAACCCTGTAATTTGTCAGCTACATCATTTTTCCACCCCGGCAACAGTTTCTCTTCAGTTTCTGCCAAGATTGTCTATTGTCTCCATAAGTTTCTGCCCAAGGTAAGTGACAGAAGGATGGCTGTATGAAATTAAACAGCAAAAAGCAACAGCCATGTAATTTAACAGAACTATCAGGCAGGAACATCAATCTGTACTTTTATTTGCAATTCTGGTAATGGGGTTCCTCCCATGGCTTTTCAGGTGTTTTCTGACAATAGCTTAAAGTTAATCAACTTTTAATATTTAGAAATGACCCTTTGACAAAATAAGGAGCAAGGTGGGGGTATGTATAAAAAGGAGAGAGAATCCTAAAGTGAAAATACCGAACATCAGAAATCAGGAAGATATTGATTGAATTCCTTTCAAATCTTTCAGCCGCAGTATAAAACATTTTTAGCACAGGAGGTGTGAAAACCGCAAAACATGTTTATACTCGAGTAAGCTAGAGATTTGCAAACACCCTGTTACAGACATCAGGATCAGAAGGCAACTTCAGTTTTAAATCCCCCAGTTGAGGAAACGACAATGGCTATTCAAGGAAAGATAGGCATTTCAGAGAGATCTGAGTCCTAATTCTAGCTCTAACACTGACCATCTCTCTAACTTTGAATACATTTCTTTATTTCTTGAGACCCCAGTTCCTTCATCTGCAAAGTAAGAAAATGGAATTAGATGATCACCAAGATGACTCCTAGTTCTAATGTTGTGCAAATGCCATTGTCTACTCTGTGTCATGTCATTTGGAAAATCAATTCTGTAGAGTTACAGTGTCCAGCTTATGCCACTGGAAAATGGTAACAACTGTGAAATGAATCCCTTGTTGATTTGCTTTAATATTTTCAATTTTGAAAGAGTCTGTGTGAATATGTGTATATACTTTGGTATGGGCCACATGCCTGTTGTAATGTGTTATATTCAGATTTAAAAACCTTAAAGCAACCAAGTAAAGCCATTACATTTAGGAGAACAAAACCTAGAGGATCCACCCTAAACAGACCTAGTACCTTTCTTTCTCTCCTTTGTCTTTTTTTTTTTTTCCCTTAAACTATCCTTCCCCTTTTCTCATTTCACTTTCAGAATCCAGGGAGGACTCCTTCAGACTGGTGCACTTCTGTGTAACAGATTTCCAGTGCCAAGGTTCTACTGAGGCCTGGAGGGACTGCCTTGGTCTTCTCAGGGAAGATTAGGGCCAAAGGAGGTTGGAGTGAGCCAGTGTGGGATAAGGCTTGCCTGGAGCAGGGGCAGTGGGTGATGACAACCAGGGGGCGAGTGAGCAGTTTTAAGTTCTTAGGCCAATAGACTTCCGGTAGCCTTCAGAAGTTACCCTGAGCAAGTTCCTTCCCTTCCTCCTCCCTCTCCTCCCTCCCTCCCTCCTCTCCCTTCCTTCCTTCTTCTTCTCTCTCCTCTTTTTTCCTCTTCTCTCTCTCTTTCTCTACACACAACACACACAAAATTCTTATAGGAGTTTCATTCTATATATCTGATAGAGAGTTCATTCTTGTCACCAAGGCTGGAGTACAGGGGTGCATTTCAGCTCACTTCAACCTCCGCCTCCCGCGTTCAAGTGATTCTCCTGCCTCAGCCCTCCCAGTAGCCTGGGATTACAGGCACCCACCTGACTGTGCAAGCAATTTTTGTATTTTTTTTTTTTTTTTTTGAAGACAGAGTCTCGCGCAGGCCTCACGGGGAAAAGAAAAAACAAAAAACACAAAAACAAAAACAAAAAAACAAAAAGCTGGAAGTGCAGTTGGGCCGGATCTCAGCTCACAAACAAGCTCCGCCTCCAAGGTTTATGCCATTCTCCTGGCCTCAGCTCCGAGAGAAATACACGACTAAGACCACATTACAACAGTATTTTTAGAAACGGGTTTTCACCTGTTACCAGGAGTCTCGATTATAGACCTCGTGATCCGCCCGTCCTCGGAAACAGCTGGATTACAGGCTTGAACACAACCCAAAGCACACATAATTTTGTATTAAGTAAAATAACAAGGCCTTGGACTGGTCTGAACTCCTGACCTCAAGTGATCCACCTGCCTCGGCCTCCCAAAGTGCTGGGATTACAGGGGTGAGTCACCATGCCCAGCCCTGAACAACTTTCTTAAATGTGGCCTCACTTTAGATATCGAAGACCAAAATGCTTCTAAACTCTAGAAGGTGGAGGCTGAGCAAATTTCCAAATCTTTTATGGTTTGGAAGCATCTTGGTCTTTGCTATCTGAAGTGCAATATGCAAAATCAGTTCTTCTCCAAACAGATGTTTTTGCAAAGCTTATTATTCTTCAACCTGGTTGTTTGAACTTAGATGTGCGATAAATTCCCCTATATGTGTGTTTTAAGTAACAGACATTATTTTCTTTTTAGTTTCACTTTTATAACAGAGACAAAGAGCAGAAAAATTTCAGAAAAGAAATTTTATTTATTTTCTGCTTTTATTTTATTTTGAAACTGAGCCTCATTCTGTCATCCAGGCTGCAGTGGCACAATCACAGTTCACTGCAGCCTCAAGCTCCTGGGCTCAAGTGATCCTTCCACCTCAGTCTCCTGAGTAGCTAGGATAACAGGTGTGCACTATCACACCTCCCTAATTTTTTACCTTTTTTTTTTTTTTTTTTTTTTGGTAGAAATGGGGTCTCACTATGTTGCCAGGGCTTGTCTTGAACTCCTGACCACAAGGCATCTTCCACCTCAGCCTTCCAAGGTGCTGAGATTATAGGCATGAGCCACTGTACCCTGATAATTCCAGGGTTTACTTTGATTGGAAGGTTTTTTATTGCAGCTTCAATTTTTCTTTTTCTTTTCTTTTTTTTTTTGGACACAGTGTCTCACTCTGTCAGCCAGGCTGGAGTACAGTGGCATAATCATGGCTCACTGCAGCCTCAACTTCTCAGCCTCCAGCAATCCTGCTGCCTCAGCCACCTGAGTAGCTGGAACTACAGGCACACACCACTATGCCCGGCTAGTTTTTGTATTTTTTTGTAGAGATTGGGTTTCATCATGTTGCCCTGGTTGATCTCGAACTCCCGAGCTCAAGCGATCTGCCCGCCTCAGTCTCTCAAAGTGCTGAGATTACAGGCTTGAGCTACTGTGCCTGACCCAGAACAGGAATTTTAAAAATAAAACACCATGGCCCAAACTGAACCTAATGCCCAGAATTACCTTGATGTCTGCTATTGGACTAAGATTGTTGGTCTGTTGGTCTTTGGCTAGTTTTTTATGTGTGAGCCCAGCAGACAGCCAGACACCATGATGGGTTCAAGAATGTGAAGCTGAGGTCCAGCTTACAGCTAAGCGGATGCTGGCACTGGAAAAGAGGTGTGGCCGCTGCGCTGGTCTGAAGCTCATTAGATGTCTACTTGCGTGAGGCAGTGAGGTGCCTGGAAGCAAACCCAGCCAAAAGAAAGAGGCAACCAGGTTTGTAGACTTAACCCAGCAATCAGACCTTGCCTACAAGTTGAATGAGGTGATTTGGAATCTGTCTCTCTGATTCTCTCTTTTTAAAATTTTAAAAAATTTATTTTGTTTTAGTAACCCTCTGATTCTTTTCCTGGCTGTCTTCCAGTGAAGTCCTATTTTAGGAACAATGTTTCCCTAAATAAAGACTGTTTTCCTAAAAGCTCTCATAAGATGTTGGAGACACAAGAAACAGGACTCGAGGGCCTCATCCAATGAGATGACAAGCAGTGGTCACGACAGCCTTCAGGCAGAGCAGCAGGTGCACTGAGCAGACTTGATGTGGGAGACAGTGCCAAGTTGAAACACCTCATGCAGCATGCGGGAACTGCAGGTGAGGCTATTTTCAGCAGGCATAGCAGTGGCTGATACTGCAAAAGGGAAATATATATATATATTCTAGAGACAGGGTCTCACTTTGTGCCCCAGGCTGGAGAGCAGTGGCATGATCATAGCTCACTGCAGCCTCTAACTCCTGGGCTCAAGGGATTCTCCTGCCTCAGCCTCCCAAGTAGCTGAGACTATAGGCATGTACCACCACGCCCGGCTGATTTTTGTATTTTTTTGTAGTGATGGGAGTCTCACCATGTTGCCCAGGCTGGTCTTGATCTCTTGGCCTCAAGCGATCCTTCTGCCTTGGTCTCCCGAAGTGCTGGGATTGTAGGCAATGAGCTACCATTCCTGGCCCAAAGGGGAAATATTAATGAACTCTGTAGACACATTCTGAAGCCCCCCAGAAATATTCAGGGCAAGGACTGAAG
Organism: Rhinopithecus bieti; assembly: GCF_001698545.2. Taxonomy (NCBI): domain Eukaryota; kingdom Metazoa; phylum Chordata; class Mammalia; order Primates; family Cercopithecidae; genus Rhinopithecus; species Rhinopithecus bieti. The sequence continues at coordinate 1,845,557 of NW_016803270.1, read as the reverse complement.
GCAAGGAGCAGGGGAGGCCATGAAGCACCAAAATTTTCATGACAGAAGTTAAGGTTTCAGTTTGTCCTTCTGGAGTTTATAATCTGGCTGAGAAGGCAAGACCATCACCCCTGAAAAACTTGAAAATAATAAAACATAGGACGTGACCAAACACTAAATTGCTTTTTAGATTTTATTCGGCCTAATCACAGCAGTCTTTGAGAAGGAGGTAAAATCTCACAAGGACTTAAAGAGTGGGTGGGATTTGGGAAGGTAGAGGGTCTTCCAAAAGCATTAAAAACTGTGGGCCAGAAACAAAGACCTCTTACAAGCACATTGAGCCCTTGCCATGTGCCATAAACTGTCTTAGGACCTTTCTACCATGTGTGGCTAATCCTCACAACAACTAAGCTTTTATTTCTACCATTATACAGAGGTAAAGATCACAGATTCAGATGAAGCGATGGCCCATGCCCATGCCATTAGGATGGGAGAGCTGAGTGAAAGGCAGATGGCAGATCTGTCTGCTCCCTGAGAACAGAGGGGACAATGCAAGACAAGGAACAGGGATGCCACAGAACAGACAGGAAACCTTGGGAGCCATTCCCAGAGGCTTGTGCACAGTTCTATAGATAAGGGAAAGTCACTGGGGATGTTTTTTGGAGGAAAGTTAATATATTTATTGTGGTTGGGCTGATTAATTACGAAATGGGAAGGAAGAGTGTGAAAATAAAAGCAATCTAGCAAGAACCTAAAATTAGTAATCTAGATATCATGGACTATGAAGGAATGGTGAATTGAACGTTTGAAAGGAAGAAATGACAGGCCATGGTGACTTGTGCTTTTTTCTCTCTTAGAGGCAGAGTCTTGTTCTGGCACCCAGGCTGGAGTGCAGTGGCCCAAACACAGTTCCCTGCAGCCTCAACCTCCTGGGCTCAAGCAATCCTCCTGCCTCAGCCTCCTGAGTAGCTGGGACTACAGGAAAGCACCATTATGCCTGGCTAATTTTTAAAAATTTTTTGTAGACATAGGGTCTCGCTCTGTTGCCCACACTGGTCTCAAACTCTGGACCTCAAGTGATTCTTCCGCCTCTGCCTCCAAAAGTGTTGGGATTGTAGCTGTGAGCCATCATGCCCGGCTGACTTGTCCTTAATAAGAACCACACATCTTATGACACCAGAAGACTCTCCAAGCAAATGCTGCCTTTCATCTGGTGGGCCAGGTTATGGCAATGCTGGGCCAAACTGTGAGTCCAGGCCAGCACCAGAGGACAGGGATTTCCCCAGTCACTAAACTGAAATGGAACGTCAAGCTCAGAGACTCATTGCAAAAATGAACCCGAACACAGGTGTTGGGCAAGATCAGAAAGGCTGGTAGTAAAGATCTCTCTGGGATGCTAGAGTCCTCCTCAAGTGCAACCAAGGGTGTGAGCAAAACAGAAGACCTCTGTAGACTGGAACCAGGGCTCCCCAAAGTCTAGCAAGCACAGAGCTCAGACAAGGTCTGGCATTTTATGCGTCTCTGTTTCAAGCAAGGAGATTAAAGGATGCAATTAGCAGCCAGCCTCTTAGAACTATAGTTTTAGCTTAACTGTATTTTAGAGAAGTCTCAGTCTTTGAAAGAGGCTAGGCTCTATTTAACATGTGTCGTATTCCTGGGCTAAAGTGATCAATAAACGATAATGCCCTAATTCTCATCCTGGAGTATATGTGAGTGTGTGTATGTAAAATTGTCTGATGTTAAAATGTATCATTAATTTATTTTCCAGCATCAAGGTTAGACTATAATGATGTGATATATATCAAGTGAATTTCATGGCTACAATCCAAATGTAACAAATGAATCATTTAAAATGATCTGCCTATTGGTGATGCCAAATTTTTCATTTTCTTTCATTTTATAAATGCATCCTATCTCAGCTCAAAATCAATCTATTAACCTTGAAAACATTTTGAGCTGGAACAAAGGTTAGCAGTGAACTTTGTGATCGTCCACGTGATATTAGTCATAGTTAGCAATTATTACTGGCTTTGAGCGATGAGGAACCTGATGAGACAAGACTCGTAACGTGGAAATGACCAATAAACTAAACTTCAGAGACTGCAGGGAAAATGAAGAGCATGCAAAATCTGGTTTTTAAGCCCCAAGCCTGTTGGCTACAAAGCTCCTGTCTTTTTAAAACAAATGTGAACGTCTTGGCAGCTATTCTGATAAATTACACATAAAATACTCGAGTAAAATCCTTGTGTTATGAGATAAGGAATTCTGTTTACTGGATTTGAAGGGCAACTGAAGTCTGAAAAAATGATGTGTCTGCTCTCAAAGCCTCCACTGGGATGAGTCTGATGGATTTCCCAGGTGCTAGAACTATTTTCTCTGCCCTGAAACTGGAGGAACAAGGCAGATAGAAGCTTAGCATGATTTTTAAAATTAAAGTCCAAGTGAATATCTAAACTAAAATTGCCTGAGGAATACATATGTATATTACCCTCTGGATGAATTTTGTATTACATTATATAGATTTTAACACAATATAAAACATATAGATACTTTTGGATTCATGACATGAAAGAATAATGTTTTGCCCATATGGGACGTAGGAAAATACTTCTCTTAAATTCCTCAGCCATGTTTTATAGATATTCTGCTTCTGTACCACTAAGAGTATGGAGACTTGTTACTGTAAATGGAATATTTTCCCTCAATTATTAGTTAGACATGAAATAAAATAGTGCCATCTTTCCTGTAAAAGAACCTCACTTCATGGAATTTCAAAGTATTTTCTGTTGTATTATTTTTCTTAATTTAAAAACATTTTCCCAAGGCAGGCAGATCACCTGAGGTCAGGAGTTTGAGACCAGCCTAATTCTCCTGCCTCGGCCTCCTGAGTAGCTGGGATTACAGGCGCACACCACCACACTCAGCTAATTTTTTGTACTTTTAGTAGAGACAGGGTTTCACTATGTTGGCTAGACTGGTCTCAAACTCCTGACATCGTGATTCTCCCACCTCGGTCTCCCAAAGTGCTGGGATTACAGGTGTGAGCTACTGTGCCCGGCCTAATTAAATTTTTTAAAAGTGAGTTTTCTAGAATGTTAGCTTCTGTTAACTTAAATAAGTACATTAATTTACATAATTTAAAATAATTAATATAAAAGATGGTCAAACCACAACTCTAACTTGTGAGATCTAGAAACGTGGGTCTAAGGTTAAGCCATCACCGTTAGGACAGTGGATAATGGAAAATTACTTCCAGTAAATATATTCAATGACTTTTCCAGAAAATTTGATTTTTGTAACTACTGTGTCATATCACCTGAAAAATGTTCTGAGTAGTTATAACAGAAGAGGTGGGTGGACCTATCTGATACACTTTCCATGGGTCCTCTTAAATATTTAATACATCATGAGGTTCATTGTAGATTCTCAGTTCTTCTTGAACTGAAAATTCCAGTTCCAATGGAGCTCCTCGGAAAATGGAAGGAGCCTCCACTTCCAGAAAAGACCCAAATAAAGATTACAAGAATGAGCAATGGAACTAAGCTATTGAGGCCACAGAAATACATTAGTTTCTGTCTAGGAAGAGGCTACAGGGGCCAAGTCAACTATAAGGATTTGCAAATACAGCCTGGGCAACGTGGTGAGACCCCCATCTTTACAAAACATTTAAAAAAAATTAGCTGGGTGTGGTGGTGCACACCTGTGGTCCTAGTTACTTGGGAAGATGAGGCAGGAGGATTGCTTGAGCCCAGGAAGTCGAGGCTGCAGTGAGCCTTCTGTTCATGCCACTGCACTCCAGGCTGGGCAACACAGCAAGACCCTGTCTCAATTTTTTTTTTTTTTTTTCTGAGATGGAGTCCTTGCTCTTGTCACCCAGGCTGGAGTGCAGTGGCCCAATCTTGGCTCACTGCAACCTCCACCTCCCAGGTTCAAGCAATTCTCCTGCCTCAGCCTCCCGAGTAGCTGGGATTACAGATGCATGCCACAATGCCCAGCCGATTTTTGTATTTTTAGTAGAGACGGGGTTTCATCATGTTGGCCAGGCTGGTCTCAAACTCCTGACCTCATGATCCATCTACCTTGGCTTTGCAAAGTGCTGGGATTAAAGCGTGAGCCACTATACTCGGCCTACAAATTTTTTTAATTAAAAAATTTTTTTAATTAAATTAAATTTAATTAAATTAAAACCAAATTAGAAAAAAATGTTTTTGTAATTGAAAAAATTTGCAAATAGCTTTGA
>NW_016803270.1:1815895-1841028 GCF_001698545.2 Rhinopithecus bieti | reverse complement strand
AATTAAATTTAATTAAATTAAAAACAAATTAGAAAAAAATTTTTTTGTAATTGAAAAAATTTGCAAATAGCTTTGAGTCATATTGTGAAAGAGGATTAATCCTGGGTACACTCGTGGAAGTCTTGGGCTAATCTATTAGTGTTTTACCCCCACAATTCTCAGAGAAAGCAATAGAGGATTAAATTCCAAACATGTCTGAGGTTAGTGTTTTACTAGGAACACGTTTATAACGAAATACTAGAATTTACTTTTACTCTCCCTTTGTGACAAGTAATAATGTATAGGTTTTGTTTAAACTCTTTGGATGTTTTGAAATGTTTTAGTTTAACTAGCAAGTACTTTATTAATGGAAGCTTATCCCATAGATCTTTTAATGATTTGGCCTAAGAACAAAATTAAACTTCCTGGATTTGATTTCTCTAAAACATATCCACCAAATGCAATTGCCCTTTCTGTCAAATAAGCCCTTCCTAGTATGTAAGTCTGAAGTGATTTTTTTTCTCTCTCTCATTATGGTTGTTCCAAGATTCTTGACATTCTCTAAATCATCTTTCGTTGAGTACAAGAGGTCCGTGAGGAAGTCAAGATCGATGATAGACTTCATCTCTCTTGAATTTTAATGCAAATGTCTGTTCCCCTAATCAAACAAAGGTTAAAAAAGGAAATCAAATTAGCTTATTACAAAAGCCAGCATAACTGAGCTGACAAGAAAATGCTTTCTGCATAAAAGTCTTTAATCAATACCTTAAATAAGAATGTCACTGGAAAAGAAGAGTTCATATGTGGTCAGTTTTAATCTGCAAATCAATATGTTCTTTTTAATAAATATTTGACCACAGCTGCTCAATAAGGCATTGTCCATTAGAATTTCTTTCTTTAAACCAAAGTGAAGCAAAATTATAGCATAAATGTAATGTTCAGGGCATAACCTAAACTTGTGAGAGAATTCAAGGTTAGGGTTATTTCACTATTTAATCATTGGGTATTAAATATGGGTGAGATTCTGTTTAGTACCTTGTCCCAGATACTAGTGGTCTACATAATTTAGCTGTTCAAAAGCAAAATGATGTTGGAAAATACATTACCTATTAGAATTAGGTGTAAGGTGCAATTTTCCTAGTCTAGGTATAGTTTACCCACCTGAAATTGTTTAATCAAATAACATACAAGCAATATAGTCCAAACATCAGCAAGTTTTAAACCAAGTCTGCAAAATACAGTTGTTGCAGATGACTTTTTATAAATAAGTGTACTTTCATAGTATTCTATCAAAACTATAATTACTAATATCTGATAAGCACCTTTTTTTTTTTTTTTTTTTGAGACAGGGTCTCTCTCTCTGTTACCAAGCCTGGAGTGCAGTGGCAGGATCTTGGCTCACTGCAACCTCCGCCTCCTGGGCTCAAGTGATCCACCTACCTCAGCCTCCTGGGTAGCTGGGACTACAGGCGTGCAACCACCATGCCTGGCTAATTTTTGTATTTTTGGTAGAGACGTTGTTTTGCCATGCTGACCAGGCTGGTCTTGAACTCCTGGACTCAAGTAATCTGCCTGCCTCAGTCTCCCAAAGTGCTGGAGTTACATGCATGAGCCACCGTGCCTGGCCGATCGCACTTTCTATAAGCGTAGTAGCAGCCTTATGTTAGTAGGTCGTTTGTATCACTACGGATGGCAGTGGCGGCCCAACTGGAGCAGCCGCTGCAGGGATGTCAGTTGCAGTAAGGAAGGCATGGCCAGGGCTGTGTGATCAGTAGAGCCAACGGGGGCTGGAAACTGGCGGAAGCCCTGCCCGCTACCAAGTTGGTGGGGCGGGAATCCTGTGCTCCCGGACGCAGCTGCCTAGCCATGCCTCCAGACCCGGGCATCCCTGAACTCTTGGGGGCCCAGGAAGCCTCCCTGCCCTGGCAGGTTCTGAAGTGCCCGCTCCCTCTCTCTTGTCTCTCCTCGCTTCCGGTGCCCACTACGATCTTGAAGCAAAGTTGAAGCCGAGCCTGGGCGCTGTTGTGACCTAGTCGACTGTGCACACACTCAGGGCCGCACTGACACACCATCTCCCTGGGCTTCTCAGCCCCCTCTGAAACTTCAGGCACTGAGAAACTCAGAGATGGAGGCCCGCGGGGGCTAGGGGAAGCTCAGCATGAACAACCTGGGTGTTGTGGATGGCATGTTGATGGTGGCAGGAGGCAGGCAGATTCCTAGGTGTGAAGGAGAGGATCCCTGGTGAAGCTTCACCTTCAAGCCAGGGAGGGCCTAAAGCCTGGGGGCTGGGATGCTGGTTCCAGGTGGAGTCCAAGACCAGGAGTGAGAACTCAAGGTGCTTTTTCCAGGCCCAGCCGTGGCCACCCATGGATCAATCAACATGCTCTTCCTCCCTTCTGAGCGCATATAAATCTCAGACTCAGCCAGACTCATACAGTCCTTGGTAGGACCTGCCTGTGGAAAGTGGCTACCCACTGTAGGTCTCCTGAGAGCTGTTCTGTTGCTCAGCAAAGCTCCTCTCTACCTTGCTCACCCTCCACTTGTCTGCCAACCTCATTCTTCCTAGACCTGAGACAAGAGCTTGGAACCCACCGAATGGCAGAGTGAAAGAGCTGTAACACAAACAGGGCTGAAACATGCCTCCCTGCTCCTCATGTTGTGGATGATTAGGAGAGAAGAGCTGTGGCCCTTCTGGGAGCCCAGACCTCCTTAAGCCAGGGACGTGACCTGCTGAAACACCCTCTTTGGGGCTCTGCGGTTCCTGGTATCTCTGAGCTTTTGGGCACCATCATGTTAGCCTTGTCCACACAATGGTGCCTGCAGTAGAAGCTGCTTGTTGTATGTCTGGTCCAGCTGCAGCCCTGCACAGAGCTGGCACCGTGAGCTGCCCAGCCAGCCTTAGCCAGCACACCTGGTTGTAGGCAGTGGCTGGACCCCCAGTTCACTCGCTGTCACACCCCTTGCTGCTCTGCACCTGACTCGCCCTTGGCAGGCATGGGATCTGGGCCGGGAGCATCAGCCAAGCAGAGCCTGCTGGGCCAAGTAGGCAGAAGGAGCCCAGGGGAGGCGAACAAAACCCAAGCAGAGGCGCTGCCAGCCACAGAAGTTTCAGGGTGGCAAAGCAACACCTAAAGGATCCTGTGACACTGCCAACATGGTGTGGAATCTTCTACCTATTGGATGTGTAACCTTGTGCAAATCAGCTAGTTTTCCATACTAGAAAGTATGAATGCAGATGGTGTCTACTTCAATGGTTGTTTCAGGGATTTAAGGACATAATATATGTAAAGATGTTAACATAGTGCCTGATCTATTGTAAATGATGGCTGGTAACTCTTATTAATTACTATTACTTGAATTGTAATAGTAAACATATAAAGAACAGTGCTGACTTTAACAGCCCAATAATAATAACAGTATACATAAAATATGCATTGGAACAACCCATCATACCATTAGAGATACTTAACCTTAAGCCATAATTTACCATCTGTCTTTGCTTTGCTTTCTTTCTCTTTTGCCATCAAATGATATAGTAGAATATATACTTTAAAAACTTCTCCATGTCAAATAGTAATTTTAGAAAGACATCATAATAGCTTATTAGAGAAGTCAAAATAACCAAAATACACGAAGGTAACAAAATCGTTCCTAGATTTGTGCATTTAAAGTTGTTTAAAGATGTTTAAAATTATTCTAGGCCAGGCAGAGTGGCTCATGCCTATAATCTTAGCACTTTGGGAGGCTGAGGCAGGAGGATCACTTGAGGCCAGGAGTTTGAGACCAGCTTGGGCAACCTAGCAACACTTCATCTCCACAAAAAAATTTTAAAAAATTAGCTGGGTGTGGTGGCATGTGCGTGTAGTCTCAGCTACTCAGCAGGCTGAGGTGGAAGGATCACTTGAGCCCAGGAAGTTGAGATGCAGTGAGCTGTGATTGTGCCGCTGCATTCCAACCTGGGTGATAGAGCGAGATCCTGCCTCAAAAAGGAAAGAAAGAAAGAAAGAAAGAAAGAAAGAAAGAAAGAAAGAAAGCAAGCAAGCAAGCAAGCAAGCAAGCAAGCTTGTTTTAAACATCAGACACATAGCTTTTCTCCCTTTAATCTCCTTCTTGGAGATATAATTTCTTTTTATTCTATAACAGGAATTTCTTTCTTAAAGAAGTTTTACAGAGCAGATTCTTTAGAAGCCGTGGATTGTTTAGTCCTGATATACACAATCAATGAAGATGCAAAATTTATTTCCTTGAAAAATATATATACCCTTCTCCTTTGGAGATAATTGTGAAGTGGTTTCTGCATAGAGCAGGAGGTCTTTCTGTAGGTATCAATGAAACAAACAAGGAAAGCCCAAGGTAAATTTACACAACAAATGCCTACCTCTTGGCAACATGAGGAAGCCTCTTGCCACTGCTGCTACAGCTCTTTCATTTAATTATTCTTAGGTGACCATGTCAGGATTTCTAGACAGTATCCTTGGAAGCTAAGTGCTTTGAATGTTTGAGCTGTGTTAGTCAATGTAGAACTCGTGCCCCTGAGTATTAGAGATAGTGCTCCAGTGAATTATAAAACATGCTAATTAAAATACAATGTTTTTAAATGGGACCCTTTTCTGATCTATTAGGGTACCTAAGTTAGGGCCATGAATACATCGGCATTATGACTTTGTAAATGAAGAAAGCGATGATCATGGCCAACACACGTGCAATAATTTCTAGTTGACAATGTGCTCTATTTAATCATCTCCACATGTATTAACTGATTTAACTCTCATAGGTATCCCGTGAGATAGGTTCTATTATGAGCATTTTACAGATGAGATAAATGAGTCTTTGAGAGTTTGTGTCCCCGGTTACACAGCTAGAAAACTGTCAGAACAAGATTTTAACCTGGGCTCTTTAGCTTTAAGTTTCTTTCTTTTCTATTACATTCATTGATGAAGATTTCCCAACTTCTCCTCTTTTGTATTTGAGAAAACTGAATATAACAGAGGTCAAAGATAGAAATGGCTCATTCAAGACCAGGTGCGGTGGCTCACACCTGTAATCTCAGCATGTTGGGAGGCTGAGGCAGTTGGATGGATTGAGTCCAGTAGTTTGAGACTAGCCTGGGCAATATGGCAAAATTCCATCTCTAAAAAAAATACAAAAATTAGCTGGGCATGGTGGCTTGTGCCCGTGGTCCCAGCTACTTTGGAGGCTGAGGCAGGAGGATGGCTTGAGCCCAGGAGGTTGAGGCTGCAGTGAGCCAATATCGCACCACTGCACTCCAGCCTGGGTGACAGAGTGAGACCCTGTCTCAAAAAAAACAAAACAAACAAACAAACAAAAAAAAAAACGAACGACATAAAACAAGAAAGAAAGAATGAAAGGAAAGAAGGAAGAAGGAAGAAAGGAAGGAAGGAAGGGCTAATGCAACTGTGTTTATGGTTTTTCAAGTAACAGTATTTTTAACTTTCATGTGTATGATTTTGAGGTACTGGCATTGGAGGCCGCTATAGTTACAAATGTTCTATTTCTGCTTTGAAACGGCAAAATTCAGAGCTGAAAAATAGACAAGTTCAAGTTGCTCAGGAGTAAACTTCCTGTAATAAAGTATTTTGTGAATGATCATGATGTTCAGGACTTCAGCATTTCCAACTGTCTTGTAAATGTAAGATGCTCCCAAGTAATGAAGGGTGACCTATTGAAGCTGACAGATTAGATATCAGGTAATTAGATTTGTTCATGAGCTTATCTAGTACTGAGGAACAATTGCAAGCTTAGTCCCATCTGGGATGAATCTCATTTGCTTTCTGGCTGCTAACTTGGATAAGTCAAGGTCACTACATTCAGCCTAGTTTCTTTAAAACACATACACTTTCTAGAAGGGCATTGCTTTCTTTCACATGGGGGCAAAACAACTAGTTGTTATTAGTTAAGGGTTTCATTATAAGATGCTACCTATTCATAGATTTGGTGTAGAAATGAAGCTGTTTTGATGCCAAGGATAGAATTACGCAGTGCTTCAAATATCTCGATGCTAGGCATAGTTCTGAGAGCAGAAAGAAAATGAGAGGGCTGACCTCTCTCTGGCCTAGGTGCATTCAAACAATGTGACTTGTGGAATTAGTTGCAGGCTTCGATCAACCAATAAACAACAAGTAGCTATTGATTCCTTTGTAAATCATGTTCAAGGCTGTAATATATATAAGAAAAAAACTCCTACTCTCAAGTAATCTATAAGCTAATAGAGAATATCTGAAAATATTTGAGAGCAGTCAGTGAGCTGGCCCAAATTAATGGTGATTGAATCTTTGCTTTAGGAACTCAAGGGAGGGAAACAGGGATTTCAACTGAGGAGGCTTGGACGACCATTTTTGGGTAGCATTGAATTAGGTTGGGTGGCATGCGGATAAGAGGCAGAAATAAAGGATAGTCCTGAGAAGGAAATCCACAATAGAAGGGAAATGATGTGAGTTTGTTTTGAGGGATGGGAGAGAAGGTTCCTACCTAAAATAAAATCTGGAATATTAAGATGAACCCATTTGTGGAGGGACCGAAATGACAGGCTGAAAAACCTGGGGTTCATAACAAAATGCCACCAGCAATTTTTTTTTCACCAGCAATTTTTGAGAGGCAGATGCCCAGCTGAAGGTAACATGTCAGAATGGCTGAGTTGGTGGTATCAGGCATGAAAAGGGAGGTAATTGGAGCTTGCCACCGGAGGCAAGGAAGCTCGCCAGGAGGTGTGGCCAAAATTCAGGACTTTTTTTTTTTTTTTGTATGCTTCCAGTTAATGAAGCTAGAGACTTAATTGTATCCAAGGTCTCCCAGCACAAATTTTGCTTTGCACTCTCTACTTCAAGGGTAAGATGGAGAATTGCCACAGATTGCTGACTCCTTCCTCGAATCCTGGATATGCCATGTAAAAGAAAGAAAACTAAGTGAATTAAACAGCTGTGACTATCAGACAGTTGGCAGTCAGAAAGTGACCAAACCTTCCTGAAACGTGGAGAGTCAAATGTTGGGGATGGCAGGGGAGAGGGCTAGTTTGGGAAAAGCAGCAGTTGCATGAAGGTTGCCTGGAGTGGGAGAGGGCCAGGTGGCATGAAAGGGAGAGGGGCTGAAAATAGTGGCAGAGTTGTATTCTCTTCCCTTCTCTAAAGGGGCCATTGTCAATCTGATTGCTGCCAGGTCCAGAAAGTCAGCCTGAAGCTGCAAGGTTAGGCTGCCCCAGGGCAGCTCAGGAGCCCAGCTGGTATGGGAAGTCAATAGATGAGAGAGGGGATTGGCAGGCCTGGAAACTTCACACTTCCCCCAAGCACAAAGCCATTACCACAGGGACAGAAGATGGCACACTACAAATCAGTGCAGTTCACAGCAGTCCCTGATTAATTCTGAGGTTCCCTGGGGAGAGGGATGGTTGGAAGAACAGAGAATGTTTGAGCCCAGATTACAGTTCTAGGGCCTCTCTAGCCTGGACCTATTAATACCTATGGGACAGAAACTAGATCTTAGGTTTTCATCCACCTCTTTAGGTAGACATTACTAGCAAAAGCAACTGTTAGTCCTACAAGAATAAAAAGCAAAGATGGCTGGGTGCGATGGCTTATGCCTATCATCTTAGCACTTTGGTAGGCCAATGGAGATCAGCCTGGAAAAGAAAAAAATTAGAAAGTTATCCAGCTGTGATGTTGTGCGCCTGTAGTCCCAGCTAGTCAGGAGACTGAGGCAGGAGTATCGCTTGAGCCTAGGAGGTTAAAGCTGCAGTGAGTGTGATTCTGTCACTGCACTTCAGACTAAGCAACAGAGCAAGATCCTGTCTCAAAACAAACAAAGAAACAAACAAACAAATGAACAAACAAACAAAGCCCAGCAAAGACATAAGGGAAATTCCCAGGCATCTGAGGAGTGTAAATATAATGAAAGGCAGCAAATGGGTAGAACTCTCCTAGAGGAAGTAAAATCAAAAGTAAAACAGATAGAGAAGGCAAAATAAATAACAATTAATATCACCAGAGAAATAAAAGAGACTATTAAAAAATGCCACAGAAACAAACAGGTACAAAGAAGCAATTTGAAACATTAACTTTCAAAATATAATTGTTGAAATGAAAGATTTATTATTTAATGGATGATTGCTAACGAAATTTGATGAAATTGATAAAGCTGAAGAATAAATAAGATGAAAAACTGGGTCAGGAAATTACAAAAGTGGCTTGGCACAGTGGTGCAGTGGTGCATTTCTGTAATCTCAGCATTTTGGGAAGTCGAGGTGGGTGGATCGTTTGGTCCCAGGAATTCGAGACCAGCCTGGGCAACATAGTGAGATCCCTTCTCTGTTTTTTTTTTTTTAAAGAAAACATTAGGAAGTTATACAAAGAAAGATTGAGAGACCAAGCTACAGGGAGGCAGAAACAGAAGCATTGACATCCATGTAAAAAGAGACCCGAAAATAGTGAAAAAACAAATGGAGGGGGTGAAATATTTGAAGGCATATCGACAAGTATGTTCCAAAACTAAAATGTTGGAACTGGGGTTAGAACCCAGGAAGTCTAGCTCCAGTATTTGGACTCTGAGCTATTCGCTTTCTACTCAATTAATCAATGAGTAAACTTTAACTAGAAGAGAATTCAACCAAGTTCTGAAGAGAAGCTGTGTGTGTAGTATTGTACTATAACAGTAATAACCAACAAGCTTGTAGTAGGAAATAAGATACTATTTGTAATAGCAACACTAATCATATCTCAGAATTAACCATTAGGGAAAAAAAAAATCAACTGTTCAGGGACTACTTCTTAAAAGTTTTGGCCTGGAAATGGTGCATATTGTTTCTGTGGGGCTTAGTCTGAAAGAGGTTGGTAGACATTTGCAAAAGTACTGTGAAAAATTCAGCTAACAATGATTGTCTACATAAAGTTAAACATCCAGCTATTTCCAAATATCTTTATGAATTATGTTATAATTCTGATAAAGAAATATGAAAAATGGGCATACCTGCAGACCTGTTTGTGCAGTGTTTGTTAAGGCTTGGAAGTCAGAACACACCGGAGCCCTTTCAGTTTAGCCTCTGAAACCTCCAAAGGTAGACTCATCTTGAAGGCAATTATTGAGGATGCCCTGGAGATTTAATTTATGGCATGAAAGAGTATTTGGAGGAAAATCCTGCCAAGTACCTAATGCAAAGTTCCTAACTATGTATGTTTGTGAAAATTATAATGTATGCAGACATACCTGGAACTTAAGAAATATGTGATTGAACTCAAATAAAATTGACTAGTGGTTCTTAAATGTAGAACACCTGGCAGAATACTCAAAGGAGAACCGATCACCCTTCCTATCCTTTCTGTTACGTTGTGGACTATGCATCCATAGCAGTTGGATAATGATTAATAAAGCATATGTGCATTCATTGCTTTTTAAAAAATCTTCTTAGCAGTCCTGGAAATGATTATTTTTTACATTGAAACTTAGAAGCATAGAGTTTCAAAGTTGGAAGAAACCTCAGAGATCCTAGAATAGTCCCCTTGTTTTGCTGATGAGAAAAGATAAATTGCCGTCTGAGTTCACAAGGGAAGGTAGTGGTTGAGACAGAATTTACACCTAGATAATCTAAACCCACATTCCAGTAATATTAATACCTTCTGCAAAACAGGCCTTTTGTATTGTTAGGGGATTTTCTGGAAGACAGGGTATAGAGGGGAGGTGGGTAGTGCTGGCCAAAAGGAGGTATTCACTGGGCAGAGGGAAAATTCCCTGTCAGTTTAGTGCATATTCAGTGCAGTTTGGTGCAAACAGTAGGTGCCTATTTTTTTTTTTTTTTTTTGAGACAGAGTCTCGCTCAGTCACCCGGGCTGGAGTGCAGTTGCCCTATCTTGGCCCAACTGCAACCTCCGCCTCCTGGGTTCAAGCGATTCTCCTGCCTCAGCTTCCTGAGTAGCTGGGATTGCAGGCATGCACCACCATACCCAGCTAATTTTTGTATTTTTAGTGGAGATGGAGTTTCACCATGTTGGGCAGGCTGGTCTCGAGCTCCTGACCTCAAGTAACTCCCCAGCCTCAGCCTCCCAAAGTGCTGGGATTATAGGCGTGGGCCCCCATGCCCAGCCTAGTAGGTTCCTGTTCTATGCAGGGCACTGTGATAGGCGTTAGAGTACTACCCTTGTCCTTGAGAAGTCCTGACTTGCTACACCCTCTTCCTGGTTTGGGATTCTTCCTCTATTAGCCACTGATAATTTCTCATATTATCAGTTTTTCCCCATATTAGTCACTGATAATACTCGCATTATGCTTTTAACTTTAAATAATGAAATTTTAAAATATGATTAAATATAAAATTTATTTGAGCATGAAGCTTAAGGATAGCCACCTGGAAAACACAGATTCCAAATAAATGGGGCTAATGTTCCAAAGTGAAGCAGTTCAAGTTTCACTTATATAGGCAGACACAGAGAAGTGTTAGCAGGATTACAGCATTTTCTACCCAAGAGTAGTGCATAGGTTACAGCAATTTGATTGGTTACAGATTGCTACATTCCAAGGAAAATTACTGTATTACTACCTGACTAGAAGTAAAGATCTGAGTGGGTCTTATCTCTGGAGCCACTTGGTATTCTTACCAATAAATCTTAATTATGTACAGAAAGAAAAAAAAAAGGCAGAAGTTCGCTATGTGCTGTGTGGCTCAGGGTGAATGGTCATATTCCATTCAAGGCTCAGAATACTCTACAGTGCCAACACCTTGGCTGGGCATGGTGGCTCACACCTGTAATCCCAGCACTTTGAGAGGCTGAGGCAGATGGATCACTTGAGACCAGGAGTTCGAGACCAACATAGCGAAACGACCAACATGGCAAAACCATGTCTCTACTAAAAATACAAAAAATTGGCCAGGCGTGATGGTGCATACCTGTAATCCTAGGTACTTGGGAGGCTGAGGTGGGAGAATTGCTTGAACCCAGGAAGCAGAGATGGCACCACTGCACTCCAGTCTGGGTGATACAGCGAGACCCTGTCTAAAAACACACAAAAAATTTAACATCCAACAGCTTTAAGTTCAGATTACTTAATTTCACAATGCTTTCCACTTATTTTGCAATCTGTAATCTCCTGGGTCAGGCACAGTGGCTCACGCCTGTAATCCCAACACTTTGAGAGGCCGAGGCGGGTAGATCACTTGAGGTCAGGAGTTTGAGATCAGCTGGGCAAAATGGCAAAACCCAGCCGGGCGTCATGACTCACGCCTATAATCCCAGCACTTTGGGAGACTGAGGCAGGTGGATCACGAGGTCAGGAGATCACGATCAGCTTGGCCAACATGGTGAAACCCCGTTTCTACTAAAAATCAAAAAAAGAAAAATTAGCCACGTGTGGTGGCGTGGGTCTGTAGTCCCAGCTACTCGGGAAGCTGAGGCAGGAGAATTGTTTGAACCTGGGAAGCAGTGGCTACAGTGAGCTGAGATCATGCCACTGCACTCCAGCCTGGGCGACAGAGCGGGACTCCATCTCCAAAAAAAAAAAAAAAAAAAAGAAAAAAGAAAAGAAAAAAGAAAAAGAGAAAAGAAAAGGGTGACCCAAAACTGTGCCACTGCACTGTAGCCTGGGTGAACGCAAGACTCCATCTCAAAATAAATAAATAAATTAAAAAAATAATAAAGATCTGTGTGCTCCTGGAGGGCAGAGGTTAAGTCTACTTCCCCTAGGTTCACCCAACATTGAGGAAATTGCATGGCTGTGGTAGCTACCCAGTGTTACATGCTACAGAGGCCTGGAAAGTGTCACTGATGGTGACTCAGCACACGCTTTCCCCAAAGCCTACTTCTGGTTAGCTGGTGTTATAGAGGCCAAGGGAAAATTTTCTCTTTGCCCTCTGGAAGTTTCACTGAAAAACCAGTGGAAAAAAGGCAGGTTAATAAGAGAGAAGGCATGCAAATGTATTATTAATAATATGCATGGGGGACAACACAGATGACCCCAACCCCTCAGTGAGGCTAAGAAGCTTCTCTCTTTTTTTAAATTAAATTTAATTTTAAGTTCTGGGATACATGTGCAGGAGTGCAGTTTTGTTACATATGTAAACGTGTGCCATGGTGGTTTGCTGCACCTATCAACCCATCGTCTGGGTACTCAGCCCCGCATCCATTAGCTATGAGGTTATGCAAAGAATGGGGGCTCAGAGCGGCGCAAATAGGTTATTGTCGTAAATCACATGACAGTGGCAAGACAAGTTACGGAAGAGAGAGAATAGGGTGGCTGGCTAGCAAAGGTGACCTTGTTATGTAGATGAAACCTCATGGGACAGCAGCCCTCAGAGACAAGATGGTACATGTTTCTTTTAGACTTTTAGAGATGTCAGACTCTCAGTTCATCTTTCCTAGATCTGGACAAGGGAGGGCTTCAGAGAATGCATGGCTGCATGAATCAGATTTTCTCTATAGAGGCAAAGCTCCCCGCAAAAGACAGCTTCTTAGCTACTCTTCTATTTCCAGCCTTTCTGAATTGCCATCTTGAAATATGTCAAAGAAGTAGGTTTTGGAGTGAAATATTTCAGTTTCCTTCAGTATCTGTACCTTTCCTCAAGCTGGGGATGATTTACCGATTCTTTCACTCTCTCCGTAAGTGGTAAGAAAACTTAGCTGTTGCCTCATGGTGTAGAGCTCCAACAAGCCCTCCAAAGCTGTGGGAAGAAAATGAAGATGTTTTGTCTGTGACATTATAGAGACATCTATCTCAGGTGAACCCTGGCTAAAGGATAGGAATTTCTGCAGGGTCCTCCAAAGGAGATGAGAGCCAGAGCCAGTGGTTCAGCTTCCAGTTTCCTGAGTGGTGGGGAGGGCTTTGCAGACACACAGGAATGACACCTCCATCCTTTTGTGAACCTTGGCCCCTTGGAAATTCACTGAAAATCACTGACATGAGGCAGATGGATTAATAGAAGAAAAGACAGACAAATTAATTTAACATGTATACATGGGTACAGAATAAAGAACCAACTTTCCAGTGAGGTACAGAAGCTTCAAGATATTCCACCTTGAGGTTACAGAAAGAATGCAGGCTTGATCCTGGTAAAACAGGTTATGAGAGGCGGGAGAGAGAAGAGGAATTCTATTGAGGGACAATACGTGATTACTAGGGAGAATGATTGGCTGGGGGAACAGAAATTAATGTTAAAAAATTTATTTCAATAGCTTTAGAGGTACAAGTGGTTTTTGGTTACATGGATTCATTGTGTAGTGATGAAGTCTAGGCTTTCAGCATGCCTGTCACCTGAATAGAGTACATTTTACCCAACAGGTAATTTTCATCTCTCCCCCTCCCTGAGTTGCCAATGCCCATTATACTGCTCTGTATATCTTTGTGAAACGGATCCCCTTCTCCTTCTTGCAGGGGATGCAGTGGGGGAGTAGCTTGCTTCTTCAGTGCCCTGCTACTCAAACCTCTAGGGGAGCAAACAGATGGGCAGGTTGTGGGGCTCTGACTCCATGGCAGTATCTTGGGGTGAATGTTTACAGCTGAAGCCCCAGTGGATGGGTGTTGCAGGGTGATCTTTTAGTTTAGCCATCTGTAGGCAGCTTGTGTTAGTCAGCTCAATTAGACCCCTTACCTTATCTCAAGGACAGAGGGCTTTCTGTACCCCGGGGTTTCTTGCCTTGGTGTACCAGAAGAATCGGATCACACGTGGGCTTGGAGAAGGAGTGCAAAGTTTTATTGAGTGGAAGTAGCTCTCAGCAGATTGTGGAGTCAGAAGGGGGATGGAGTGGGAAGCTGGTTTTCCCCTGGAGTCAGGCGGCTCAGCAGTCAGTCTCTTCTCTGACCACAGTCCAAACTCCATGTTGTTCTGCGGGAGTCTGCTGGTGCCTGTCGGTGTGCTGTTCTGCCGCTGTGTTCCTCTCGATGTCCAGCTGCTTGTGTATTCTTCCCAACAGGGACTCGGGGTTTTTATAGGCACAGGATGGAGGTGTGGCGGGCCAGGGTGGTCTTGGGAAATGCAACATTTTGACATGAAAACAGAAATGCCTATCCTCACCTAGGTCTGTGCGCACAGGCCTGGGGGTGGAGCCCTCATCAGGGACCCCACCCTTCTTCTCCCAGCACTTCTCTGCCCCACCTCCTGTATCATTTGTGTACCCGTAGTTTAGCTTCCACTTACAAGTGAGAACATGCAGTATTTGGTTTTCCATTCCTGAGTTACTTTACTTAGGATAGTGGCCTCTGGTTCCATTTAAGTTGCTGCAAAAAGCATTATTTCATTTTTTTTTTAATGGCTGAGTAGTATTCCATGGTGTGTGTGTGTGCGTGTGAGTGTGTATATATGTATGTGTGTGCATATATATGTGATATATATGTATATATGTGTGTGTGGGTGTATATATATATATAAATATCTCTCTCACATACTCTTTATCCCCTCATCTGTTGATGGGTACTTAGGTTGACTCCATATCTTTACAATTGTGAATTGTGCGGTGATAAACATGCATTCAGGTGTCTTTTTTGTATCATGACTTATTTTCTTTTGGGTAGATACCCAGTAGTGGATTGCTGGATCGAATGGTAGATCTATTTTGAGTTCTTTGAGAAATCTCCAAACTGTTTTCCATAAAGGTTGTAGTAACCCAACGGTGTTTAAGTGTTCCCTTTCCCCTGCATCTGCACCAACATCTATTGTTTTTTGACTTTTTAGTAATGGCCATTCTGGCTGGATTAAGGTGGTATTTCATTGTGGTTTTAATTTGCAATTCCCTGATGATTAGTGATGCTGAACATCTTTTCATATGTATTTTGGCCGTTTGTGTGTCTTCTTTTGAGAAATGTCTGTTCATGTCATTTGGCCATTTTTTAATGGGATTATTTGTATTTTTCTTGCTGATTTATTTGAGTTCCTTGTAGATTCTGAGTATTAGTGCTTTGTTGCATGTATAGTTTGTAAATATTTTCTCCCGTTCTGTAGATTGTCTATTTACTCTGCCGATTGTTTCTTTCACTGTGCAGAAGCTTAATTTAATTAGGTCCCACTAATTTACTTTTATTTTTGTTGCATTTGCTTTCGGGGTCTTAGTCATACATTTTTAGCCTAGGACAGTGTCCAGAAGAGTTTTCCCTATTTTATCTTCTAGGATTTTTGTGGTTTCAGGTCTTAGATTTAAGTCTTTAATTCATCTCAAGTTAATTTTCATATATGGTGAGGGATAGGGATCCAGTTTCATTGTTCTACCTGTGGTTATCCAATTTTCCCAGCACCATTTATTGAATAGTGTGTCCTTTCCCCAGTGTATGTTTTCATCTGCTTTGTTGAAGATCGGTAGCTTCCAGGTATTTGGCTCTAATTCTGGGTTCTTTATTGTGTTTCATTGGTCTAGGTGTCTACTTTTATATCAGTACCATGCTGTTTTGGTTACTGTAGCGTTATGCCTCTGGCTTGGTTCTTTTTGCTTAAGATTGCTTTGGCTATTGGAAGTGCGGAGAAACAGATATTAACTTGCACATGTTCTTTTTGGAATTTAAATGATCATTTGAGACAGTCATTGTCTTGAAAAATTGTCTTCTTTCCTGTAATGGATAATGCATTAACAAGGAGCAGAACAAGAACAATTGTTCTTGTTGGTGTGTCAGTCCTATTGAGAGGTGAAGCTGGCTGGGCTTCTGGGTGGAGGGTGGGACTTGGAGAACTTTTCTGTCTAGCTAAAAGATTGTAAATGCACCAATCAGTGCTCAGTGTCTAGCTAAGGCTTTGTAAACGCACCAATCAGCACTCTGAAAAACACACCAATCAGCATGCTGTGTCTAGGTAAAGGTTTGTAAACACACCAATCAGCACTCTGTAAAAACGCACCAATCAGTGCTCTGTGTCTAGCTAAAGGTTTGTAAATGCACCAATCAGCACTCTATAAAATGGACCAATCAGCACTCTGTAAAATGGACCAATCAGCAGGATGTGGGCGGGGGCCAAATAAGGAAATAAAAGCTGGCCACCCCAACCAGCAGC
This sequence comes from Rhinopithecus bieti, assembly GCF_001698545.2. Lineage (NCBI taxonomy): Eukaryota > Metazoa > Chordata > Mammalia > Primates > Cercopithecidae > Rhinopithecus > Rhinopithecus bieti. The sequence continues at coordinate 1,825,085 of NW_016803270.1, read as the reverse complement.
AGCAACCTGCTGGGGTCCCCCCTCCATGCTGTGGAAGCTTTGCTCTTTGGCTGCAATAAATTTTGCTGTTGCTTACTCTTTGGGTCCACATTACCTTTATGAGCTGTAACACTCATCATGAAGGTCTGCAGCTTCACTCCTGAAGTCAGCAAGACCACGAACCCACCAGAAGGAAGAAACTCTAGACACATCTGAACAACTGAAGGAGCAAACTCGGGACACTCCATCTTTAAGAACTGTAACACTCACCGTGAGGCTCCACAGCTTCATTCTTGAAGTCAGGGAGACCAACAACTCACTGGAAGGAACCAATTCCGGACATGCTATCTGTCTCTTTTTATTCCTTGTCATGTTGCCCAGGCTGGTCTTGAACTCCTGGGCTCAAGTGATTCTCTTGCCTTGTCCTCCCAAAGTGTATAATTACAGGCATGAGCCACCCCACCAGCCAGTCCTATCTTTATGTAGATAAGGCAAAAGTCTCTTCCAGCACTTGATTGTCTTTATGGATTTGTAGTGTAAAATACTCATGATGCCAGGAAACCGTATTTTGTGGTGAGATATTTTGATTTCTTTCACTTTCCTTCTCGCTTCCATTTGCAAGACTCAGGCCTGGCTGTCCGGAAATGAAGTCTAAGGACAACTGGAACATTCCTCTCTTTCCCAGTTTCAAGGGAAACTGCTCCCAGTTTCAGGGTGAGGTCGCAGGTGGTTAGGCTTACTACCTTGGTCCTCGCCTTCAGACTCTGAGATGGGGCCTGAGAATGTGGTTTCTAGGAGCCCTGATTTCCATTACTTTGGCTGTTTCCTCTACTCTCATGCCTGAGTAAGCAAGAATCCTTTATATAATGTTATGCATAACAACAAAGACATTTTTATAGCATTGGAAAAAATATAAATGGTGGTTACAGCACTTCATTCAGCAGAGAGAAATAAATACCGTGTGTTTAATTTTTTTTTCAGCAAACCGTTCCCATAATCTATTTTTCTGACTACAGAACATCAAACATTGTTAAAGAATAATAAATAGCGTATGAATCAATTTGTAACATTGCCTTCTTACATGGGCTCTTTAATTCCTGGTAATGATTTAATATACAAACATGCCCGGTGCACCTGTCTTGGTGAAATGCAGTAATTTCCCCTGTCGAGTGGTATGTGATTTCTTCCCTCTGTTCCAAATGGGCTATGCTTTCTTCCCCTTCTCCTTCCGTATTACTGATCCTATACCTCTTTCCAGTAGCTCATGTTTATCCTGTGCATTAGACACGCTTCTAAGTGATTTTAGCATCCGCTTAATTTGCTGGGGTGGTGTCTGGAAATGTCATCAGGCTAGGGTGAGCAGCACGGAAGTGTTCTTCTTTCCATCTGAGCTGAGGTGGGGAGATCACACAGGCTTCTTCTATGAATAGAACACAGAGCGTTTTGCTAGTTAAGCATAATTCAGAACCGAATTTATAATGAAGACATAATTTGTCTCTGGTGCATAAATATCAGTATGGCAGGGCTGAATCCAACACACTTTTTTTCCCTTTCTTTGTGTTAAAAGGCAGAATGGGGTGGGGGGGGGGGGGTCTTTTGAAAGATGTAACAAAACTCCAGGTATGCTCAGTGGGTGGGCTGAGATGAGCGTCTCAGGTTTAGTGAGCAAGTCCAGAAAGTTTCCATTCTGATCAGGTTCTGCTCTTTAGATTTGCTGGACTTGGAAACAATTTTAACCAGGTCAATTGAGACAAGTAGGGTTAGGGAAATGATTCATCTGTAAACAAAATATTAAAACCTAAGAAGCCTTTGAATACACGATGTGGTTAGATTTCCCTTATTATCTGACATTGGCTTGAACCTCCCCTTAACAAGGAAGAATATTTGCCCCTCCCAAAGCAGCCCCCTTGTGCGACATGTCTGTGGTGTGCTCTCCACTAGGTCCTCGTGTTTGTAGGCACTGCCTCCTCTCTGAGCCATTGTCCCGTCTGCTCTGTTACTACTGACAGCTGCCCCGGGCACAGTGATTCTTCACCGCATTCACCTGTGCTACCTCCACTGTGGCTTCAGAAGAGCCCTTCTTCCATGGATGGATCACGGGACAGTTGATGCCAGGATGTCATGAGCCACAGAAAGAGAAGAAACATTTTGCCTGAAGCTCACCACACCCAGCTGTCCTTGGTCCCTGTTCCATAATCTACCGTTTCCTTCAAGAATTAACAATGGAATTATCTACTTCCCTCCAGAGGAACCCACTCCTACACACAGAGTAATGACCTTGCTCTATGTCTCCAGCAGGATAATGTCTTTGGAACATAATGGTTTGATATCCGTGTGTTCTGAGTCATTTATTCATTGATAACATCACTTAGGAGAATTGATAGGCTAGTCTATGTTGGTCCATGCCAAACTCAAGTCAGTATTTTCCACCATCTCTGCTCTGATGTGAAGAATCTTCTGGAAAGAAGTGCAGGTCCTTTCTATCTCCTGCCATCTCTCCAATCCAGATTTTCCATCAACAATTTCCAGAGCACAAGCATCAGTGTGCAGAAGGCCCTCTAGAGTCACACAGAGCTAAGAAATATTCCAGTATGCTCCCTGGAGACTATCACCCCCACCACCATCAAAAGGCAAGACATTCTTAAATGGCTTTAGCTCAGTTAAGTCTAGCAATGCTCTTATTCTTCAACTAAATTTCTCCTCAATGTAAAATATTGCATTCAGGTCAATGGTCACCCCAAAGCAGCAGGGACCATCTCACAGTATTTTCTTTCCAATTCATACAATCAAAGGATTTCCTTAAAACAGAGTTTAGTCTGCAAAAATGGTGAATGCATACTTTCAAACTCTTTATAGAGCAAAACTCTTTGTGGCTTAGAATGGTTCTTCTTTTTGGCCAGGCGTGGTGGCTCACGCCTGTAATCCCAATACTTTGGGAGGCCAAGGCGAGTGGATCACAAGATCAGGAGATCCAGACCATCCTGACTAACATGGTGAACCCCGTCTCTACTAAAAATACAAAAAATCAGCCCGGTGTGGTGGCGGGTGCCTGTAGTCCCAGCTACTTGGGAGGCTGAGGCAGGAGAACGGCTTGAACCCGGGAGGCGGAGCTTGCAGTGGGCCGAGATAGCACCACTGCATTCCAGCCTGGACAACAGAGCGAGACTCTGTCTCAAAAAAAAAAAAAAAAAAAAAAAGAATGGCTCTTATTTTTTTCAGATTCTAACCATTAAGTTCCGAAAAAAAATAATAATACAACTTTGATAAATCAGCATGCAATGTACTTAATAATGAGAAAAAATATTTTGACATTTTTTCCTACTTTGGTTACTTGTAAAAGCTGAATTAAAATAAAAGTAATTCAAGCCAAGGGATTGGTGGGTAGGGACAGGTTGGGAGAAAAATCTAAATATTTATGGATCATTTGCTATCTTCCTTGCTGCTCTAAATAATTTAGATAGGATATTTTATTCTACCCCTCAACCATGCTGTGAATTAGCCCTTATTACAGCTACTTGAAGATGAATGTAAAACTGAGACTCAGGGATATTAAGTGTCTTGTTCAAGACCATGAAACTGGTTTGTAAGTGTGGGACTTGGCTTCAACCAGTTCTATAAGATTCCGTATCTCCTCTTCTTTCCATAATACCATTTTAAGCTTAGGGAGTATTTTCATTAAGCTGTGAACACCTAGTAGGATACTCTTCTCCACCCTGGCTTTTTGCAAATCTTATTATATGAAATTAATGTGACCCTGTACCTTGGCCAATCAAGTCTTAACTAATTCATTCATTTGAGTCCTTACTATGTGCAGGACACCATCGGAATGGAAGTCACAGAACCCAGCGCCAGTGGGGGAAGCCATATCAGCACAACACACTTTTAATACTCTTCAAACTGGGCCATGTGCAGGGGCTCACATCTATAATCTTAGTGCTTTGGGAGGCTGAGGTGGGAGGATTGCTTGAGGTCAGGAGTTTGAGATCAGCCTGGGCAACATAGTGAGACACTGTCTCTACAAAAATTAAAAATGAAAAAACTAGCTGGGTATTGTGGTATGTGCCTGTAGTCCTAGTTACTGGGGCGCCTGAGACAGGAGCATCCCTTGAGCCCAAGAGTTCAAGGCTACAGTGAGCTATGATATGTCACTGCACTCCAGCCTGGGTGACAGAGTGAGACTCTGTCTCAATAATAATAATAATAATAACACTCAAATCACACTTGACCCCTGGCTGCCAATCCCACCTACATTCCACCCCCCCTGAGAAAATGCATTGGGTAGCAGCCTCGGGTCATTTGGGACATTAAGAGAATTTGAGCAATCAGAAGACTCACTCCCATGTTTCTTTGCCATTTTCCACATTCTCATCATTTTCTTGTAATTGTGTAATTGACCGGATTTTTAATTGTGGGATGGTAAATTTTTAATCAGGAGAAAATAGTCATGGATAGAAGCAGGTGAAGGAAAAGATTTATGGGGCTTTCAGGAAACTTACAGGAAAATCCCCTAAAAGGTCATCATTTGTTATTCTCAATATTGACTTGTTAGAAGTGAATCTCATTACCTTTGTTTTATCTGACATATTTATGGAATATGTTTATTTATTAATGAATTTTTCTGGAGCAAATGTAACAAACACATGGGACATTCTGATAGTCACTCAGCTATATGGTTGGGTATATTTATTACTGTTCAGAAATGGAAAGTTCCAGGAAAACAATAGAAAAGCATTCAATTTCTTAAAATGCATGCATTCCATGAATCATTTATTCAAAGGATTAAGAAGAAAGATATGTGAGTTGGTCTGTGGTCAAAAACAATCTCTTCCTCAGCTTTCTTCCCAGAATTGTTCAGAACAATTTTCTTCAAATGGACAGAGGTTGTAGGAATACTTCCCTTCCACCCTCTGAAAGTTCTCTGAGAAATCAACTGACAAAAGGCAAATTAATAGGATAAAAAGTATATGTTTATTGATATGCACAGGAGTCTGACATAATATAAGATCTCAAAGAAATGGCCAAATGGTTGATGCTTTTATACCATCTTGAGGTTGCACAAAGAATGGGGGCCCAGAACCCAGCCCAAAACAGGTTATGGTGGTAAATCAGGTGACAATAGGCAAAACAGGTTATGGAAAGGAGAGAAGAGGATGCCTGGCTAGCAAAGGTGGTCTTGTTATGTAGATGAAACCTCACGGGTAGCAGCCCTTGGAGAGAAAAGAGGGGAAATGTTCCTTTCAGATCTTGAGAGATGTCAGACTCTCAGTTCATCTTTCCTGGATCTGGACCAGGGAGGACCTCGGAAAGCCTGGCTGCAAGGACACGGATTTCCTCTACAGATGCAAATTTCTCTGCAAAAGACAGCTTCTTAGCTACTCTTCCATTTCCAACCCTTCTGAATAGCCATCTTGAAATATATCAAGGAAATATATTTTGGGGTGAAATTTTTTGGCTTCCTACAAGTCATGGTACAAATAGGTGGACACACTGGCTAGGGGGTTTGCTACCCAAGTTGCTGTCGATCAGTTTGATCTGGTCAAGGAAAATGTGGAGGAAGCAGGCTCTATTATTCCCTCTCTTGGATCTTTGCATACCCCGTTGCTTCCATGCCTGGCAGATGCTGGTGGGCATCACTGAAGTTCTATGTGACACCAGAGGAAGTGGATGGTATCACCAAGGGAGGTGGAGTCACAAAATCAGAGACTGCCACATTAGGGAGGACCTGCAAGTCATTTCACAGCCAGCTCTCTTCTTCCTTCTTCCTCTTCCTTTTTTTAAAATTCTTTCTTCTTTTTCCTTTCTTCTTCTTTTCTTTTTAGTGAAAGTCTCTTTCTGTCACCCAGGCTGAAGTGCAGTGGTGTATCATGGCTCATTGCAGCCTCAAACCTCTGAGCTCAGGTGACTCTCCTACCTGAGCCTCCCGAGTAGCTGGGATCATAGGCTTGAGTCACCATGTCACAGGCATTCAAACCAGAGCGACTCCATCATGAATAGGGGCTGGTTGAAATAAGGCTGAGACCTACTGGGCTGCATTCCTAGGAGGTTAAGGCATTCTAAGTCACAGGATGAGGTAGGAGGTCAACACAAGATACGGGTTATAAAGACCTTGCTGATAAAATAGGTTGTGGTAAAGAAGTGGCCAGAACCCACCAAAACCAAGATGGCAATGAGAATGACCTCTGGTCGTCCTCCCTGCACGTTATGTGCTAATTATAATGCATTAGCATGCTAAGAGACACTCCCACCAGCACCATGGCAGTTTACAGATGCCATGGCAACATCAGGAAGTTACCCTATATGATCTAAATGGGAGAGGAACCCTCAGTTCCAGGAATTGCCCACCTCTTTCCCAGAAAACTCATGAATAATCCATCTCTTGTTTAGCATATGATCAAGAAGTAACTATAAGTACAAGCAGCTGAGTGGCCCACACCACTGCTCTGCCCAATGGAGTAACTATTCTTTATCCTTTTACTTTCTTCTTTTCTTTTTTAAATTTGTATTATTTTAATTATTTTTATGTACAGAAAACTCAACAGCGTACATTTAACCCAGTTTAGTGGCAAGTTTTTTAGCTTTTGCCTTTTTGAGCTTCACAATGCAAGCCACAGACTTGGGACCCAGGACATTGCCGCCCCAGTGATGGCGGATCTCATTGTATCTGTCACTGTAATTGGTCCTGATAGCTTCCACCAGCTTAGCTAAAGCACCTTTGTCTTCCGAGTACACCTGTGTGAAGGCGACAGTGGAGCAGGTCTTCCTGTGGACTAGACGGCCCAGTCTTGCCTTCCCCTTGATAATGCAGTAAGGGATCCCCATTTTATGACACAGGGCAGGCAAGGAGACAGCCAGCCCGATGGGATCCACGTTGTGTACTATCACCACTAGCTGAGCTTTCTTGTTCTCCACCAAGGTGGTGACGGTGTTAACTCCTGCTCGAAGGACAGGTGGCCTCTTAGTGGGGACGTCCCCTTTACCAGCAGCTTTCTTCTTGGCCCGGGCCAACGGCCTCTGGTTCTTCTCTTGCTTTGTCTCTGGTCTGTACTTGTGGGCCAGCTTAAGCAGCTAAGTAGCTGTTTGGTGGTCTGGGGCCTGGGTGAGCTGATTAATTGCAGGACAGCTGTTTATAGAGGATGGCTCTCTGCCACTGCAACCTAATATAGCGGGGCCATTTCACAAAGCGAGTGAGGTCTCTTTTGGGCTGGATGTCCTGTCCAGTGGCAAAATTCTTAGGCCTTTCCTCAAACAGGGGATTCACCACTTTCTTGGCCTCCTGTTTCTTCACGCCAGCAGGGGCCGGAGCCACCTTCTTCCCCTTAGCCTTCTTTCCTTTCGGCATCTTGGGCGACAGGAGGAGAGAGAGCTATCTATTTACTTTCTTAATAAAATTTCACTTTATGGACTCGCCCCAGATTATTTCTTGTGCAAGATCCAAGAACCCTCTCTTGGGGTCTGGATCAGGACACCTTTCTGGTAACAACAATTACCTGGCAGCTCCCTTAGTGTACAGATTTGGAAACGGAGGCCCAGAAAGGGTCGCTGACTCTTCCACAGTCACTGGATAATTGCCAGAACAGGTAAAACTCCACCTGGAACTTCTCATCTTTCCATCCTGAGGCATGAGCTCTCAGGGAGCTCATCCAGTCTGAACTTCCATCCCCTTCAGCCTGTACCTGTTAGAGCAGCTGCTACATGCTGAGCCTGAGCCTGCACATCTGAGAGCCTGCCCACTGATGCTGGGTAAGAAATGCTGCTGCCCAGACGGGGGGATCAGTGACAGTTTGTCATAAAAAATCTGAGGAAGTAGATAATCCATGTTTAAATAAAAGACATCAGTAGACAAGTATGTGCATCTTAGTTATGAAGATAGTACTCTGCAACAGGGTCTAAGTGGTGTTTCTTACCTTGTAATTGCAATCCGAGGACTTGAGTGGAGTTCTAGAATCTAGGACTGTCCTTGGGCTCTGCTTAATTTATCAGCGACACCTCAAGCCTCACAAAGAGAAGGCTGTGTTTCTGGTTGCTGTGGTCTGATTGGCAGCAAGTTGTCATCTCTCTGATCTTGATTTATTTTTTAGGAGGGGGCCCACATGGGAATCTTATTAGGCTGAGCTTTTTTATGTGTGTGGGAGACCCTTCTCTTCTTTCCTTTTTAAATTCTGAACAATAAGCCATTCAAGGTTATCTCATTATCAAACCTGCACTGCCCTGGAAGTTAAGGAAGGTGGAAGAGGAGACATAGCAAAGTAAGGGCCTTGGTCTGAATTTGGCTGGCAGATATTTAGCTGGCCCTAAAGAACGATGCTTAAAATAATTTGAGACAATGTTTAAAAACCAATGATCTCCTATGAAAACCTGGATTTGAGGTGTCTCTTTAAATAAAAATATCAGAAAATCTGGCTGCGCTGAGCCAAAATTCTCAGTGGTAAGAATAATCAGGGGCTGACTGGTCTCTGTGCATTTTAGACCAGCTACACATTCTCTCCCTTAGCCTCCTGGCACCTTATGCATTGGAGTTTGCAACCCTTTTTGAGGAGGAAATAATAAAAGCCACTAAACCACATCTCCACTAAAATTCATGTATTATATTATTCACTCACAAGTATTTATTGAACCCAACTCTATGCTAGGGTCAATTTTATTTTACTTTTAATTTTTATTTCAATAGTTTTTGGGGTACAGGTGGTTTTCGGTTATGTGAATAAGTTCTTTGGTGCTGATTTCTGAGATTTGGGTGTACCCATCACCCAAACAGTGTACACTGTGCCCAATATGTAGCCTTTTATCTTTCAGCCTCCTCCCATCTTTCTGCCTGATTCCCCAAAGTTCATTATATCATTCTTATGCCATTGCATCTTCATAGCTTAGCTCCTACTTATAAGTGAGAACATACAATATTTGGTTTTCCATTCCTGAGTTACTTTACTTAGAATAATGGCTTCCAGCTCCATCCAAGTTGCTGCAAAATACATTATTTCCTTCCTTTTAATGGCTGAGCAGTATTCCATGGTGTATATATACTACAGTTTCCTTATCCATTTGGTTGATGGGCACTTAGATTGGTTCCATATCTTTGCAATTGTGAATTGTGCTGCAATAAACATGCATGTGTATTTATCTTTTCCATATAATGGCTTCTTTTTTTTTTTTTTTTTTTTTTTTTTTGTTTATACCCCTAGGGATGGGTGTTTTTTTTTTTTTTTTTTTTTTT
>NW_016803270.1:1752208-1815616 GCF_001698545.2 Rhinopithecus bieti | reverse complement strand
TTTTTTTTTTTTTTTTTTTTTGAGTAGATACCCAGTAGGATTGCTGGATCTATTGGTAGTTCTACTTTTAGTTCTTCAAGGAATCTCCATACTGTTTTCTATAATGGTTATACCAGTTTACATTCCTGCCTGTCATGTAAAAGTGTTCACCAGGGTCAGTTTTAATATGAACCTGTTCATGACATTGAACACTCATTGATCGAACATTTCCTATGGTAGCACTATTCTAGGCACTGAGGGTGTAGGGGTAGACAAAGCAAAGGAGATCTCTGCTTTCGTGGAACTCATACTTCTCCATGCAGCTCATCAGTGCACTTCAAGTCTCTCACCCTCTGTCTGCTTGCCTCATTTCCTACCACTTCCTTCAAGGTTTCGAGGCTTTTGTGGCATCAACCATTCATAAATGGCTTAGTCCAAGCCTGCAGAGCTTGTGAATGGCAGAGCCAGGCTCAGACTTAGCCTGCCTGATTCCTGTGTTCATAGTCTGTGCTCTCACCACTGCGTCTGCCAGAGATTGATAAGATACCTGAATTTCTGTCAATCGAGGCTGTAGAGAAATATTTTCAGTGGTTTGTTGACAAAATTTCCTCTTTTGACAGCAAGGCTGGCTGAGTAATGGTCCTCCAGAGATGTCAACATTCTACTCCCTGGAAACTGTGAATATGTTACTTTATGTGGCAGAGGCACTTTGTAGATGGGATTCATTTTAGAGTGTTGAGTTGGGGAGACGATTCTGGATTACCTGGGTAGGCCCATATAGTCACAGGGGCTCTTATAAGAGAGAGACAGGAGGTCATATGGGAAAGAAGACTCTGCCCTATTGGCTTTACAGATGAAGAAAAGCAGGCAAGAGCTGAAAGATGCAGGTGGTCACTAGGAACTGGAAAAGGAAAGGAGAGAAATACTCTCATGGAAACTCCAAAAGGAACCCAGCCTTGCAGATCCATTTTAGACTTTTTTTTTGAGATGGGGTGTCACTCTGTTGCCCAGGCTAGAGTGCACTTGTATGATCATAGCTCACTGCAGCCTCAAACTCCTGACCTCAGATGATTCTCCCATCCCGCCCGCCTCAGCCTCTCGAGTAGCTGGGACATCAGTGTACGCCACCACATCAGGCTAATTTTTCTTTTTGTTTTAATTTTGCAGAGATGAGGTCTCACCATTTTGTCCAGGCTGGTCTCCAAAGGCCTCCAGTGATCTTCCTGCTGTGGCCTCCCAAAGTACTGGGATTACATGCATGAGCCACCATGCCAGGCCTCCATTTTAGACTTCTGACCTTCAGAAACAGAAGAGAGTATATCTGTGTTGCTTAAAGTCACTAGGTTGGGGGTAATGTATTACAGCAGCAATAGGAAACTGATCAGTGTAGCAGAAAGATTTCCTCATCTGCAGAATGTGAGCTTTGAACCAGTTTATTCACAAGGCCTTTCTGATCTGTGTTCTAGGCCCACTGGGTTGGGGACTTCAGCAGCAGATAGGATCAATCAAGGCCGACAGTACTGACTGGGCATGTTTGGAGCTTCTGAAGCTCCGGGTCCCTAGGATCATAGGCATTCACCTAGTGAACAGATGGTTTTGGTGATCAGTCAAAAATGCAACCAGCATTTTACTGGCAGGCTCTTAAAAGCACATGACTCATTCAGAAATACAACATTTGGTCGATGGATATGTCAGACTTTCAGGTAAATTTAATCAATGAACAACCACTCTTTTATTTTCCTCCAAACCAGGATTTCCTATTACATTTCATTCCATTAGCCTTGATATAAAGTGGCAGTTGATAGCAAGCCATATCGACAGGCCCTCCTGGGTATAATGTAGTAGTTACCTTAAATCACTTATTCACCACATGATTCATGGCACACAGAGGAACAGGTCATCACCGAGTCTTTAAATATAAAGCTAAAATAACAGAACACTCAAAATCTTTAATATCTGTGATTTAATCCACCTTAATTAATTAGAAGTCATGTGATGGCCTCTTTGCATCTTTAGTCATAACCAACTTAGTATTTGTTCTTACTATGATAAAGGGTAACAGGCAGGTGCTTCCAGCAGGTGGGGGTGGAGGGGGTGACAGTGCCTGATTTTGGAAGACCAGTCCCCTGTGGGCTTCATAGTGAGAATTCACTCCCACTTGGCACAGCTGTCTTCCTTTGATGCAAGGGATGCTGCAAATCATTTTAGATCAACAAACATTTCTTGATCAACTACTAAATGTAGAAAGGCTGGACATTAGGGGTATAAAGCTGAATAGGGGTAGATCTATACCCCAAAGAAAGGAATTCAGTATAGCAAAGAGATATCTGCACTCCCATGTTTACTGCAGGACTATTCACAATAGCCAAGATTTGGAAATAACCTAAGTTCCATCAACAGACAAAGGATAAAGAAAATGTGATACATACACACAGTGGAATATTATTTAGCCATAAAAAGAAGAAAATCTTGTCATTTGCAACAACATGGATGGAACTGAAGGACATTATGTTAAGTGAAATAAGCCAGGCAGAGAAAGACCAGCTTCATATATTCTGACTTATTTGTGGGAGCTAAAAATTAAAGCAATTGAACTCCTGGAGATGGAGAGTAGAAGGATGGTTACCAGAGGCTGGGAAGGGTGGTGGGGAACTGGGAGTGGAAGTGGGGGTGGTTAATGGATACAAAAAATAGAATGAAGAAGATTTACTATTTGATAGCACTGTAAGTTGATTACAGTCAATAATCACTTAATTATACATTCTAATATAACTGAAATAATTTAATTGTACATTTAAAAATAACCAGGCATGGTGGCTTATGCCTGTAATTCCAGCACTTTGGGAGGCTGAGGTGGGTGGATCACCTGAGGTCAAGAGTTCGAGACCAGCTTAGCCAACATGGTAAAAACCCCTGTCTTTACTAAAAAAACAAAAAACAAAAAAATTAGCCTAGTGTAGTGGTGGGCACCTGCAATCCCAGCTACTCAGGAGGCTGAGGCAGGAAAATCGCTTGAACCCAGAAGGTGGAGGTTGCAGTGAGCCAAGATCGTGCCACTGTACTCCATCATGGGTGATAGAGTGAGACTGTGTCTCAACAATAAATAAATAAATAAATAAAATAAAAACTGAAAGAGTGTAATTGGAATGTTTGTAATACAAAGAAATGATAAATGCTTGAGGTGATGGATACTCCATTTACCCTGATGTGATTATTATACATTCAATGCCTGTGTCAAAATATCTCATGTAACTCACAAATATACACACCTATTATGTACCCACAAATATATATTTAAAAAATTGGTAAATAGATGAACGAGACTCAGACCCTGCCCTGGAGGATCCTCAATCTCAAAAGGGAGAATAGAAGTTATGATTCTGGTAATATTTCTCAAGTTTTTGCATTATTTTCTCACTGATGAGTTATTTTGGTTTGGAAATATGGCTGATGAGAAAGCTAATAGTGACTTAGGAAGGAGGCTTCTAGGAGTTCTCTGTGCACAGCAAGGTCACGAAACAGATTTTGGGATTGGAGAAGGAAGCTGACCTGCGGTTGTTTTCTGGTTGCTGGCAGAAGGATTGTAAAGTTAGCAGAACCTAGTCACTTGAGTCTAGGAGAATGGTTCCTGGTGGCCTTTGCATGGTATCGTATTACTATTGGGTACCATGTAGCTCATGGGCAACATGCAGTTGGAGAATCTGAGAAGGAATTAAATGAGAACAGTAGAAAATCCAACTATAAATGAAAAACTGAGGTAGGCACACTTTGAGAGTGAAATGCAAACATGTCACAAGGGAAAACAAGGCAGACCTCTGTCAGCAACGGAGCAAAGGAGATGCTTGAAATTCCCCAGGTTTTGCTTTTCTGAAGCACATGAGGATGGAGCAATCTGACCTAACCTCATTCCTATATGTAAAGAGTACATGAACTCTTTGGGCATGTCACATGAGCAATCTTCCCATGAAGTGAATGCCCAGTATTAATGAGAACACTGAGATATGAAACAGCTCAGTCCTTCATTGACCTCCTTTCCTTGCCAGGTGATATGGTTTGGGTGTGTCCCCACCCAAATCTCATCTTGAATTGTAGCTCCCAGAATTCCCATGTGTTGTGAGAGGGACCCAGTGGGAGATCATTGGATAATGGAGGTGGTTTCCCCCATGCTGTTCTCATGGTAGTGAATAAGTCTCATGAGATCTGATGGCTTTATAAGGAGAAACCCCTTTCGCTTGGTAAGATGTGCCATTCATCTTCTGCCATGACTGTGAGGCCTCCTCAGTCATGTGAAACTTGAGTCCATTGAACCTCTTTTCCTTTATAAATCACTCAGTCTCTGGTATGTCTTTATCAGCAGCCTGAAAATGAACTACTACACCAGGGCTTGTTAGAGTCACAGACCAGTGGCCCACCTATAACCTGCAATAGCGTTTTGTGTGTAAGGCATAGTACTTGGCACTATGGGGTTGATGAGGTTAAGAGGCCGGCTCTGCTCTGGAGGAGTCTGCAACCTATTTGGAGTTGTGGGGGGCTGCCCATCCCTGGAAAGATGATCATACATTTTGAAACCAAAATACCCATTAAAGTTTACAAACTATCAGGCCTGTAAGAGTTGAGTTGAGGACAGAGGGCTCAGGAAAGCCTTCGTGGAAGAAGTAGCCATTGGGCTGGATTTTGTAAGCACAAACCAGATAACTAGGAGATAACTTGGGCTGATAACGGGAGAATTCTGAGTGCTTTTTTCTGCATGTGCTTTGCATATTATTGTTTACTGGTACATAGCACAGTGTTGCAAAACAAGCCCAGAATCAATCTTTTACCCCTAAAACCATAAATAGTTGTGCTATGCATGTCTTTGTATATGACTTTTTTTTTTTTAAGATACATAATCTTGAAGTAAGATAGGCCAGAATTCAAACCACAAATCCCAGCTCTGCTATTTCCTACCACTGCGGACAGGGCAGTAAATGTCCCTGAGCCTCATATTCTCCATTTATAAAATAGGGTAATACTGATTTCAATATCTTATTAAGTTACATTTAGCCTAATGCTGCCTCTTTACATATTTTAAGTCTGGCCTCAAGGTTTCTCTGTACATAGTGAACTGCAACCTAACTGGATGTGTAAACATTCTGTAACCTATTCACATTTTGGTTTTGGTCAATCAAACATAGGCAACTGTTCAAACTATGTCCAAATAAGGCAACTGTCAAGTTGTAACCAATCTGGCTGATTCTGTACCTCACTTACATTTTCTGTACTTCACTTTCCTTTTTCTATACATAAATCTTCCACCACATGGCTGCTTTGGAGCCTCTCTGAGCCCACTCTGGTTTGGAGTTGCCTGGTTCATGAATTGATTTTGCTCAATTAAACTCTTGTTATTTAATTTGTCTAAGGTTTTTCTGTTAACAATGTTTTTATAAAGATTAAAATAAAAAATACGTAAGGTGCCTAACTCAGTCTGAAAATTATAGTCTGTTTAGGGTAATGATTAAGTAGCTATAACAAAGACTCCCAAAGCTACAGCATTTAAGAAATAGAGGGCCGGACGTGGTGGCTCACCCCTGTAATCCCAGTACTTTGGGAGGCCGAAGGAGGTGGATCACCTGAGGTCAGGAGTTTGAGACTAGCCTGGCCAACATGGTGAAACCCTGTCTCTACTAAAAATACAAAAATTAGTGGGGCATGATGGCTTATGCCTGTAATCGCAGCTACTTGGGAGGCTAAGGCAGAAGAATCGCTTGAACCCGGGAGGCGGAGGTTGCAGTGAGCTGAGATCGTGCCATTGAACTCCAGCCTGGGCAAGAAGAGCGAAACTCCATCTCAAAACAAACAAACCAAAAAAAAATAGAGATGTTCATTTTTGTCTCATGTTAATAGCTCTTAACAATGATTTGAGTTGGTGGGGTATCTCACTTTATTAAGTTTATCAGGGATCCATGATCCTTTCACCTTGTTCTTCTGTTGTTTCCTACGGAAGAGGTATACAAATGATGGTTCCCAGATTGTTTTTGCAAATAAAGTTTTAAAGTTTTATTGGCACCCAGTCACACTCATTTGTTAACATACCGTCTGCAGTTGCTTTAACAGGTAGAGCTGAGTAGTTGCAACAAAAACCAAATGGACCCCAAAGCCAAAAGTATTTACTATCTGTAACTTTTATTTTATTTTTATTTTTCATTTTTTTGAGACAGGGTCTTGCTCTGTTGTTCAGGCTGGAGTGCTGTGTCATGATCTCGGCGCACTGCAACCTCTGCCTCCCAGGTTCAAGCGATTCTCCCACCTCAGCCTCCCAGGTAGCTGGGACTACAGGTACGTGTCACCACATCTGGCTAATTGTTGTATTTTTAGTAGAGACGGGGTTTCACTATGTTGGCCAGGCTGGTCTCAAACACCCAACCACAGGTGATCCACCCATCTCGGCCTCCCAAAGTGCTGGGATTACAGGCGTGAGCCACCATGCCCGGTCACTATCTGCATCTTTAGTAAAGAGTTTGCTGGCCAAGGCTTTGTTATGGGTTTGTCCATGTTTCAGTTCACTAGGAAGAAGGGCAACAATTTTCTTTCAGGGTGGAAGTTGCATACATGACATCAGCTCACCGTTCATTGGTCAGAACTTAGTCACATGGTCATACCAGCTGCGAGGTACCCAGGATATGCAGTGTAGCCTTGGGCAGTGATAAGCCCAGCTCTAATCATATCACTTTGGAAGATGGGAAGCATTAATTCTGGTACAAACCAACGGTGTCTGTCACATTTGTCCTCAGTATGAGCTCCCTTTCCCCTTTCCAAGTGTCAGACTACCCCAGAAATCCACAGTTCTCATTCCTTCACTGCAGTGCCCCCTGGTTTCTGCTCCTGGCTTTCTTGAGTGTCTCTGTTGTTGCTTCTTATCTTTAATGTCATCCAGTTCTCATCTAATCTTAGCAAGTCCGGTTGACCTTTTAAAAAAACAGCCCTATGATTTATGACAGGGTTTCTCAACTCTGGTGCTAGACATGAAATTCTTTGTTTTAGGAGCTGTCTTGGGCAATGTAGAATGTTGAGTTGCATCCCTGCCTTCGGCCCAGTGGATTCCAGTAGCAACCCCCTGTTGTGATGACCCAAAACGCCTCCAGACATGACCAAATGTCCCTGGGGGGACAAAACTGCCTGCAGTTGAGAATCGCTGACTTACAGGTGGATGGAATCTCTACCTTTTGTCCCACCATGTTTTTAATGGTCACCAACATTTTGGTTCAAAGAGAATTTCTATAAATGATAGACCTCTCTTGGTTTTATAAAGCAATACTATTTGACTAAATTTAACTGCTTAGGTATTGAGTCTATATTTCTAGATGTGAAGCTTTTAAACTCTGAGGAGCTCTAGGTAATTATTTCACCCAAATAATCCTATGAACACTGGAATCTATTCTAAAATATCAGATCTGGGTTATGGATCAGGGGAGACTTTGAGGCAGAGAGAAGAGAAGCTGTTTAATTTAGGAGGCAAAAAGTAGGGGCAGGAGGAAGAGAAGCTCACTGAGAAATAGTAAAAAAAAGGACTTACTGGAATCTTGTATTCATAGGCAAGAAAATGCCTATTCATTTTACAGTGTGCTACATAATATTCCAGACCTCGAACTTTAGGATGCATTAAAATCACTTGGACCTCTTGTTCAACTGTGTTTAACCCACCTCCAGAGATTCTAGTTCAGTTGATCTGGTGGCAGGAGTTGGGGGAGGGGATGGGCAGAAATGTACATTTTAAAAAATTATCCCAGGAAATTCTGATGCCATGGACCCAATTTTAAAAAATACTGTCTTAGACTAACTTTTCAGAAATGTTTAAAAATGTTTCTATGTTCATTTAAGCAATAGCTGTCAATTGTGAGTGAGGAATCATGCCAGCATGAGTAGTTTATTTTGTCACTCAGCCCAGGTTCTAATTCATGGCATCTATGCCAAGTGAGGAACAAAGTGGGACTTTGTTAATTGCCTGCCAATACCTTCTTTCCCAGCACAGAATTCTCCAGAAGCTGGATTGCACCATGTGCTTTAGGCTGGAGTTAATGTTTGACCTTTCATTTCCTCCTCTCTGGATTTCTGCCTATTTTATCTCTTGTCCTTCTCTCCAAAATAAATGAGAGGCAGGGCCCTGCTACTGTAGTACCAGGCAAAGTCTATTGGTTACACCCTCCAGTGACCTAGGAAAGGGAGCAGGGCAGAGAGGGACCATTTTGGGTTGTAAACATAAAAATTGGAACCAAAGGCAACAAGTCTCAAGTAGTTAATGAGGAACCCTTAAATGATGAAAAAAAGAGTTTTTGAAAGTTAAATAAGTGACTCTAATGAATTCACTTTAGCATGTGATGTCTAATCTCATTCTTGCCTGGTATCAATGACCAGCGCCCACCAGTCAAGGCTCCTTTGCCCATGGTGAGGGCAGTCGCTTGGGCCGAGTCTGGGCCAGCCAGACCCCTTGACACCAGAGAGGAGAGGCCTGGCCTCCTGTCCCGAGGCGGAAACCAGTCCTGTTCTTCCTCTTGCATAGGCAGTTGGAATCCAGAGGGCACAAGAGAAGATAAAAGTCATGCTTTGCAAGGGAACTGATCTTTAACACAGCAACCCTGGCTGATGAGGCTTAGGTTTTCACAATGAAGATCTGCCTACTCCTCAGGGTTGGTACAAGCAAGAGAGTAGAAAAAGAATCTAAAATGTGGACAGGGCTGGGCGTGGTGGCTCACACCTGTAATCCTAGCACTTTGGGAGGCTGAGTCAGGCAGATCAATTGAGTCCAGCAGTTCAAGACCAGCCTGGCCAACATAGTGAAACCCAGTCTCTATAAAAAATACAACAATTAGCCAGGCGTGGTGGCAGACGCCTGTAATCCCAATTACTTGGGAGGCTCAGGCACGAGAATTGCCTGAACCAAGGAGGTGGAGGTTGCAGTGGGCCAAGATCACACCACTGCACTCCAGCCTGGGCAACAGAGTGAGACCCTGTCTCAAAAATAAACAAAATAAAATGAAATGTGAACAGGAGTTGGCTCCTATAGAGACCAAGTCTGAAATCAGATGCAGGGGAATAAGAACCTGACCTTCAACTCTTTCTCCTTGCTTTTACTCCTTTTCTCCCTTTCTCCTTCTTTTTCCTTCCTTCCTCCATCTCTTCTGTTTTTTTTCCTTTTAAAGACCAAAGACACATTTTTCATATAGACCAACCTTAAGACAAGCTCAAGGAAGTAGCATTGTTCACACCTCTCCTTTTCTTCTTGTTCTGATATGACCCCAATCTAGCTTGGATTCAGTGCTATCCCCTCATTTTGATACTCACACACTGTTTCTCTATCCTCCTCCCTCCCTCCCTCCCTCCTTCCTCCTTCCTCCTTCCTTCCTTCCTTCCTTCCATTTTCCTTCCTTCCTCCTCCCTCGCCTCCCTCCCTCTACTCTTTCCCTCCTCTCTCTCTTTCTGTCTTTCTTTCTCTCACCTTCTTTCTCTTCATCTCTCTCTTTCTTTCTTGATAGGATCTCGCTATGGTGCCCAGGCTGGTCTTGAACCCCTGGCCTCAAGTGATCCTCCTGCTTCAGCCTCCCAAAGCATTGGGATTACAGGCATAAGTCATCATGCCTGGCTCTTACACACTCTGATAACAGAAACTGTTACTGAGCTGAGCACATAGTAGGAGCCTTATAAAAGCAGAGTCAGTCAAATGCATACAATACAGGCTGTCTCAAGTTGAAGTAGCTGTTGTCCAAGAGGATTACTCAATGCTAAATTTCTTCTGTCCTATGCATACTTTCTCTCTTGCTCCCACTTGCTTTGATCAGCCACCCATCCTTAGAGATGTCTGTCTACCTGATCTGCCTGGTTCTGGCATTTTTACGAAGTTGTTGTATTCTGATGGTGATCATGGCCCTGGTTCTAACTCTGCCTCGTCCTCCCCATAATGAACCAGCTTTTCCCTCCCACTCTGCCCTCATAGCCTCTGGATTTGCATTGATTTGCTCATCTCTGGGCTGAGAGTTGATTTGGTCTTCCCTGGCTACAGGGTTGATACAGAGGTGCTCAGTCTGTCATTAAGACCAGTGATGGTGTGTTAGTTTCCTAGGACTGCCATAACAAAGTGCCACAAACTGAGCAGCTTCAACAACAGACACTCATTGTCTGAAAGTTCTGGAGGCTCCAAGTCCAAGATCAAGGTGTTGCAGGATTGTGGGCTGTGAGGAAGAATCTATTCCCTGCTAATTTCTTGGCTTCTGGCACTTTGCTGGCAATCTTTGGGATTCCTTGTCTTATAGAAGCATCACCCCAGTCTCTGCCCTCATGTTCACATGGCCTTCTCCCTGGGTGCATGTCTGTGTCCAAATTTCCCCTTTTGATAAGGACACCAATCATATGGGATTAGGGGCACATCCTACTCATGTGTGATTTTATCTTAACTAATTACGTCTGCAATAACCTTATTTCCAAATAAGGTCACATTCCAAGGTACTGGGGGTTAAGACCTCCACATCTTCTTGGGGGACCCTTAAGAGATGGTGACTTTTCTGTTGCCATCCTTCACATCTGTCACCTGCATCTATTAAGCTCTTTCCTGGGGCTGAGACTAGAGTGAAACAAATGAGAACTCATGGGGAACAATAAATTTAAGGGGACATAAAGTAGCTCAGGAGTCAAGATAAATTATATTTTAAATGAAGTGGGTTTTAAAAAAAATATATTGTGCCTTTATTTGGTCAGTTTTTTAGTGTTTTTAATTTTTTTTTTTTTAATTTTTATTTTTGAAGCAGAGCCTCACTTTGTTGCTCAGGCTGGAGTGGAGTGGTACAATCATGGCTCAGTGCAGCCTTCATTTACCGAACTCAAGGGATCCTCCAGAGCCTCAGTGTCCGGAGTAGCTGGGACTACAGGCATACATATGCCTGGCTAATATATATATATATTTTTGTATAGATGGGGTCTCTCTGTGTTGCAGGCCTCCATCAATTCACCCACCTTGGCTTCACAAAGTGTTGGGATGACAGGCATGAGTCACTGCACCCAGCTGTGAAATGTTTTTAAATGTAAAAGTCAATGGAAAAAAATCCATGATGAACAAAATATTAACATCATAAAGAAAGGCAGGATCTGCTCCCACGCTTGCACAGTGGAGCCTCTCTCATCTCATCCTGTTTTTGCCTGCCCCAACGTCGGGTTAATGGGGACTGAGCAAGCCAAGGCCCACCCGGCCCCCTGTAGCTGGGGCCCTTGCCCCTTGTTACCCTTGACTATAGTTTCCTTAACTTTAGAACACAACCAAAGATGCTTTGTTGGATTTTGGAATTCGGAAGGCTTGTTTAACACTAGGTTTGAACCTTATTAATTTCCTACTTCAGTGATTCTCTGCCAAGTCCTTTATACTCCTCTCAAGCTCTGTGTTTGATTGGAACACTTTCATTCCTTGAACTTAGACACTTCCTGGAGGGGGATCTTGCTGCTTAGTTTGATGTCATACAGCCCTGTCAACATTCCTTCATCTTTGCTGTGCTTTTTTTTTTTTTTTTTTTTAAATACTAAATGAAGGTGCACTTAGGTACAGAACTCTCTCTCTGGGCAGTGCTCCTTCCCTGGCCTCCTGTAGGGTTGAATCAGAACGCTCTCGGTGTTCACTTCCAGGGTCAGAACACATCTGGAGCAGAATTATGAAGTAGCATTTCCCCCGCAATCTGTCAAACTTGCCAACAACTAGAGAAATTACCCTGATTCCTGAGAGAGAGATTACCAGGAATCCTTTTTCAGGAGCAGACAGGGTTATTTTGCCAGTGTAGCAGAAAAAGGGTAAATAGCAGGTGTAAACCAAAAATAAAATTTTAAGCCTCCAGAATGACTAAATGGATCTCCCTCTTGGCCAAGGGCATTCCAAAGTAAACCTGAAAAACTAGTTCAAGCTGTGATGGGAAGAGAGACTTGGGCAGACCTCCTTATGCCCTCCTACCTTTGGAATTCAGGCTCAACTGACCAGTGTTAACATTAAAACAGATCTTAGGACTGACAAAGCAGACTCTTTGTAGTGGTAAGACACCAAATTCCAACCTGACTCTAGTATAGCATCACAGTACAGATGGCAGGCCCTGAAAGACACTGAAGTATTTTACCCCACAATAGATTTCTTTGACATATTTTAAAATGGCCCTGAAAAGCTGTCTTTTGTGAGGAAATCTACATTCTGTAGAGAATCCTCTTCCCTTTCTAGGTCTTTACCTCATCTGGGAGATATCTGACTAAGGGTTTGGCACGTTTTTAGGTTTGATAAGAGACATTTGTTCTCTATTCTCTCTACAGCCTGGAGGCTTCATTTGCATAATGAAATCCTTGGTCTCCACAACCCCTTATCTTAACCTAGAAGATGTTCCTTTCTGTTGATTCCAGGTCTTTGGATAGTAACTTAACTCTTTCAACTGATTGGCAATCAAAAAATTTTTGAATCCACTATGACCTGGAAGTCGTGCCCCACCCTCCTAGCCTGCCCCCACAACTGCTTCCAGACCCAAACAATGTACACCTTACAAGGATTAATTGATGTCTGCCTGCAACTTCTTCTGTCTCTCTAAAATGTATAAAATTAAGCAGTAACCCAACCACCTTGGGCACATGTTCTCAGGACCTCTCGGGGCTGTGTCATGGGCCTTGGTCACTCATATCTGACTCAGAATAAACCTTCTTAAATATGTCACAGAGTTTAACTCTTTCCATCGACACAGGTGAGTTTGTGTTGCTCAATGCTTGTCATGTGTTACAGTAAGTACGAGATGATACATTTACAGAGTTTTGCCTTTTCTGTGGCCAGGTAGGCAGGAGAAGAGACTTGACATGTAGGCCATCCATTCCATCTCTTCCCAACTCTTCCAGCCTCCTCTGGGATCCTGTTTTTCCTGCCATCACCCAACTGAACCCAGACTTCACTCTTTTATAACACATCCCCAGCACACAAATTTATGCACCTACACCAAATTCACTTGCCAGCAATATTCAATAGCTGTGAATATTTCTGTAGGCTCTTTAATTCTTTTGTGAACTGCAAATAATGACCAGCCTAGTCTCCATGGTTATATTGAGGGGGAAGAGATTCTCTGTAGTGGATTTCTTTTATTAATGAATATTCTATTTTTTCCATTCACTGATACCCTACATTTTATAGCTTCTAGGAAAATGATACTTGGTACAGTACTTTGACCCTAAATGTGTCCATGTGCAGGAAATAGCACAGTAATTGACACCCAGTTAGTGTTTAGTTAATTGTAGTTCTAAATTATGTGTCTAACAAAGACAATTTGGAAATCACTTTGCTTAAGAATAAGGAAGTTTTGCAGGGCAAGTATAATAGTCTGTTCTCACGCTACTAATAAAGACATACCAGAGACTGTGTAATTTATAAAGAAAAGAGGTTTAATGAACTCATGGCTCCATATGGCTGGGGAGGCCTCACAATCATGGCAGAAGATGAAGGAAGAGTAAAGGGACTTCTTACATGGCACCAGGGAAGAGAGCTTGTGCAGGAGAACTGCTGTTTATAAAACCGTCAGATCTCCTGATACTTCACTCACTATCATGAGAATAGCATGAGGGTAACCACCCCCATGATTAAATTACCTCCCACTGGATCCCTGCCACGACATGTGGGGATTATGAGAACTACAATTCAAGATGAGATTTGGGTGAGGACACAGCCAAACCATATTAGCAAACATTTGAGCAAATGCGCTATCAATATTAAGAAGACCCGCATCTAGGAGGCAGCACAGAGCTAATGCAAGAGCATTAGACCTGGAATCGGGATTGCTAAGAGATCCTTGCAAATCTGCTACTGGGCGACTAGTTAACAAGTAACTTAACTTCCCTGAGTCTCGGTTTCCTCATGTGTAAAACCAAGAAGAGTGGCAGAAACACTAGCAGAGAGCCCTTCCAGCTATAAGTCTGTGACACTTTGATGGCTCTTGTTCCTGGATGAAGGACACCACTGAGAGAAATTGCTTCCTCCATAAGTCAACAAATTGGAATTAAAGTGCCTGTGATTCCCTCCGTAAAGGTCGGTGCTGCCAACGATCACAATTCTCATGAACTCAATAAATTGTGCAATATTCTGGAAACAGCTGCCTCTCAGGGGTGGTGTTTAAGTCATCCAATTGGGAAAACAGAGCACACAAAATAATCGTAAAATGGTTTCAGGGAGACATAGACTGACAGAAATAGAATCTCTGCTCTTTCTGGAATCGAACACTGCTGTTACACCACAATTTCTGTGAGTTGGACCTAAAAGGAATGTCTTTACTTTTCAGGACTTTTTGTTCCTTAAAGAGCCAGGGAAATATGAAAGCAATCGATTTCTTCAGAATTTCGAAAGAAAGATATTGCTGTTTGCAAGACAAAGAAAAAATTAAATGGAGATGGCAGCTTGTGCGTGCTGTTCCCTTCAGCAACGAGCAAACTGTGACCCGATTTGCAAGCCCTTGCAGGTTTGCAGGGTAGACCCTGGCGCTGTATCTTCCCATTAGTTTCTCTGGCAGCAGGACTGGCTGCGAGAAATTGGCTCAGTAGTATATCAGTAGTTATATTACACAGCAGCTGTGGAAAATTATTAAACTAACAGAGAGACAAATGGCTTGGGAGAGAATAAAGTTAGCAAGTCTGGAAACCCCCATTACAGTACATCGTGTTGAGTTTCTTCTCCCTAGATTAAGACCCTGGTTCCTAAATGAGAATACAAATTGTGGCTAAACTTACTTTACTTATCCCTCTTCTTTTAAATTTGTTTCTTATTTTTCTTTGGCCAGTTGGAGATCATACAACATTGTCCCATCTTAGGCCATTTCTTTCCTCTTTGGCCTTGGACCATCTCTTCCTCTGTGCTGTCACTGGAGACATACAGTCACACACATTCAATCTCGTGTGTTCCTCATACACACACAAACAGTCATGTGGATACCCTGATACTCACTCTGCACACATATGCTCATATGCAAACACACCCTGTCTCACACACACTCATGGATGTGCACACACACACTTTTGCACAATTTTTTTTTTTTTTTGAGATGGAGTCTTGCTCTGTTGCCCAGGCTGGAGTGCAGTGGCGTGATCTCAGCTCACTGCAACCTCCACTTCTCAGGTTCAAGTGATTCTCCTGTATTGGCCTCCCAAGTAACTGGGATTATAGGCTCGAGCCACCACGCCCAACTAATTTTTGTATTTTTAGTAGAGACGGAGTTTCACCATGTTGGCCAGGCTGGTCTCGAACTCCTGACCTCAAGTGATCCGCCTGCGTTGGCCACCCAAAATTCTGGGATTATAGGCATGAGCCACTGTGCCCAGTACATTTGCACACATTTTTGAGACTCCAGTGTCTGGGCTCTGGTTGAAAGGCCACTCTGAATTTTTTTCCACTCTTCTTGGTAGTTGGAACTATGTCTGCTCCCAAGAGTTCAGACCACTCTGCTGAGAGTTCAGCACATTTGTAAATGTAAATGTTTGATTTATTAAATGGTATGAATTTAGTGAGAAACACAAGAAGTAGTTACTTTTTTTTTCCTCCAAATGCAACCTTACCATATGTTCTGTTGAATCTCCATTTCATTTCTCTTAATGATAGGTCCCACAGCGTCTCGGTTATAATGCAGTTGGGGACCAGGCGCAGTGGCTCATGCCTGTAGTCCCAGCTACTCAGGAGGCTGAGGTAGGAGGATTGCTTGAGCCCAGGAGTTTGAGGCTCCAGTGAGCTATGATTGCACCACTGCACTCCAACCTGGGTGACAGAGGGAGACTCTGTCTTAAAAAAAAAAAAAGCAGTCAGGTCCAGATCAAAACTTAAATTTCTTGCCAGATTTAGTGCTCATGGCCTTCTCCAAGAGCTGCCAGGCACTGAGAGTCTTGTCTGGAGGAGAGAGGAGTGGTTGGCTTTTTAAATATTTCTTTCACCTTCTGCTTACAGCCCCTGTGTAGCTGACATGAAGCAAAGTGATTAGAGAAAAGGGACAAATGCTTTATTTAGCTGCTGCTGCTGGAGCTCTCCCTTGGCTGTTTTTTTTAGATGGAGTCTCACTTTGTCGCCCAGGCTGTAGTGCAGTGGCACAATCTCGGTTCACTGCAACCTCTGCCTCCTGGGTTGAAGCGATTCTCCTGCCTCAGCTTCCCAAGTAGCTGGGACTACAGGCACCCGCCACCATGCCCTGCTAATTATTGTATTTTTAGTAGAGATGGGGATTCGCCATGTTGTCCAGGTTGGTCTTGAACTCCTGACCTCAAGTGTTGCACTCCCCTAGGCCTCTCAAAGTGCTGGGATTACAGGCGTGAACCAGTGCTCCCGACGACTCCTGGCTGTTGATGTCCATAGATGGAGGCATCAGAAGCCTGACGCTCCAGGTGGGTCACAGGTGGGTGCTTTGGAGGGTGATGTGCTTGCCTCCCCATGTATAGTTTGCTGATATGGGGAGCTCATCTGGCTTGATGTTTCTGGCTGCACCCCTCACCACCCATGCCCCCTGGCACGCTCACAGCAAGTGTGGCTTGGGTATTGTCCTGGGAAGCCTGGTCAGAGCTTTCCCCATTCTGCAATGTCTAGGGCAGCTCTCACCTCCTGGTCATGCCATGGGGTGGGGTATAGACCTTGTTACTGGTGCCCTCTGTTCTCCATGAAGCGCAGAGGATCAGGTCTGCTGCAACAGAGGCTGTCCACCTGAAGACCGCCTGCCGGTGAGTCTTCTTGCCTTCTCCCCTATTCTTCACAAATTATCCTTTGGAGCCCCCCGTACGTGGCTTTTGGGAGGGCATAGCCATGTCAGGCAGAATTGTAAGCCAGCCCCAAGATGCCTGCCCTTGATGTGGACACCTTGCACAATCCCCAAGGTTATGACTACGATGGACTCAGACCCTGCAATAGGTCCCTGACATATGGCACTGTGAACTTTAATAAAGGGACATTATGGGTTGGGCATGGTGACTCACGCCTATAATCCCAGCACTTTGGAAGGCCGAGGTGGGTGGATCACAAGGTCAAGAGATCGAGACCATCCTGGCCAACATGGTAAAACCCCATCTCTACTAAAAATACAAAATTAGCTGGGCGTGGTGGCACACACCTATAGTCCTAGCTACTAGGGAGGCTGAGGCAGGAGAATCGCTTGGACCCAGGAGGTGGAGATTGCGGTGAGCCGAGATCACACCACTGCACTCCAGCCTGGTGAAAGAGTGATACTCCATCTCAAAAATAAAAGAAAAAAAAAAAAAGAAAGAAAGGGATATTATGGAGGGTGGGTCTGATCTAATCAGGAAAGTGGTAAAAAGGGGCTGGGCTCTTCCTGGAAAGGGATTTGAAACATGAGAAGCATTCAATGTGGGAGCTTTGCTGGCTTTGAAGATGGAGGGGTCATGTTGTGAGGAATGTGGGTGCCCTCTAAGAGCAGCAAGGAAGTGGAAACGTCAGTCCTACAGCTGCAAGGAACTGAGTCCTGCCAACAACCACATGAAGTTGGAAGAGGACTTGGAACATCAGACGTGAACCCAGCCAGTCAACAGCTTGGTTACAGCCTTGTGACACCCTAAACAAGAACCCAGCTACATGGTGCCTGCACTTCTTACCTACCGAGCTGTGAGCTAGTGAATTCATGTTGTTTTAAGCCACTAAGTTGGTGGCAATTGTTAGAAAGCAATAGAAACTGAAGAATACATTGCCCCTTCACCTGCTAGTGGGGAAGAGAGAGAAGAGGCCCCAGCACCTTTCATCTAAGTCAACAACTCCCAATTCCAAATATGAACTGGGGGCAAATGGTGGATTGATTGTAGCAAGGTCAAACAGCCTTGGAGAAGTCTCTGGCTTCCATCCAAGTCAATTATCTTTAGGGGCCGTTAGTATTACTGTTTTCAACCTTGGGTTTTTGGCCACAACTCCCAGACTACAGAAGAAGTCCTGTTCAACATCCTGCTACCCATGGGAAAAGCAGTGGTCCCAATATCTTTATTCTTTTATAACCACAATGTTGAACAAGTATGGCTTCAGGGTGTAATTATTAAGCCATTTTATTTTTATCTCCTATCGCTCCTTTGTTCTGTGGAGCTAATTAGTGTCTTGCTCCTGGATCACCATGACTTTTATGGTCACCTTCAGGGAATGAAAAGTCTTCTAATCAGTAATTAATGTCTCATTCAGAGGTATCGCCAAAAGTTGCCACTTCATTCAAGGTTACAGCTATACCCTTTTCCCTACCACTGTAGGTGCTGGGAGGGAGGGGAGTGGTTGACTTTGATTTTCTCCAACTTGAGCTTTGATTTGCCAGCCACATCCCCCGATACTCTGGTTTTCTATCTCTGTGAAATTAGAGTACAGAAGAGAGGACAAGGAAGGGAATGCCCCAGGCTTGTCTTTACCAAAGGTAAAACATCACCCACATAGGATATCTCTAGAGATCCCATGAGATCCCTCATGAGTCACTGTAAACCCTCAGAGCCCAGAGAGTGAGAGGCCAGCCCAAGACAGACTCAATCACGTGGAGTTTCCTTCTCTTTCCCTCCTTGTCCATTTTTCATTTATTTGGTCCCATCTGCTGGAGTGCCTCTGTGCTCCTGCCCTAAATGTTTCCAATTTCTGTCTCCTCTTCTTCCTCTAAGGGACACCTCAGGGGTAGGTGTTTCTCAACATTCTGCCTTTGACTTTCTTCTCCTCTTTTTGATAGTCTAGCTGCTGTTTGTTGTGTTTGTTTGTTTGCTTTTGGAGATGAGGTATCCCTATGTAGCCCAGGCTAGTCTTGAACTTCTGTCCTCAAGCAATCCTCTCACCTCTACCTCCCAAGTAGTTGGGACTACAGGCGCATGCCACCATGCTTGGTTGATTTTTAATTTTTTTCTTTGTAAAGACAGGGTCTCACTACATTGCCCAGGTTGGTCTCAAACTCCTGGGCTCAAGTGATCCTCCTGCCTCAGCCTCCCTAAGTGCTGGGATTGCAGGTATGAACCACCGTGCCTGTTTGGCTGGTGTTTTTCATGTGTTCCTGGGGCTTTGACTCTTAGGTTGAGGTGGGTCATTTTGTTTTTATTCATTTATTTGTATTTTTTTGAGATGGAGTCTCTCTCTGTTGCCCAGGCTAGAGCGCAGTGGTGTGATCTTGGTTTATTCCAATCTTTGCTTTCCGGGTTCATGCGATTCTCCTGCCTCAGCCTCCCAAGTCGCTGGAATTACAGGTGTGTGCCACCATGCCAGGCTAATTTTTTATTTTTAATAGGGACAGGGTTTCGCCATGTTGGTCAGGCTGTCCTTGAACTCCTGACCTCAGGTGATCCACCCTCCTTGACTTCCCAAAGTGTTGGGATTACAGGCATGAGCCACTGCACCCAGCCAGGTGGATGATTTTAAAATCTGCATTTCCGGAACTCTCTCTCCTCTGAGCTCCAGTTCTGTGTTCCTGATTGTACATTGGAGATCTTGACCCAAAGGGTCCACAGCCTTCTAAAGTCCCACGTTTTAAAGGAAAGCTATCACTTTCCTGCCCCCTTCCTCCTCCCTCTCAATCCTTGTTTTTCTTAACTGTCCCTCTGTTCTCCATCCACCCAGGCTGCCCATCGTCTGACTCTTCCTTCTTCCTTATTCTGTACATCAAATTCACCAAGTCCTTCCATTATGCCTTCGCAATAGCTTTTTGTTTTGCTTTTTAATCTTATCAAAATTGAATTTATTAAAAATAATTTTTTTTTGCTTTATTTCAATAGCTTTAGGAGTAAAGGTGGTTTTTGATTACATGAATGCATTGTATGGTGGTGGAGTCTGGGCTTTCAGTGTACCCATCACTCAAATAGTGAACATTGTGCATAATAACTTTTCATCCCTCATCCCCCTTTCACATTTCACCCTTCTGAGTCTCCAATACCCATTATATTACTGTATACCCCTGTGTACCCATAGCTTAGCTCCCATGTGTAAGTGGAAACATGTGGTATTTGGTTTTCCAATCCTGAGTTGCCTCACTTAGGATGATGGCCTTCAGATCCATCCAAGTTTCTGCAAAATACATTATTTTCCTCTTTTTTTTTTTTTTTTTAAATGACTGAGTAGTATTCCATGGCGTGCATGCGTGTGTGTGTGTGTGTGTGTGTGTGTGTGAGAGAGATATGGTTTGGCTGTGTCCCCACCCAAATATCATCTTGAATTGTAGCTCCCATAATTCCCACGTGCCATGGGAAGGTACCAGTGGGAGGTAATCGAATCATGGGGGTGGGTCTTTCCCATGTTGTTCTCGTGGTTGTGAATAAGTCTCACAAGATCTGATGGTTTTATGAAGGGGAGTTCCCCTGCACATGTCTTCTTGCCTGCCACCATGCAAGATGTGACTTTGCTTGTCCTTTGCCTTCTGCCATGATTGTGAGGCCTCCCCAGCCATGTGGAACTGTGAGTCAATTAAACCTCTTTCCTTTATAAATTACCCAGTCTCGGGTATGTCTTTATTAGCAACATGAGAGCAGACTAATACAGTGTGTGTGTGTATGTGTGTGTGTGTGTACACACCACAATGTCTTTATGCACTCATCAGTTTATGGGCACTTAGGTTGATTCCACATCTTTGCAACTGTGAATTGTGCTGCAATAGACGTTTGCATGCAGGTGTCTTTTGTGTGTGTGTGTGTGTGTGTGTGTGTGTGTGTGTGTGTATATATCTTTATCTTTGAGTAGATGTCCAATAATGGGATTGCTGGATTGAATGGCAGACATACTTTTTGCTCTTTGAGAAATCTCCAGACTGTTTTCCACAGAAGTTGTACTAATTTACATTCCCACTGACATTGTATACACTTCCCCTTTTCATCAAATCTGTGCCAACATCTACTATTTTTTGACTTTTAAGTAATGGTCATTGTGATGGGGGTAAGGTGGCGTCTTACCACAGTGGCTTTTGAATGGGACTCCTCCTCCCCATCACAGCACCTCCTCCCTTGGTCCAAAACTCAGAGGCAACAGTCTACCTTTCTATCAATATGCTTTTAAAATACATGCATACATACATACATACATATTTTTGTAGACTGGGATCATACTGTTCATGTTATTCTATAAATTGATTTTTTTTCCCACTTAACAATATATCGTGGAAATCTTTTGAAGGCACTTCATATTCATCCACAATATTTTTCAAATATTATGACAGTTGAGGACTTTGGGTTTTGCCTTCTCTTGTTCAGACAGAGTTCTCATGGTCTCTTTCTCCTTTCAGTTCATGGTGACCTGAATTCCATGGAGGAAAGAGGAGGAGTAGGAGATGGCATCTGGTGTCCCTGGTGAACCAAATTCTATTAAGTTCACCTAATGAGGTGGACCTGGACCTGGATAAAGCGGGTGTTTAACAAGTATTTGTTGAGTAGGTGATGGAGGAGGCAGGACTAGATGCAGGGACTAGCTAAGTTGACAAGAGCTAACACCAGGTGCGGACTAGGACGGGGGACTTTAGCGAAGACATCCTGTCAGATGTGTCTTGTTCCCTTGACTGTGGGGAGGCCCTTGGTGGTGGGGTGACAGTCCCAGTCTGAGGATTTTCCCTGGATGCAGCATCTCAGTGCTAAAATGGGACAGTCCCAGGCAAACCAGGTCAGTGGGTCACTCTACTCAGTGAGTCCCATACTGTGTTCAAATTTTCCTCGTAACAGATGTGGATTGACTTTGGAAACTTAGAAACCATCATTTCTCTGTGCCTGGGAGGAGAGTTAAATCTTCTCACCAGAATCCTTTTATGTGTGAGAGAAATAAATATCTATCCTTTTTATATCTCTTTTGTTTTGGGTTCTTTGTCACTAGCAGCCAAACCCAATTCTTACATAAACGTGATACTAATTAAATTCATTTGCATAAACTCATCAGTTTTATTCTTAATTACTATGATATACAATCATGAAGTATGTACCCTAAAATACCACTGTAAGGTTGATTTGATTACAGCATTAAACTTAGTTTACAGAACTGCTTGGCTCCTTTCAATAGCTTATTGATTATATAGTATGATCATCTTCTGATAACTTAAAAGAAAACAAATGGAAGGACCCATATTCCTTCCAGCTTGTGAATGGAGGCCCAGGGCACCAGGCCCTGCTATTGAATTTGAATAAATAATGGGATCTCTTTTGAACAGAATCTGAGAGATGGCATTAACATATACCTCATGGCCAAAGTGCATTACATTTAGCCTTTGCTGCAGACAGTTGTTTTGGGAGACACGGTATGACCTTTGGTGTATCTGCATCTGGGAAACAATAAGCCATTCTTTAAATGAAAATTTTGCTGCATTATAAATGACTGGAGAGGTTTTTAAAAATTATTATTCTAGTGCTGGTCTGCTTCGTTTCTTTCTTTTAAATAATCTGCTTTAAGCATTCAAAGGGTCTACTCATCTCAGGACAGTACTATAGCTAATTTGCTGAGAGCCTTGGAACATACCCCAAGCCTGCTTAGGACATCTGCAGGGAAGTTAAATCATTTTAAGTGGAGGAATTAGGCTAATGTTTTCTGCTAGGAAGAAACCGTGAATCTGGTATTCTGAACGAGACTTCAAATGGTGGAAACAAATTTTGCTGTAGATATACAAAAGAAAAATAAATCCATCTTATTTTACTAGGAGCTTGACACTTTTATTTAGAGAATTTATACTTCTGAATGCTTTCTTCATGCCTTACGGATATATTTCAAATGTGACTGTTAGGTTGATGATCTACTTCTTAAAAACAGATCAGGGAGAAAGAGGAGATTGGGGCCACTTTGGAATAAGAAAGAAAGAAAAGAGAAGATTTATTTAACAATGAGATGAATCTGAGCAAAACAAATCTTTTTCTTGCAAAAGCAGGCAAATTCTGATAGGCTTGAGAGATTCTGAATGAAAAAAATGTTCTTGTGCAAATGACTTTTGCACCACCACTATCTCCCCAAGACTTTGTGTTTTTCCTTTTTGAGAGAGGGGCATGCAGGCTGGAGTGCAATGGCAGTCCTCTGCCTCAGCCTCTGTGTAGCTGGGACTGCAGGCACACTCTGCCATGACCAGCTGATTTTTGATTTTTTTGCAGAGACAAGGTCTCATTACCTTGCACAGGCTGGTCTTGAACTCCTAGTTTCAAGCGATCCTCCCATCTCAGCCTCCCAAAGTGCTGGGATTATAAGCGTGAGCCACCGGCCAGGCTTCCCCAAGACTTTAACATGGAAAACCTAAGTGGGAATTGTATGTAATGGGCCATGATCCACTATCTATCAGTTAGGGATGTGCACATTGTTGTGTGTGTTTTCATAAGCTTTCCTATGTGGATATTCAACACTGAATGCTACTCGCTATGCACCTAGGATACACTGGTGAGCTGAGGTTATTTGCTGGAGACAGGGTGGGGAATTACAGCCAAGGGGATAAAAGGTAGCTGCAGGGTAGATTCTGATTGGCTTTTAAATGATTGCTATAGGGCAGCTGTTGGTGCTGAGAGAGGCGAGAGAGGTGTGGTTTGTGAACAAACAGGCAGTTACCGATCCTCATTCACTCCTGGGCCCTAATGAAACCTAAGTTATCTACACCACGACCAACTCAGTGCAAACTATTTCCTCAGTGCTAGGGGTCTCTAGGGGAGAACGCATCTCTGGGTGCAGACTTTGCTGGGAGGAGTTAAGACAACAAGTAGACATCTGAATAACATTGAAGCCCACTCTTTCCCCCATCTCACTGCTCTTGTTTTGCTCTGCTGTTAGCCATATTTTGAATCTCAGCCTCTCAACATGGGATACCATATACTAAGGTATATAGTGAAATATTCTGAAAGTGCATCTTCTAGAAACCGCATGTTCTTTCCTTTCTTCAAAGGCATCTGGCAGTTTGCTTCTTCACATTATTGAACCACTATCAGAAGGGGTGAGGGCCAGGGATGGTGGCTCATAGTTGTAATCCCAGGCCTTTGGGAGGCCGAAGCTGGAGGATTGCTTGAGGCCAGGAGTTTGAGATCAGCCAGGACAACAGAGCAAAACCCCAACTCTGCCAAAAATTAAAATATTAGCCAGGTATGTTAGTGCACAACTGTAGTCCCAGCTATTCAGGAGGCTGAGGCAAGAGGATCACTTGAGTCCAAAGAGTTCAAGGCTTCAGTGAACCATGATTGTGCCACCATACTTCAGCCTAGGTGACAGTGCAAGTCCCTGCCTCAAAAGTAAAATTTTAAAAGGGGTAGGCAAGGACTCACACAGTTGCTCCTGGCTTTTCTAGGCTGTAGGGTCTGATTGTCCTTCTGAATGTATGCATGGCTAGGAGAGCCCATGAATCAGACTCCAGTCCTGCTGTGTCAGATTCTGGGACTGCTTAGGATCTCTGTGAGCTCATCTATAAAATAATGATTCAGAAAAATTGTGAACTGCTAGCTGAGTCCCTTGTCATCATGAATAAGCGTCATGTTCTCCCTCCGTGCCAGGTAGCATTATTCTTCTTCTTCTTAACATCTTGCTGGAGAAGAATGGTGCCTGGGAGATTTCAATCTTGCTCTCTTGGAGGGCACCCCAGTGTGACAATGAGTTCATTCTTGCAAGGATATGGTCTATATTGGCATTTGTTTCCTGATAGTGATGCATCGTCCCCAGTACCTGTAACCCTGTGGTACTCCTTCCAGCTGGATTTCTCCACTGGGCTAATTCAGAATGCAGCATTTCATCTTGAGAGAAAGCCCAGCATTTTTTGTCCTTTACTTAGCCTCGAAAGGATGACTGCAGCCAAGCAGGTTTCTATGACCAGAGCTTATTTGCACACTTATGTTTATTCTAAGAATATGAAATATGCAGTAGCCCCCATCCTCCCTCACAAAAGATCTATCAGCAAAAGTAAAGTTCATGTTACCCTTAGAAAGATCTTCAATTGTTTTGTGGGTGGTTTCTCATTTCCTGAGACACTGAGAAAGTTTGACCTAAAAAATTTGCTTTTTAATATATTTTGTTGAAAAGAGAGAAGGTGATGCTCTTGTCACTAAGCAACATGAATAGGGAAGAGCGCCCATGGTTGTTTGTTGTGTAAACGGGGAAATAATGAAGATAACGAATTCTTGACCTTTTTCTATTTCTTTATAAACCAGCCCAAAATGCCATTTCAGTGTCTGAACACGTAAATATAATGGGAAAGACACTGTTCATACCCTGAACCTTGACCTTTGCAAGCAGAGGGGAGAATGCTGGTACACTAGTTGTTTTATGAGAAAGGCCAGCCTATTTTTTTATCAGTTGGTTGGAGGCATGAAGTACACATCATTGCTACTTCAGATATTTATTCTGGGATTTTGTTCTTTGGCTCCATTTCAAAGGCTACTTGACCAACTACTCTGTGCTTGTAATTCAAAATGTTATTTGGGGTTGTTTTTCAGTACAAGGAGGCACTTAGAGGCAGAGAGATACATGAATCTGTTTTCCTACTGAACAGATGAAAAAATAGTGTTCAATGGGTTTGCCTAATGTCACCACACTGAAACAGGGACCAGGGCTGCCACTAGAATTTACTCAGGTTAATATGCAAAACTTGGAAAGCCTAAACAATGAATTTCCCACAGTGAAGTTTCTTTTCTGAAAAGGGTGGTAAACTTGGACATAAGAAGAAAAAAAAGACTTACATCCAATATTCATACTTACATGGCCCTTAGAGATAAGACTTCTCTCTTTTCCCAAAATACATAGTCATTTTCATTCACTCATTCATTAAGGCAGTCATTTATTCAACCAATAGACATTTATTGAGCACATATTACATGCTAGGTATTGAGTTGAGAGCTGAGAATTCCAAGATTCTGAATAGGCCAGTCTCTGCTTCAGAGAGCTCCAAACTCAGTGAGGGAGAGAAGATCATTTCAAGTTGATAAGCAAGGCTAAATCAATGTGCAGCCATGTACCCTATAAATATATACACCTACTGTGTATCCCCCCATTCCAGGAAATTAAAAATGAAATACGAAATACAAAAAGGAGTTAAGGTTTTTAAAAAAAATGTCTCACATGCTGGACAAGGATGGGATGAGGATTCAGGAATGCCTTCTGGAAGAGGTGGCTGGAGTTGTGTCTTAGAAGAAGGAGTTATCTATGTGGATTTTGAAGGGATAGGAGAAGAAAGGGCATTCCAGGCTGACAGCGTAACGGATACAAAGGCTGCCAAGCAGGAAGCAGTATGTGAATACGTAGCCCAGTGCAGGTGAAATAGAGAGGCAGAATAGGGTAGCTGTTGAAAGCCTTCCCTGCATAGACCTGATACAGAGACCTTGACCAAAGAAAGCTCCACCTCTATATCTTAATGATTGCCAAAGGAGGAAAAGAGATTGTGTAGAATTGTGTACTGGCTTTTAAATCTTCCATCTGGGGGTGACATATTGTTTTGCCTCTCATTTCAGTGACCAAAGTAAGTCACACAACTATGCCTAACTTCCAAGGGGACAGGAAAGTGTAATCCTGTTATTTGCCCAGAAGGAGGAAAAATGGAATAGCAGTGATTACCACAGCAAAGGAACTATTAGTTAGATATTATCAGAAACATGCAAAATTAAAGCTATTCTATTTGATGGGTATTATCCCTTTTTAAAATCTGGTTCATAGATAGCATCCTTGCAAAGACATATCCTCATTTTTTCCCTTGGGACATATTTCCAAGTCGTTTACTTTGGAGGGCACAGGAGGAAGCAGTCCTTCTCAGAATGAAACATTCTTTTGTTGTGATTGGTTTCCTGAAGTGGTCATCTGGTTCCACTTATTTAAAAATCTATCTGTGTTCATACTTTTTTACCAGAACTTTACCAGAACTGAATTGATCAATGTATGCCAAGACCATACATTTCATAGGATATCCTAAAGTTCACCTCCTGGAACAAGAGAGCCTAAAGTTGGAGCCTGAAGGCTTGTATTATACTGTAGAGGTCTCCGAAAAGATTGCTTCTTCGAAAGGGTGTTTGGATGCAAAGGAGGGTACTGGAAGAAGTAGGCTACTGTAAGACATGGTCCTATGTAAATTGTTATGAGTCTGTTATAAGAATGTTGTCCTACTTAGAAGGAACCCTCCCACTTCCTGAAGAGAAAGCCTCCCTTCTCCCAAGCAGTGGTTTGTTTTGCATGTCATGGACACTTTTGTCATAAGCTGCTGGGAAACATAAACCTACCTTGTAGCTCAGGAGTTGTAAGTGAAGAATTCACTATGAAATGCACATTGTCATCAGCACTGCGTCCATTTGTGTTACTCTCTGGGTTTTCTTTCTTCTGTTCTCCCCACTTTTAATGTCTGTTACCCTGTATTTTACATTTAAAAAATTATATCTGAAATAAGGTGGAAAATTAACATGTAACAGAAGGGGAAAATTGAAAGTTTCTTATAACTGACCTTTTCTGTTCTGGACCCTCCATTCCTGATTGGAAAAAAAAGTGCGAGTTGTTTAAAGGTAACCCAGCCTCTTGTAGTAAAAATAATCTTTATACAATAAATATTTCATGTTTCAAAGTACAGGTTTACTCAGAGGGGCATTTCCTCATCTTGAGTTGTCTCTCTTTCTCTCTCATCTTTCTTCAAATGGCGTTTAGGAGTGGGGAGAAAGTGTGCATCTCTGTATGTGTGTGGTAAGGAAGGTGATACATAGAAAATGAATTTAAATAAGCATGTATTGAGTTGGAACTGCCTGTGAATAATCTGGGAGGCAGTTAGTTGGCTGTTTGTGTTTAATGTTTAACAAATTCTAATGAGACATTATTACTTTAGCTTCTGAGTTAATATGATTTTTGAGAGTTTTAGCAGCGGAGGAAAGAGGAAGCCATCTTTGTAGTACCACAGTTCATCTTGAGGAGGCCTAGAGTCACTCTATTCTACCCTCTACCTACTCAGCCCTCATTTGTAGGTCACTGATTTATATCTCAAAACTTTAGTATAAACATGTCTATGAAAGTTTTTTTGTTTGTTTGAGACAGAGTCTCGCTCTGTCACCCAGGCTGGAGTCCAGTGGTGCCATCATAGCTCACTGCAGTCTTGGACTTCTGGGTTCAAGCAATCCTCCCACCTCAGCCTCCTGAGTAGTTAGGACTACAGGTGTTTACCACTGGGCTTGGCTATTTTCGTTTTTCTATTTTTAGAGATGGGATCTTGCTATCTTGCCCAGGCTGGTCTCAAACTCCTGGCCTCAAGCAATTCTTCCACCTTTGCCTCCCAAAATACCGAGATTACAAGTGTGAGCCACTGCATCTGGCCTATGAAAGATGTTTTAAAAAATAAAAATACACGTATTAACCAGTCAGCACAGCAAAGCACTCATTCCCTGAGAAAACTGACCTAAGTGGACAATGACATTTGGTGTACACAGGTGGGGTGGGGGGTGGGATTTCAATGTCAGGGTAAGTCTAGACATAGGCTTTGTTGGTGAGGAGCTAAGCAGTGGCTCCTCCAAATTATTTGGTTGAGAAGGGGCAATGTGAGAAAAGGAGGAGAGATGGAAAAGGGAAAGGCAAGAGTTGCCCATTTTGTTGGGGTCCCAAAGATGGTGACTGATAAGGTTGCCTTTTGCGTGGAATAGGAAGGCAAGAAGATGTGGCCCCCTGAGACAGACTAGGGAACCTTCTACCTGAGAGACACATTACTGTGTGAACGCCAACTATTGGATGCATCTACACTCCATCATTTTCTTGAAGGAACGATGTCTGCTTTCCCTTTTACCTCCAGTTTCAACCAGGCTCAGGAGTGACATTGATGCCAGGAGCTCCATAGAAGCAGCACTGAATGCCTCTGGTCTTTCGGCAAGTTGTTTCCATCACGTCCTAGCAAGTAGCATGTCTGGAGCCATCACATGGCATGACATCCTGTCAGGGGCTTGCTCATTATTTACTGAGCATGTCGAAGCGTTGGCTGCCTTCAGGGATCTCAAGGGAGCGCATATTTGCCAGAGCACCTCGATGAGAAATACAAGTAAGTTGTAAATTTGCTACTCATTTTAAAGGCTGTCACGGAGAATGCATATTCTGTTAGCTCCCTTTTCTGCTGAGGCTTCTGGGTGCAGAGAAATAAATCTAATAAGTATTGTATTTATTGAGAAATAACTATAATTTCAGGGTATTTTAGCCGGGGTGACTGCTATGATGCCAGTTACACTGGGCATCATAACTAAAGTATAAATATGATCTCCTCTCTTTTGTGTTTTTCAATGAATGACATAATTGCTCACGTGCTTTATGAATCGGAAAACTAGTACCTTCCTCTTGAGTTTTACCCTCCAGAGGCTAAATTGTACAAAATCTCTGGGGAGGTTTGGACAGACTGCCTTGAAATCTCATTGCCACAGAGACTTGCCGTTGAAAGCCTGTCCTCTGCAGGCTGACAAGTGATGCTGGTCCATCCTGCAATGATGTCTTGGTGGCCCAGATCTCTATAGAGGTTGATATGGTTTGGCTGTGTCCTTACTCAAATCTCATCTTGAATTGTAGTTACCATAATCCCCATGTGTTGTGGGAGTGACCCAGTGGGAGGTCATTTAATCATGGGAACAGTTACCTTCATGCTGTTCTTATGATAGTGAGTTCTCAGGAGATCTGATGGTTTTATAAGGGGATTTTCCCCACTTTTGCTCATTCTTCTTCTCCCTAGCACCATGTGAAGAAGGACGTATTTGCTTCCCTTTCTACCATGATTGTAAGTTTCCTTAGGCCTCCCCACAGTTCAGCTAACTGTGAGTCAGTTAAACCTCTTTCCTTTATAAATTACCCAGTCTCAGGTATGTCTTTATTAGCAGCATGAGAATGGACTAATATAGAGGGGGCCCATGACCTTCCAGCATCATGACCCCGTTTTTCTCAAAGCTGCAGCAAGCCTTCCTGAACTTGGGCTCCCCAGATTGTAATTCTTTCTGTTTGGTCCGTTTAGTAGCCAACCTACTGGGTGCCTGCTGCTGCAGAAGCACAGATCATTCCTGAGCTGAGCATCAGCCCTTTGCTCCTCTGGACCCATAGTTCTCTTTATGTTTACCAGCTAGTCACCCTTGGAACCTTCACTAAACAGAAGTTCAAGGGTCTACGGATGCAACAGTGCCCGAGACAGACAAGGGCACTGCTTCTCAGGGCAACTTAGTGAGTAGATGGGATACTTACTAGGATACAGAGGTGGAGAGTGAAGAGAAATGAGCCTAGGGCAGAGTAATGTCAGAATCAACATTGAAGGAATGGGAAGGGAAAGAGGAACCTTCAAATAAGATTGAAATGGAGACCAGGGGAATGTTTAAGAGGTCAAAGGAGGTAGGAGAAAAATGTAGAAAATATGGCCTATCTAAAGAAAATATTATGCTTTGAAAAGGAAGGTTGCCAACATTGATCAACACTGCAGAGGGCTTAAAATAAAGTCAAAGGCCCAGTGCACTTAGCAATTAGGAGGTCATTGGTGGAAATGGGTGAGAATGGTGTCCAGGGAGTAGTGAAAGTGGTAGCTACTTGAGGACCAAATAGGAAGTGAAGAAATAGACAGTAAGTGTTGATAGTTCCTTAGGTTTTCTGTGGAAGGGAGGCTAGGAAATAGAATGGTAGACGGAAAAGGATACAATTGTTTTTGTTTTTGTTTAATTTTTTGGGGGGAGGATTTTGTAGAGATGGGGTCTCACTGTGTTGCCCAGGCTGGTCTTGAACTCCTGGCCTCAAGTGATCCTCCTACCTCAACCTCCCAAAGTGCTGGGATAACAGGTGTGAGCCACTGTGCCCGACTAGTGTGTTAGCTTTCAAAATGTTTTATGTTTATATTGTTCTTTATAGCATACAGAACATTTTTTGAAGCATTATTTTAATACTTTATTATAACATTTAATAACTGCAACATTAATTCTCAAGATTAATTCTTAATATTTCACCTTGGGAGAGAACAGAAGGATTAAAGAACTAACTAACATTACTATTCACAATAACAAAGACATGGGATGGACCTAGGTGCCCATCAACAGTGGATTGGATAAAGAAAACGTGGTACATGTACACCCTGGGATACTACAAAGCCATAAAACAGAATGAAATCATGTCCTTTGGGGCATCATGGATACAGCTGGAGGCCATTATCCTAAGTGAATTAAAGCAGGAACAGAAAAAAAAAATACCACATATTCTCTGTCATAAGTGGGAGCTAAACATTGGATACTCATGGACATAAAAATGGCAACAACAGACACTGGGGACTACTTGGCAGGGAAGGAGAAGGGGACAAGGGTTAACAAACTAACTGTTGGGTACTATGCTTAGTACCTGGTTGACAGGATCAGTTGAATACCAAACCTCAGCATCACACAATATACCCATGTAACAAACCTGCACATGTACCCTCTGAATCTAAAATACAAGTTGAAATTATATTTAAAAAAGAGTTAGCATTTATTTTGTACCTCAAATGTGCCAGGCAACTTACACATTCTGTTATTTAATATTCACAAAAACCCTATGATGCTGGTATTATTCCTGTTCTACAGACAAAGAAGTAGAGGCTTAGATCTTGACTGAAGCCATTTAGCTACAGAATGCCTGGGATTCAAACTCAAGTCTGCTGGTGCTATAGCCCTTACACTTTCCACTGGGCTATATTTGCTTAGAGAGATATTGAAATAATCTTTTGCATCTTTGCAGCCACCCTCTGAGGTGGATAAGAACACTGAAAGTTTGATAGTCTCATTCCCAGCAAAGGCCAAGGCAAGAGTAACTGAAGTCTAGGCCCCTGTCTTCCAGTCTGCACTGCTCGTGATCCTGAACTGGAATAAATGGGGAGCTCCTTGTGTTACTTGTTTTTATTCACCTTTCTAAAATGTTAAGTACGGCTCACATTTATTTCAATGTTTAATATTAGAAGTGTTTTGGGTCTTTTTGGAAGTTTGGTCATGTTTTTGTGATCAGAAATAGGCCATAGGCTCTTAATTCTTGTTGTATCAATTAGCCTATGGTCAACTTGGTTTCATTATTTGTTGTTTTGCTTAAAGTTGCAGTTTCCAAGAACCATGGACGATGTTGAGTCTTTCCACCTCCCCTTCCGCCTGGGACTCCGTACAGAGCCTCACATCATCCTACCAATGTTGACCTGACATTGACCCACCAGAGAGTCTATGCGTTCTCGCGTAAGGCGACATGAGCTTCACTTCAGGGAGCACAGTT
This sequence comes from Rhinopithecus bieti, assembly GCF_001698545.2. Taxonomy (NCBI): domain Eukaryota; kingdom Metazoa; phylum Chordata; class Mammalia; order Primates; family Cercopithecidae; genus Rhinopithecus; species Rhinopithecus bieti. The sequence continues at coordinate 1,783,527 of NW_016803270.1, read as the reverse complement.
AGTCCCTGAGAGAATCTGGCTTGTTATGTTTCTAGCATCTAGAGTCTTGCTGCATCTCTGTGCTTGACAGGCACTCATGTTCAAGCTTCCTTCATTTCTTATAAAACAGGTGAGTCCAGGGAAAAAACAAATGAGAGACGTTTGTTAAGGGCTGGGGAGATACTGACAAATTGTGGCAAATTTCAGAAAGAGTCTCAGAAATAATCAATGATCTGGAAGAATAGAGTCAGGAGGCGAAAATGTAAAAACAGCAGCAGCAACAATAGCAGCAATAAACAGAAACAAGCTAGGCCTCAACTATTTATTTCTTGGCCAGCCCAGGGACCAAATGTGCTCTTTTCTGAGGCAAAATGCCAGTATATTTGAATTACAATTTAGAGGCCTAATTGGTAAAATAAATTGATAATAAAAGGATATTTAGGTTGAACATTAAAAAAAGCTTACCTTCAAAAGCTGAGGTGATAAACCAACCTTCTTATAAACTGTTTTTTTTTTTAATTTTATTAATTTTATTTTTTTAAAGAGAGACAGGGTCTTGCTCTGTGTCCCAGGAAAGTAGTGGCGTGGTCATGGCTCACTGCAGCCTCTAACTCCTGGGCTCAAGGGATATCCTCCTGCCTGAGCCTCCTGAGTAGCTGGGACTACAGGTAAGCACCATCACACCCAGTTAATTTTTTATTTTTTGCAGAGATAGGGTGTCGCAATGTTGCTCAGGCTGGTCTTAAACTCCTGGGCTCAAGTGATCCTCCCACCTCAGCTTCCCAAAGTGATGGAATTACAGGTGTGAGTCATTGCACCCAGCCTTATTAACTTGTCTTAAAATGCAGAATGTGGCCTTTTTTTTTTTTTTTACATCATAACAAATTATTGTTAACTAGAGTTCCATTGCTTCAGAATGGGTAGGAATTCTGGCATCAACGGAACTGAACTGAACTGGACAAAATAGTGAAGGTCATAGTTAGCCTTTGTTCCCCCCACCATCCCCTTCTTGAAGGTCTTCTTGCCCTCCCAGGTTCCCCATCTCTCCTTTATGTCCAGGGTCTTCACGCTGCCCCTTCATGGCTCCAGGCTGGGACTATCTCTTGGCTATTACCCAGCACTCTACTTTCAAAACATGGTTCTCTTATGTCCCATTTCCTCTAACTTACTTTTATAATGAATAGCAACCTAATTCCCTAACACTTTACTCATACATCAATTATCCAGGAATATCTTTATTTTAAACAAGAATCCCCCTACTTCTCCTACATCTCCGCATCCTTAGCAAAGGAACCAAAGCCTTAACCCAGAAGAAGAATTTGAAAATGAGGACGATCTTGATTTCTTTTCATTGATTTCCTTGAAGGCAAATCCCAGCCTCTGAGGTTCCATTTACTCAATTAGTATCAAAAACAATATAGGCCACTGAATATTTATAATTTCCTGAGATACCAAACTTTCAACATACTCTTAAAACCATAGGAGCCTCTTTTTGTTAACAAGTCATTTATTTGCTAAACAGAGCTCATTTTAATGAATTTTTTTAACATAATTTTCCTCCAGGAATTAGAATAAGCTCATTCCAATCATTTCATACATTTGAAAGGAGTAATACTGCATTTAGAAAAAATGCATACTTCAGTATTTTTATTAGTTCAGATATTACTCCCAGACCACAATCTGTTTGAGTTATGATTATCTCTACACAGAATAAATAAGACTATGGAAACAAATGTTGCATTGGGACAAAACACAAGTTTGAGAAAAAGATACATCTATAGTATTCCTTCAGGGCTCTTGATTTTAAGTAAGAGAAACCAACTCCCTTTAACTTAAGCCAGAGTGAAATTGAATGGATGATACTGATGAGCAAAGATGTAGGAACTGAAAAAGCAGAAAACAAGAGAAGCTGAATAACTGAAATCATAGTCAAGGCCAGGCTCACCACATGCTAAGTAGGCTGCAGTTGGATGCTGCTGACCTCAGCACTGCTTCCCCTGAGGCCAGGCAGTGGGCTTTGCAGCTTCCAGAGTTGGTGCCCCCTGCTCCACTCTGATCACCAGCTTCAGTTTTAAAACCTAACTGGCCGAGCCCAGGTCACACATACCTACTTTATGACTGGGAGGTGGAGAAATGGGGTAATCTGCATCTTCTAGTTTCAGTAGTGGGAGCAAGGCTCATCTCCCACCAAGACTGTTATGGTTTGGCTGTGTCCCCACCCAAATCTCATCTTGAATTGTAACTCCCACAATTCCCATGAGTCATGGGAGGAACCTGGTGGGAGGTGATTGAATTATGGGGGTGGGTCTTTCCTGCACTGTTCACGTGATAGTGAATAAGTCTCATGAGATCTGATGGTTTTAAAAAGAGAAGTTTCCCTGCACAAGCTCTCTCTGTTTGCCTGCTGCTATCCATGTAAGATGTGACTTGCTCCTCCTTGCCTTCTGCCAAGATTGTGAGGCTACCTCAGCCACGTGGAACTGTAAGTCGATTAAACCTTTCTTTCTTTTGTAAATTGTCTTTATCAGCTGCATGAAAATAGACTAACACAAAGACCTAATTAGGGAATTCCTCAAATACACAAAGGAGTCTACTAAATGCTGGATATCTAAACAACTTCCACTACTTATACCCAGAAACTTAAATCTAACTCAAGCCAGAAAACACCTTTGAAGGTGAAATTTCCAAACAAGAGCAGACTAAATTGGGCTTGTTTTATTAACCCAAGTCTCAGCTTCCTTTGTTACTTGGAGATGAACCTGACTACCTCTACCTCATGCTTCTGGGGACTTCTGGTTATTTTTCCAAGGGAGGCAATTCCATAATATACAGGGCACATGTGAAGTAAGATACACTGTCCAGGAGACAGCAAGCAGGCTGTCCTAAAGGGTAAGATCTAATTCTTGCATTTAAAATTTTTCCTCTGGAAAACTGTGTCAAATCTCAAAAATAATGCTATATAGGGTGAAATAATGATTTGGAGTTAACTGTACACACAGCACAATTCCTTTGTGATAATAGGGTTTTTTTTTTTCTATTATATCAACAGAACAGCACTTTGGAACATATGCACTTGGATACAGACTTTTACCAAATCAACAAAATTCAGTAAGAATCTTTATGATGCAGTTTTACTCTTCAGACTAAAAATACATAAGTAAATATCACACACACATTTGATACATAATGTAATTATTCTATAGCATAATATATGTCACATATTAGTGAACAATACATGAAATGTAATTATTTGTGATATATAATGAAAATTATATATTAAACATGTATAATTACACATAATACACATAACATAGTATATATAGCATAGTGTAGCATATAAATTGTCTTATTTCTCCTTTAGCTTAATTTCTCCCTTTACCTCATATTAATTATTTTGAAACTCATTAAATAACAGTTTAATAATTCAGTATTATCACTTGCTAAACAGGTGATTAGGGAGAGAGGTAAAGTGATATTTTAAGTAATTTCTTTGGAGTATCTTCTTGCTACTGTGTTCTCTGTTTCTGTCAGTGTAATGGGGAAATTGAAGGTCGGCTAGATATCATTTTAAGCTACTATTCATTTTCATTTCCCCATTTTATTTTTGTAAGACTATTTCACTTGTCAGTTCAAGATGTTAGATGCATTTGATTAAATTATCAGTGAGTGATCATTGTGACAGTAAGACTCAGAAGAGGAGAGGTGAAAAATGTTTGCAAAAGAAAAGCAGAGATATAGAAGAATGGGTAGGAAATGAATGGGGTGATGAAACAGAGAAGTCTCAATAAAGCACCCGATAAACAAAGCCAGGTGTCCCAGAAGAAAACCTTGCTTCCCCCATCCAGCTGTGCTCCACAGGCAGCCTCTCTTTCATCTGGGCAGATCCTTTTCATAGTTAAAATGGCTACTATCAATTTAGGAATAAATGTGCCCACAGTACAGCTTCTTTATAAGAGTAGCATAATTCCCTCTTCTGTTAATGGAGATAGTCTCTACCTACATGTATGTATAGAGAAAGGATTTTTAAGACCCACTTTACCCCAGATATATTTTACAGCAAAGCTCTTCATGATAAATTCCAGCCAACAACACATTCCACAGAGCTTGAGAAAGCCAGCGCAGTGGGGAATCCAGTCTCCTAGGGTGTGGAAGCATCTACTTATATATTTGGAGTCCCTTAATACATAAATCAGAGGAGAAGACACTCATGTGATGCTCACAATTATGGCCTGTGAAGTATGCAAGACCTGGGTCTCAGAAAGTCACAGCTCCAGAAGGCATTAGATTTGTGCCTGTGAGCAAATTACCAAAGCTCTCAGAAGCCCTTGTGTGCTGGTCCACAGTGGAGGAGAAGTCATGGAATTTTTTCAAGAAGGATGTTGGAAAGATTGCATGAGGAAAAGTTCTCGGGATGCTGTCAGGCATACAGTAATTATTATAGTCAGAATATGGTTGTTAATTCTTGTTGATGAAAATAGCCAAACTTTGTAAAACATTTGAAGAGATTTATTCTGAGCTAACTGTAAGGACCATGATCCATGACATAGCCTCAAGAGGTCCTGAGAACACGTGCCCAAGGTGGTTGGGTTACAGCTTGATTTTATATGTTTTAGGGAGACATAAGACATCAATCAATACATGTGAGGTACATATTGGTTTGGTCTGGAAAGGCAAGACAACATGAAGCTGAGGGGGAGGTGGTGAGGAAAAGGGCTTCCAGGTCATAGGTAGATTCAAAGATTTTCTGATTAGCAATTGGTTTAAAGAGTTAAGTTATTATCTAAAGATAGGGAATCAATAGAAAAGAGTGCCTGGGTTAACATAAGGGGTTGTGGAGACCAGGGTTTTTATTATGTAGATGAAGTCTCATAGATTGCAGCCCTTAGATACAATAGATGGCAAATACTTGCTATTCAGATCTTTGAAAGTGGGAGAGTATAATGAGCCATGCCCAACCACCCCCACTTCCTATCATGGTCTAAACTAGTTTTTCAGGTTTCTTTGGAATCCTTTTGCAAGAGGGAGATCCATTCAGCTGGCTGGGGGGCTTAGAATTTTTTTGGTTTACATTCTTATGTGCTTTAAAGTCTTTTTTCTTTTCTTTTCTTTATTTTCTTTTCTCTCTTTCTTCCTTCGTCCTTCTTCCTTCTTTCTTCTTTCTTCTTTCCTTTTCCTCTTGTTCTTCTTCTTCAATTTTGAGATGGATTCTCACTCTGTTGCCCAGGCTGGCATGCAGTGGCACGATCTTGGCTCACTGCAACCTCTGCCTGCCTGGCTAAAGTGATCCCCTGGCCTTAGCCTCCCAAGTAGCTGGGACTACAGGTGCACACCACCATATCTGGCTAATTTTTTGTATTTTTGGTAGAAATGAGGTCTCTGCCTATGTAGCCCAGGCTGGTCTTGTACTCCTGAACTCAAGTAATCCAACCACCTCGGCCTCCCAAAGTGCTGGGATTATAGGCGTGAGCCATCCAGCTGCTTTAAAGTTTTATAAAAACTTGGACATATATTTTCTCATTTGAGGCTCAGTACCACTTATGTTGTAGACATTTTTAGATTATATTATAGTTATATTAAAATTCTTTGACCCCACAGACGTTGAAATAATTGGTAAACCTCCCTTAGCTTGCAACCAATCAGTGGTGCTGGAGTCTTAACCCAAGTCTTCACAGGTTAGGTCATTTGCCTGGTTGACTGTTGTGAACCAATTTTTAATTTGTTGTCTCCTGCTCTATCCAAACACTCCTTTCATCTAATTCATCATGTAAATATAAATGGACTCAGATAGCTCCTATCTTCTGTGGCATAGTAGATTAATTTAACTATTTTTTTGAGATCTCAATAATGATTTCATATTTCATGTGAGTTTACACTGGAACTTTTGAATTAAAGCAACTTCAGATTTTGTGGTTTAATAATGGAGAATCTGAAGACATGTTCCATTTCTTTTTTAAAAAATACTACATTGACGTACAATTGAAGTACAAAAGCTGCACATGTGTAAAGTATAAAATTGGATAAATTTTGACCTTATGTATATACTCATGAAAGCATCAGCACGACCAAGATAAAGAACATTTTCATCCTCCCCAAGTTTCCTGGTGCCCCTGTGATCTCTCCCTTTCTCTCCCCTCACCTCTCCCTCGAGAGAACCACTGATCTATTAAGTTGGTGCAAAAGTAACTGCGGTTTTTGCCAAAAAAAGGGCAAAAGCTGAATTTAGTTTCACACCAACCTGATACGTTTTATCACTGTAGGTAAATTTGCATTTTCTAAAATTTCATATAAACGAATCATACAAGATGTACTCTTTATTTTGCCTGATTTCTTTCACTGATATAATTATTTTGAGACTGATTCATTTTGTCACGTGTATCCATAGTCCATTTCTTTTTCTCATTGGATAGCATGCCACTGTAGGAATATTCTGCAATTGCTTATCCATTGACCTACTGCTGAATGTTGGATTGTTTCTAGTTTTGGCTAGTACAAATAAAGCTACTATGAACATTGGTCAACAAATCTTCATGTGGTTATACAATTACATTTCTCCACTCAAGATTCTAACTGTTAGGTCTCATCATTCAGTGGGTGTATCTTTAACTGTGTAAGAAACTGTTGAACTGTTTTCCAAAGTTGTTTTACCATTGTACATTCCCATTAGCAGTATGTGACAATTTCAGTTTCTCCACATTTTTGCTATTACTTCATAGATCAGTCTTTTTAATTTTGGCCATTCCAGTGGGTGGGAGTGGTGTGGTATCTCATTGTGGTTTTAATTTGCATTTCCCCGATGACTAAAGACTATGTATTCATGTACCTAAAATGCCACCTGTATATCCCCTTTGGTAAAGTATCTGTTCAAATCTTTTACTTATTTAAAAAAATTCAGTCTTTGGTCTCATTATTGAATAATGAGAATTGTTTCTATTTTCTAGGTATGTCTTTTATTTGATACTTTTGCAAATGTTTTCTCCCAGTCTGTGGCTTGCCTTTTATTTTGTGACAATAATGCATAGAAATTTCAACCCTGAGGTTTTTCACTCTTGGGGCACTTCCTTCTTTGCCTTTTTTTTTTTATTTTAAAGTGATAGGGTCTTGCTCTGTCCCTGTCCCCCAAGCTGGAGTGTGGTGGTGCAGTCACAGCTCACTGCATCCTTGAACTCTGGGCTCAAGTGATCCTCTGGCCTCAGCCTCCCGAGTCTCCAAGACTACAAGTGTGTACCAACATCCCCTGTTAATTTTAATTTTTTTTGTTTGTAGAGATGGTGTCTTGCTATGTTGCCCAGGCTGGTCTCAAACTCCCAGCCCCAGCCTCCCAAAGTGCTAGAATTATAGGCATGAGCCACTGAAGTACAAAAGCTGCACATGTGTAAAGTATAAAATTGGATAAATTTTGACCTTATGTATATACTCATGAAAGCATCAGCACGACCAAGCTAAAGAACATTTTCATCCTCCCCAAGTTTCCTGGTGCCCCTGTGATCTCTCCCTTTCTCTCCCCTCACCTCTCCCTTGAGAGAACCACTGATCTATTAAGTTGGTGCCTTGAATCTCATTGCCAACTGCTTGCGTGGAGCATCACACATTGCTGAGCTCTTTGTCCATCTCCTTTGCTTCCTAGACTATATCTTCTTGCAGTCTTAGCACAGAGGACTTCTATTTCTAGGTGGCCAAACCCCTGACACCCTGTGAGCATCTGTAAGAACAGAAATGATGCCTAATTGAATGCTGGAATAAGTGATGCATTCTGGGAGTTTCACTTCACAGAATCACAGCCTTCGGTGGAATCATTGCATTCTTTAGAACTGTTAGTACAGTCTAACAAAATACAGCCACCTGAGCACAAAACAAAACACTGGCTAGTTTATGGTGCTGATGAAAAATCCAGTGATTCGTACTTATTTATCAAACAGCCACTGTGTGTAAGGGTCTTTTCTGTGATTCTAATGGTCAAGAAAGAGAATCTAAACGAGGTGACTATGGTTTTCATAAGATCACCACTGCAAGCTAATTCCATGACAGAAACAGAGTCTGAGTCAGTGTGATTAGAAAGGATCCAAGTGATGCCCTTAGATATAGACGCCCTGCCACTTAGTTCAGAAAATTTTCTATGATGGTTGGCATCACAGTTCAGTAGCTCACACTACTTTCCACTAATCTGGGGCTTGTGCACCTCCGTTAATACTACTGATATATTTCTTTCTATGACTTATGAGCCTTTCAGCACTCTATTTTCCTTCTGAGTTCACACAATTATTAAGGGGAAATTGTTTATAATGGTTAAAGAATATCGGGTTAAGAGTGGTGGATTGAACCTGGAATCCCAATGCTTTGGGAGGCTGAGCTGGGAGGATCACTTCATCCCGGGTATTCAAGATCAGCCTGGGCAACATAGCAAGACCCCCATCTCTACAAAAATTTGAAAATCAGCCGAGCATAGTGGCATGCACTTATGGTCCCAGCTACTTGGAAGGCTGAGGCGGGAGCATTGTTGGAGCTCAGAAGTTTGAGGCTGCAGTGAGCTAGGAATGTGCCACTGCACTCTACCCTGGGCCACAGAGCCAGACTCTATCTCTAAATGAATATAAATACATAAGTAAATATCCGATGATTATTTTGTGTCAAGTTTTTCAGACTCCGAAATGTCAAATGGTGAGAATATATCTGGTTCCGGGTAAGTGCAATTGCAAAATCAATTAGTGCTTAGGCCCACTCCTTCCCCATGTTCAGGAATTTCTTAGAATTCATGTCATAGACTGGTCCTCCCCTCTCTGCTTTTCTGAATATTTAATTCTAACTGCAGCAAAGTTGCCTCCTCAGGATAGATTCCTGGCTCATTTTCTCAGTATAAGGAAATTCCAACAGAATAACTGAGAAGACTGACTCTCTGTTGCTCCTACAGCTCGTCTTGGCAGTCTCTACTACTGGAAGGCACTTAGCTGGTCCAGAACAAGACAAGTTCCTCATTGTTCCCAAGATGGTCTCTCACAGGAGACAGTCATTTATGGCCTTTCCTTGAGTCTGGGGCTGACATGATCACGCTTGGCTTTCCTTATGTGGAGAGTTCAATAGCTGATTGTTCCTTGCCAATCAGCTACTGCTCACTAAAGAACCATGGAACAAGCACATTTCTATTTTTGATTTCTTATTTAGAAAAAAACAACATAGGGCACCATTATAATCAAATCTAAGTTTCTTTCTTTCTTTCTCTCTCTCTTTTTTTTTTAACAGCAACTTTGTTCTTTTTGCTTTCAACACTCTTTCCTAGGTATCTAACTATATGGTTGAGTCAAGATGAACTCTGTATTATTTCATCCTATAGGAACAAGCTGGTTTTCATCACAACTTAGCTGTGCATTTTGCAGTAAACCTCAGGTTCTAAAACAGGTCTTTCTAAGAAATGAGTAATGGAACAGAGAGAGAAGCTTAAAGGCAAAGCCTTTAAGGAAAAGCCTTGGCTTCCTGAAGGGAGAAAGATTTAACATGAGAGGGTGTGAATCCGAGGGAAGGCTGGCTAGTGATAAAACTAGGAAGGAATCTTGGAAGATTTTGAAGGTAAATTCCAATTAGAGGATAAAAGAAAAGGAAACCTATAGCTAAAACAAGGTTGTGTGATGATATTTGCAGCTGGAAACATGATTAGAATGCAGAGGTGATAATAAAACACAAGTGGGGAAGGGAAACTTTGAAGAACTAAATGAATAAAGAGGTAAGGTAAAATATTTTAAATTATGTTTAATGAGTTTGAGCTAGAACAAGGAAAGAAGCAGAACTGAAATGCACTGAGAAAAAAATAAAAAGAACTTAAATACCACTCTTTCCTGTAACGAGATGGGAGATGAAGAGAGATGAGAGGGTCCTACCCAAGGGCTGCGCTGAGGGGAAATCAAGGCACTAGCATCCTATAGGTCAGAGATAGAAGGGGGTAGGGTGCTCCTCTTCATTCCTGGCCTCCCCTTCAATTTCTCTTAGCTGCTTTTCTCAGTTGATTATACACATATAAGTGCCTCAGGTTGATTTTAGATCTAGTGTACCTGCATCCTGACTCATGTCATTGTGCACTGCGTTGGCCAGCAGACCAGAGTGCAGGTTAACAACATGGCACCCCGTTGATGGATCACTTACTCTTTTGGTACTTAATTGTACACTGCAGCCTATGCCACGTCATCTTTTTTTTTTCAATGTGGGGTCTTACTCTGTCATCCTGGCTGGAGTGCAGTGGTGCTATTTCAGCTCACTACAACCTCTGCCTCCCAGGCTCAAGCAATTCTCCTACCTCAGCCTCCCAAGTAGCTGGGACTACAGGCATACACCTCCGTACTCAGCTAATTTTCGTATTTTTGTTTTGGTAGAGATGGGGTTTCATCATGTTGCTCAGGCTGGGCCACTTCAGTTTGAAGGTTAATGTGCTTTGTTTTGCCAGCGGGATGATAAGAACTGTGAGGATAAGAACTCTAGTTGATTCTTTTTTTCTTTTCTCATGGTACCCAACATATTGTTATAAAAATAGAAGGTAGACAAGAAATACATGCAGGATGGAGAACTCTGTCCCATAACTTTGGGGTTTCTGAAAGGCCTTCAGGAAAAAGACTTTCCAAATGTGGGGGCCATCTTCAGAAATCCTGCAGTCCTCAGGCAAATCTGGATGGTCTTACATGTCCAGTGACTGAAGAGAAGTCAACACACTTATGTGATTGCTTGCAGTGGTTGCACTCAATCAGCTCTTGAGCTGTTGCTATTCTTCTAAGCAATAGAGGGACCGAGAGTCTACTTTGTTTGCTTCTCCCCAGTCATGTAAAGTCATTTGTGCCTCCATATGGATGGATTTACATTGCAGAGGAACTGACAGGGAAGAGTGAGAGTCACAGCTTGATGGAGGTGTTCTGGGGACAGTTATGTAACTCACTTCTCTGTGCCTGGACTCCTAGAAGATGAGTCCTAACAGAGTCAGTGTTTTGGATTCAACAGGGATTTTTCACTTTAGCAGTTTAGAAAAATAAATGTTTGACTCTGAGAAGAGCCAAACATTTATCTGATTAAAGAACACAGAAACATGTGGCTGATTACATATGTTACATTCAGATATGTGTTCTTTTGTATCTAATATTTCAGCATTTCTTCATTGTGACCAGGGCCAGCTCCTCTTAGTGATCAATGATTCAGTCCAGGTCTAGAGCTTCATCTTGACCATTAATATTTTGTTCTTGGATATTTTGCTTTCCACATTCCTGAGCTTCACTGAGCATTTCATGTTGTTTTAATATGAGTGCTTCTCAAGCGCTTTATCAGCTCAATCCCTCTCCCAGGTGGTACTGGGCATGCTGCCATTGCTACATAAGCCACTCTTGTGTATGTGGATATTACTGTTTCTCTTTCTGTTACTCTGTTCCCTGTCTGAAGTCTTACTCTTCCAGTCTTCTGAGTTCCGGAGTCCTCTAACCATAGGACACACTTGAGTGATTGCTGGAACAATTTTAGGGGTTGTGACAGACAGAAAGTAGAATGGAGGTTTTTGCTAATTTGGGATGAACTCAGAGGATGGATAAGACACAAATAGGCGGAGAGAAAGAGAATACAAAGGAATTGTTTTTAGTGTTGGTGATGCAGTTTTTCTGCTCCTTAGCTCAGCTAGGTCGGGGTTCTTGTCTCACGACCAGGAAGAATCAGGCACATGGTCACTGGAGAATGAGTGGAATAGAATTATTAAGTAAAAGGAAAGCTTTCAGCAAAGAGAGGGTCCTGAAAGAAGGTTCCTGGCAGCCACTTCACAGTTGACTACAAGGGCATATCTGGTGATAGGGCTGGGTTCCCTATGTGCATAAGGCATGAATTCCTGGAGTCTCCATCCAGTCCTTTCAGTGCACATGTGGGATCTTAGTCTGAGCCATTTCATATTGATTTATTTCCCTTACTGTGCATGTGTTAAGGCATGGAATTTTTCACCACGGGCATGTTTAGGCAAGCTCCCTGTGCACAATGACTTTGGCAGTTTGGAGGTTCTCCAGGGACCTTCCTTCCCCTGCCTAGGAGAGTTATCTGCCTCCTGCCTCTATCATTGGCATGGACCAGACAGATTGTGTAGTGAGAAGACTGGAAAAGTGGCCTGCATTTGGGCCATGGGAAAGCTCAGCGCTAGGCTACACGGGCTGTTCTCTCATTGCCAAGATGGCCTGATGAAGATATGAGCCCCCAGGCTGGTGTGATGAATGATTTGTTTAGGGGGAAGACACAAGTGAAGTGGTGCAGAACTTACTTCTTTAAATCCACCACCACACTGAAAATGTCCACAAAGTAGTCTATTGACAGGTGATTTTTCTGGCTCAGGTTCCAAGCTGACTTGAAAAATGCCATCATGGGTTTTTTGCTGTTTCATTCAATGGCTGAAACATCAGGTGTTGAAAACTTCAACTGGTCACTTCCTCTAAGCTACTTAGAAAAATATTTCCCTGTTATTAGTGTCCGAACTGTGCATGCATGTGTGTGTTACCTCAATGCCCACTGTGGTGGTCTGTTTTTAAGATAGTCCTCTGTGATCCCTGTCTCCAGTATTTATGCCTTGGTATATGGTCCTCTCTACTTGAGTGTGGACAAGCCTTAGGTACTAATGTCTACCAGTTAGAATATGGCAAAAATCATGGTATGCCATTTAAGATGAGGATATGAAAAGACTGCAACTTCCATTAGGGGTATCTTCTCTCACATTCTGTCTCTTGGAATCCTCATCTGGGGAAAGGCATGCCCTATGTCATAAATTGCCTTATGGGGTGTCCCACATGACAAGGATTTGATATCTCCAGCCAAAAGCCAGTGAAGACTTGAAGGTTGCCAATAGAACGTGAGTGAACCCAGAAGCAGATCCTTCCCGGTTTGAGCCTTCAGATGAAAACAGCCCCAGCCAGCACCTGCATCACAGCCTTGTGAGGTACCCTGAGCTGGAGGACCCAGCTAAGCTGTTCTTGGATTTCTGACTCACAGAAATTGTGAGGTAATAAATGTTTGCTGCTTTAAGCTCTTAAGTTTGGGCTAATTTATTATACACAATAAATAACATATACATCCACTTATAGTGGGTTTGTAAAATAAAATTATGGCATGTTCATGTGATAGAATATAGGTCAGTCATTAAAATGATGCAATAGAAGAATAATAACATGACAAAATATTCACAATAAACTGTTGTTTAACAATATCAAATTGTTATTAAACAACTGGTACTATATGGTACAAGATATATGTGAAAAATACTAAATTTATATTTACCAGCATGGGTCAAATATCGAATGTATAATTTATGGCTGCAATATTTGTTATATGACATAGTTTCTACAGTGAATGTACATGACTTTTAAAATCACAGGAGAAAAAACAACGCACTCTTACACTGCACACAGAGGTCAGACCTTAAGCAAGGATCTGGTATAGCCACACTTGAAGATACTAGGACATTTTGAGGGGGATTTTTAACCTACTGAAGACAAACTGATAGCTAGCACTGTTCAAGCTCAAGTTCAACACCACAGATGTGTAATTCATTTAAAATAAATATTCATTATTTATTAGGATCCAGGAATGCCTTCTTCCATAGGAGTATTCAACACATCACAAATGTCCTTGAAGCGCCCATAAATCCAGTCCTTTGGGAGGCTGAGGCAGGTGATCACTTGAGGCCAGGACTTTGAGATCAGGCTGGCCAATATGGTGATACCCCGTGTCTCTTAAAAATACAAAAATTAGCCAGGTGTAGTGGCACACGCCTGTAATCCCAGCTACTCTGGATGCTGAGGCAGGAGAATCGCTTGAACCTGGGAGGCAGAGGTTGCAGTGAGCCAAGATCACACCACTGCACTGTAGGCTAGGTAACAAAGTGAGACTCTGTCTCAAGACAAACAAACAAACAGACAAAAAAGAAATGCCCTTAAAGCTTTAATTGCACTGGTTATCCATCCGAGGTTCAGGTGCCTGCACCGAAAATGTCATAGAGAGCTTCTATGGCTCAAAAGGAGAGTTATTAGATCAGAGCTAGTCATTCAGCCAGAATGAGACAAAGCCTGGGAAAATTCAGTGCTTAGGACTTGATTTTTAAATCGCTTTGCCAACTTAATAGAGGCTTAAAATTTTCCATATGATTCCCATACTAGCGATATGCACAGGAGATGGGGAAATACTGGGTAGAAGAGGGTGGTTCTCTGGCAAAGGCCCCACCCTCAGGCCTGGAAACCATGGCTCTAAATGAGAACAGTTATCCTTGTTTTTCTGCCCAAATGCTACCTTTTGGCTTTCCTTGTCCATCCCCCCCGTATCTTGTGCCCATATAAACCCCAGACCTCAGCTGGCAAATAGTCAAGCAGCTGAACACGGAGAGGAGAAGGAGTAACTGAGTGTCAGAGACTATCAGAGACTATGGATAGACGTGGCTCGGAGAGGAGAAGGAGTAACTGAGTGTCAGAGACTATCAGAGACTATGGATAGACGTGGCTTAACTTCAGAAGGCCTGACTCCAGCCGGGCTTCAGGGAAAGATCACCTTCTTTCTGCACCATCTTCTTTCCAGCTCCACGCCACTCCCGCTAAGAGCCGCCTCCATCACTCAATAAAACCTCTGCATTCACCATCCTTCAAGTCCATGTGACCTGATTCTTCCTGGATGCCGAACAAGAATCAGGGTACCAAGAGGGCAGGGTGTATGCCACCCGGATTCTCCACTGAGCCGGTTAACACTTAGCCATCCGTGGATGGCAAATACTAAAAGAGAATTGTTTGTAACACATGCCCTCTGGGGCTCCAGAGGTCGGGGCAACCCCTAGAGGCTGCTGAGGGCCACTACAGGGTTCGTTCCTGCTGGCACCTAAAGACACTCATCCCGGCTCCTTCACCTGCTCACCTGCATGCTCCCCCTCCCACAAGGGGTTTAAGCTCTGCTGAGCAAAATGGAACTGCCTCCCACCCCACTGTTCCACATCCCACAAGGGGGTCAGGGAACTCTCCCGTCTCACTAGTTTTCTCAAAGTAGTAAGACACTAGAACTCACTTTTTCTAGGTGGAGATGAAATCTATGTACTGCAGTTGAATAGCTGTCACAGCAAATGGAAATGATCACTATGGTTTGTTTTTAATTATGGCTTTAAATTCCCATAGGATTTCTTCACTTTGGGGACAGGTCTTTCACTATCGGCTTTTGGAAATAGACATTATAGTGATTTGGCTCAAACAGGAAAATAAAAGGCTTCTTTCTGAAAATCCAGAATTTTCATCAGTTTTGCATTCATTCTAATTAAATGTAGGTGTAATATTAAAGTGAAGTAACCTCATCCTCATTCCTTAGGAAAAACATCAACCAAAACCCTATTTTTCATGTTTCATTTCAGTTTCTCTAAAACATCAGTGCACAGTCCAACATAAGCAATTGAATGAAAGAATTTGTGCTAGTAACTGCTTTGCAGGATATCAGAGTGAGTTCAGACAGCCTGGGTTTGTTCCCCATCCCACCGTTCAGTGACTCTGTGACTTTCAATCCTCAGTTTCCCTTATCTGTATCACAAGCACTTGTTTCATAGAAGGTTAGGAGGGTGAATTGAGCGAATGTTGTTAGAACCGTGTCAGCTATGAAGCATGTGCTCAATAGATGTACTAATTATTCTGGAGACTGAACAATATATTCTCGGTAGAACTCTTTCTGAAGACAGACTTGGTTTCAATGAGCAATTTATTCAATGGGAAATATTTTGTACAGATAGAGAATTTAACAAACTCTTGGATTATCCAATGCTGCGTGATGAATTAATGGAGTAAGAAGACAAAGTGCAATGCAGGCTTACTGGGTAAAGCCCAAATTCCTCAATCCTTTGGAAATGAGAAGAAGGACCCTTCAAGCTCATTATTACCAAGGATCTGGGAGGTTTTTACAATTCCCAGGAAGGTTTAGAGGTGGGATGGCTATTAATGTGACTCACCCCAGGCGACTCTGACCCAGGAAGTTCACAACAGCCTTCCCAATGAATCAGGTCAAAAGGTCACCTTTTTTTTTTTTTTTTTTTTTTTAGCAAACGGGGAAGATGCTAATGTGGGAACTGGTTAGGAGAGCAGCTGGACATTGCTATTCTTAATTATTCCGGAAGCAAAGAGCAGAACAGTTGAAACACTTTAATGAGAGTTACAACTTGCAGAGGTTAAACCAGTGTCTGCATCTGGGAACCCATGCAAACTATTCAGGAGGTAAAGAAAGAGACCAGGAAGGCAGATAGAAAATAAGGAAGTCACTTTTAGGATTTTTTCAAGCCTATTTTGTTAATATCGTATCTATCCTTCTGTTTGCATTCTTGTGAGTCTTCTTTTCAATTTTTTCTAAGGGACTTGGTACAAACTTGGGTTTGGGACATGTTCTTACTAATGGACCAAAGGATAACATCAGTAGCACCAGGTACCTCTTCTACACCACATGCATCATATGCATCATCTCAGTTAATCTTCAATAACCTTGTAAGGATGAGACTTGAACCTTCATTTGACAGAGGAGGAACCTAACGCTCAGAGAGGGTAAGCAATTTCCTTAAAGTTACACAGCTCAGACATGGTAAGTTGAAGTTTAATCACAGGTGCACTGGAGTTCAATGCCTAGACCCTTTCCTCTGCCTATTCCAGGGTCTCAGAGGAGAAAGGAGAACAATTTATATCAGATAAACTCATTTGTCCAAAATGTGAGTAGGAATTTATGTCACTGCATTCATTTCTGCAGCCTCGTTTGTTCACAAAATGCTCTAATCGCAGATAAGTGGGAGCCACCTTTCTGAACAGAGAATCATTAGAGTAACTTCAAAACCACCAGAAATGTGGGGGACTTTGGGATAGAACCTTGAAGCAATTTTTGGTTACCAGTAAGCACAACAAATAAAATAGTGAAGTCATTCGTAGGAAGACGTGAGAAAGTGTTTAAAACACAACTTTTGAGAGTTAGAAAGACCTAGAAAGGCAGTATAACTAGTTCCCTTGGGGATTTCACCAGTCCTTAGCTACAACACAGTCAGTTGTACTGAGCTTTCGGATGTGCGTATATGTACAATTTTGAAAAAGTTCAATTGGGTCAGTTGCAGAAAGCTGCCCCAATCTGCAGATGGGCCAATTTCCATGTGGTGCTGAAAGAGTTTTATAGAAATTGCAATAATTTAGCCCACTCACTGCATGGACAGAAGCTGCCTATCTCGAGTCAGGCATTCATTCCGTGTTCTTGTCCTTTATTTCTATATTTAGTTTATTCCCTTCCAAAGATGTGTAATGATGAGAAAGAGAGAAGCAGTAAGTAAGGAAGATATTTTCTTTTCTCTATGTGTGTGTTTTATCAACACAGCCTCAGCTTGAGATCTCTTGGGAAAAGCATTTCAAGACAGGCAGAATGATGTCCTTCCTGCCACAACATAATTTTCCAGCTGCCAGGGGAAAACTACATATTGTACCCAAAACAACAACCAAGAGAGAACAGATAATAATCACTCCCTAAGGGCACTTGCTTCAGCTTCTCTCAGAAAGGGCTGCAGAAACCATCTTGAAGTTCCTATTAACTCTGTATTTTAAAAGAGACAAAATGGATTCCTATCCTTCCTTGCTGGAATGGCTGTATCGCTTTCTGCAGTCAGGGTCTCCATTTTTACTTAACAAAATCTAGCACGACTGGTCTAAAGGTCTGGGAACAGTGAAAGGGGGTGGATGGCATCTGGGCTGTGAATCACCTTAATGGGAAGAGACGTCTGCAGAGGGGTTCAGATTTCTTTCTTGGTCCTCCGCCCAAGATGTTCTTGTCAAGTGCAAAAATCCTGTGATCTGCACAGCCATGCATGTGAAAACCACATGTTTTGATGCGATACAACTCTACACAATTCTTATCCGGAAGCTTATAAGAAACGTGCGATTTTCTTAGAAGCATTCATGTTGAATGTAAGTGTATCCTTTCCCCAGTACTCAGAATGCTGTGGCTCAGCAACAGTGACCAAACCCCTGAAGTAGCTGCCCTGTCAAAACAAATTACCCCTGCAGCTTCTTTCTTTCTTTCTTTCTTTCTTTCTTTCTTTCTTTCTTTCTTTCTTTCTTTCTTTCTTTCTTTCTTTCTTTCCTTTCTTTAGCCACATCGACCAACATCCTAAGGATTTTTGCAAACTGTAGCACTGAGTGGCTCTGCCCTCTCAGGCCTCCCTTAATGAAGACCTCTTGGGGGACTCATATTGGGCTATTGTTGCCGGCACTGTCAAAGGTTTTCTTCACCCCCACCTGTGAGTTCTGCAAAAAACCCAGAAGTGGTTGGCACTATTTTTATCAAAAGCAAATAAAAAATAATAATTTCCTCAGGATATACATCCTCTCAAAAAAGAAAAAAAAATTTCTCGTTTTGACAGAAAAAGGAAATGTATAAGCAAGTCAGTGGCGAGCCCTCTTCATNAGCCACATCGACCAACATCCTAAGGATTTTGCAAACTGTAGCACTGAGTGGCTCTGCCCTCTCAGGCCTCCCTTAATGAAGACCTCTTGGGGACTCATATTGGGCTATTGTTGCCGGCACTGTCAAAGGTTTTCTTCACCCCACCTGTGAGTTCTGCAAAAAACCCAGAAGTGGTTGGCACTATTTTATCAAAAGCAAATAAAAAATAATAATTTCCTCAGGATATACATCCTCTCAAAAAAGAAAAAAAAATTTCTCGTTTTGACAGAAAAAGGAAATGTATAAGCAAGTCAGTGGCGAGCCCTCTTCATTTTTAAATTATCTACTTTCCTCCTACCGTGGCAGAGTAGAGATTCTTAGGCTTGAAAGGGGTCTCTTGAGGTTGCCCAGTTCTCTCCCCAGAGCTTTGATTCCAGCAGATAAGGATCTAATTTCTCAACCTGCCAAGAATGGAGATTGCCCAAGGTCCCTTGGTACCTCATTCCAGTGTTTAACAGCCCTCACTGTCAGGAAACGCTTCTTGGTGCCTAATGCAAGCCCCTAGTATTGCAATTTTGTGTCTCCTTCCTGCTGACATGTCCTCAGGGAGGTGCAGTCCATCTCCTTCCGATCGCCCTGTGTCAAGGTCCTTCCTAAACTTGAAGACTCAGAGTCAATGACTGCTCGCTCTTCCCTGTTCCAGAGCGAAAACAGAAATTTACTTTCTTTAACTTCTCCTTTTGAGTGTTAGTGCTAACTCGTTTGTGACTTGCCTCTCAATCCTGGCCCCCTACCTCGTCTACTTCTTCCTCTTTACTTCTGAAGAGAACTCCAAAGTCTTAGTGGGAAGATCTCCCTAGGGTTCCCTCTACTACAATGTTCAGATTTATTTTTCACATCCAGAAATAGCTCAGTTAACTCAGGGTCATGAGGAAATTTTTGGGCTGGCTCCACCTAAAACTAGTATGGGGAAGGATTTTTTAGTTTTGTGTACCTCTGGGAAATTAACCAAAATTCCCCACAGAATGTATTAAAACAAGAGGCCTGAATCATCTATTTTGGGTCTGTGTTATATTTTGGGTCTGTGTTGGATTTTAAAGGTGAAAATAGCTGTGGTAGAATTAATATTGAATAAAAAAAATCAGCAATGGCTTCATATCTTGTCCTGGCTATGTCAATATGAGGGGCATAATTTGTTACTCTGAAATATTAAAATTCTACATAAATAGGTACTCCTTATGGATTGATTAGTCAACTGAAACAGAAGGAAGGAAACCACATGGTTTGCTAGAGTCTTGCCAAGTTCAATGGAATCGTCCATAGAATCCTTCATGCTAGTCATTACTCACCAGTTAAAGCCCAGTGACCACCCACCATATACATAGCTACCCTGGAGATGTGCTGGGGCACTTTACCCAGTTTTTAAATACATCTGGATGTTCCTAACTCAGGGCTTTATATCTATGAAATTTTGATTAGCATGTGCTGAGCAACTGCTTGGCATTAACTTTTCCTGTGTGAAATAGAAATTATGGACATGCTGAACAGACCCTTTAGGTTGGACACTCCCACTCCAGAAATAAATCAATAAGAGCATTCCAGATTTTTCAAGCATCTTAAATAAAGGAAATTCCAACTTGCCATGTGAAATCCTTCTGTAGAGAAAAGGAAGTGGCCCAAGCTGGCATCTTATTCAGATGAACAGCTTCTACATTCAGAACTAAAGTGAGAAGGTTCACGGTTGTAAAGAAAAGCGGTAATTAAATCTTGAGTCAAAGTGCACTCAAAATATTCTTTTTAAAAGCTTATATATGACAGCACAAGAGGTTGCTAGTTACATGGATTGTTTTAAAAAATAGACATTAGGTTGGTGCAAAAGTAATCACAGTTTTTGCTATTACTTTTATTTATTTATTTATATAAATTTTTAAAGTTCTGGGGTACGTGTGCAGGATGTGCAGGTATGTTACATAGGTAAATGTGTGTCATGGTGGTTTGCTGCACCTGTCAATCTGTCACCTACGTATTAAGCCCCACATGCATGAGCTCTTTTCTCTAATGCTCTCCCACCTCCGCCCTCCTCCAACAGGCCCCAGTAAGTGTTGTTCCCCTCCCTGTGTCCATGTATTTTCATTGTTCAGCTCTCACTTACAAAGGAGAACGTGTGGTGTTTGGTTTTCTTTTCCTGCGTTAGTTTGCTGAGGACAATTCCCCATTACTTTTAAATTGCAAACACTGCATTTACTTTTGCACCAACCTAATAGTTACATTTTTAGAACATTTACTTCTATGGACTAGGAAACCTAAGATGTTATCTAATTAATTTTTATAAATGAGGTCTGGTTGGGCTGCGGGTTGGTTGGACGGGTTATTGCCACTTACAAATGGATGAAAGTGAAAGGAATTTAAGAGTCTTTTCTAAGGTCACAAATGGCTCAGTGGTGGGATGATTAATTCACACCCACGTGGGCGTCAGGGGACTAACATCCTATTTCTTTTCTGAAATATATTATTCAGGAGACCTGCACGGACAGAGGCTTAGGAGAGCTCCTGATGTCTTTGCTTCTCCACTGCTGGGTGGTGATGTTACCCATTCAAGAAGATAAAAATCATAGAATATAAGGACTGAATGAATCTTGGAGATACTTTAATCCAGCTTTCTTCTTTCTATAGATAAGCCAGCTTAGGTCTCTGAAAGGTTATCCAAAATCAGGCACACATGATTGAGAGCAAAACAGGAACCACAACACAAGACTTCTGGCTCTTCTACGACAGCAACTGAAAGCAACAGTGAACGTTACTTCATTTATGGTGTAATAAAACCAACTTCAAAGTCCATTTCGGCCCAGCTGACTCTTTTGGTCTCATGCTTGACACTTCTGTTACCTATTTGAGGCTTACTGTTCAAAACATTCATAGACTGTACTTAAGGTACCATGTGTTTCTTCTGGCAAACCAAAAGTAGTTTTTATGTTATATTTGGGG
The DNA here is from genome assembly GCF_001698545.2 of Rhinopithecus bieti. Taxonomy (NCBI): domain Eukaryota; kingdom Metazoa; phylum Chordata; class Mammalia; order Primates; family Cercopithecidae; genus Rhinopithecus; species Rhinopithecus bieti. The sequence goes on along the minus strand of NW_016803270.1, from coordinate 1,762,158 downwards.
CAGATTTAATCTACTAGCATAAAACATTATGATAAACTCTCCCCACCCCCTAGCAAAGGCATTCCATTCCACATGTGAGCAACTGCTTGCAGACAGCATGCACCATGTGAAAAAGGAATTATTGCCTTGCCTAAGGAATGAAGCTGACTCCATCAGCATGTCCAGGCTTTTGCAGATACGTGAGCAAAGCCATGGCTTACTAAGAACACTGCAATTTTTTTTTAACTTTTTGAAAATTCATTCTTTTCTAATGGTTAGTTATGGGGGAAAGTGAGTTAAGTACCGCTTGACAGTTTGCTCCATAGAAGCTCTGTGATATCACCTCTCCTAGTCTTCTTTGATATAGAACCAGCTATCTGTATCGCTGACTTCTTTCCCTCTTTAATACTTGCAAATTGAACAGCATAATTCTTCCCATGTCCAAGACTAGTCAGCTAAAATACCATGTTCAGAATTTGGCTGGCTGTATGTTATAACTTGTCTGTCATCACTTTCTTTCATTACAGTCCTGTGGTTGGTTTTTGTAGAATTTAAGGACCTGTTCGCTAGTGATTCACTTCATTTGGGTATATGCTACATGTTATTCTGTGCTTGTGTTAAAATATCACATTCCACAGGTGTATCCAGATGATCACTAAGCATTGGAAAAGAGTCAGTTTTGGAGTTGGTGAAGCCTCCTTCTGTAAGACTTATCTTTTAACAATTGATAAGTTTGATCAAATCTTTCAGCTTTGGTCTATTGTGTCCTTATTTCATAGAAGTGGCCCACTTTTGAGTCTTAGAGTTTACTCTTTTTACTTATAAATATATCTGAAATGAACACTTACTAAGATATAAATTCCAGTGAAAGAAGGGTCTTTCCTTTTGATTATCCTCTTTTAGAACTCTCCAGAAAAGGAATGGACAATATTTTTAAGAGAGGCCTCTTTGTTAGTGGAAGTATTTATCAAGAGAATGGATTTCTATGTTAATTGGAGATTGCAATAGGAACTTTCTAAAATTCCTTCTGAAGTTAAGATCTTATGAAACTCTTCTCAAACACTTGGTTTAGTGTAGGGGGGAGCAGAGGAAGTTGAATAAATATAAAGACAAAGTTTTCATTTTGTGATCATTATTATTAGTTTTACTTTAAAAGTAAAGGTGTTCTTCATCAGTTTTGTTGAAAGAGTCCTACAGGATAAGGGTTTTGTTTTGCAACAAGAGAAGAACGGTTGAGCTTGTTTCGTGTGTGGGAAACAATTTTAAAGTGTGACAGATATTTCTGTAGCAGATTCTTCTGCAGCAACAGCCCGAGACTGGTTTATTGTTTCAGTAGGGAAGTAGGTATCTAAGTCAAAGGTAAGATGGGGCAGATGTGCAGATTGTCTCCTTGTCTATTTACGAGGTAACCTTTTTCTAAAGCCAGAAAGAAAACAGCTAATCGTTGCATCTCCTGGTTGAGGTGGTAAACAACTCAGTTATCAACGGGCAGAGCATAGCTGTTGGCTTATAATTCAAGTCAACCATGCAGGAAGGAGGGAAGTAGAGGAGATGCAGTTTCATTTCCCATTAACTCTGCTGACCTGAATTAAGGTGGGAACTGAGGAGAACTTCAGTAAAAATAACAGCATGCAAACTTTACAAGGACAGGGTCAAGCCTAGTTAACCCGATGTTTGAGGTCTAAATACTTTCTGGTTATTGTGCGATATGAGTAAAACATCCTAAGAGATGAATCATAGCTCTAGAATTTTAGATTATCATTGCATATGACAATATAAAAAAATCCCTGCTCCATTACACCAATTTAATAAAGCAATGTGGCACCTACCTGCCTGAACACCAAAGACACAGCAACTTTATGAAAAGAAAAAAAAGATCCAAATATTCATTCTCAGAGAATCATGATTTCATTGACTTGATCAGTGCCAGCTGCCTTCAGTATAAAAAACAGGACAACTTTGAATATATCAGAGACTCTCCAAATATCACCATGGTGATTTACTAGGAGCCTTCATAACTATAGTGAGTAATAAAGCAATTTCTAGGGACTATATAGTAATCTTGAATTCTGTGATTCATATAAATGTGAATTATTAACAGAAAATAAAATGATTTAATAAAAGTACATGTGTTCACATAGAAAGGGGAAGAGCAGCTGGGAGTGGTGGCTCACACCTGTAACAATAGCACTTTGGGAAGCTGAGGCGGGTGGATCACGAGGTCAGGAGTTTGAGACCAGCTTGGCCAACATAGTGAAACCATGTCTCTACTAAAAATACAAAAATTAGCTGGGTGTGGTGGCATGTGCCTGTAGTCCCAGCTACTAGGGAGGTAGAGGTGGGAGAATCACTTGAACCTGGGAGGTGGAGGTTGCAGCGAGCCGAGTCTATGCCATTGTAGTCCAGCCTGGGCAACAGAGTGAGACTCCACTTCAAAAAAAAAAAAGGGGGGGTTGGGGGAGAAGAGAGCACTGCTTAGATATTAGACACAAATATGAGATTTCATTGCTTTTTCTATAAGTTACAGGGTGATACCATGGAACTATGAGCATGTCCCTCAGCATTCTAAGCTTCCATTTCTTGATCTCCAAAACAGTGGCACCAAGGTTTGCCCTAACTTACTATGCCTTGAGAAGTTCAGGAGAGACAGTGCTTGTGAAAGTGTGAGTCAATTACTATTTGTTTTCTTGCATGTGGCTTGTAAGGAAGTCAGATAAGGCAAGAGAAGTGGGTGACTGAGTGTTAAAGTGAATTACCAAGGATGCTGGAATTTGAAACGCTTTTGTGTGTAGCAATGCAGGCTGAGCTGCCACGTGCTGTCCTGTGTGTCCCCACTCTCCCCCCATTGCCAGCCCGCAGAATGCCCCACATCCACTGAGCCGTGGCCAGCCCTACGGTGGGCAAGCCTATCAAATACAAACATCGGGAGGGTTCTGACTCTCAAGTGTCTTACAGAAAATAGAGCCAGGAGCTCCATCTGGCACTCCATTTGCTAAATGTCCCATTGATGTCAAATGCCAGAAAATGTGACTGTTTAAAATCCCAGGGAATAAGATTTCCACTCAGCAGCTTTCTAATGTACATGCAACACTCTGTGAAGCAAAAGCCCTCGCTGAGCAGTCCGGTCACAGCCCCTTACACACAAGCTCTCTGGGCCTCCGCTGAGAAGTACAAAGACACAAGGCAGAGGAAAATGGACTGATCAGCTTCAGTGGCTTAAAATATGCTGGATGCCAATAGAGGGCACTGTTGCATATCTGCAAAAGCCCACTCTCCGCAGCCTAGCAAGACCACCAAAACACTCACCTCCTTCCACCCTCTGGCAACAATGCTAACGATGAACAGGAGCGATTAAAGCGCCAGTCCCACAAAACATGGTTTCTGGTCAAAGCTCATGACTGCTTCATCACCACTTTGATATTTGCAAAGGGCTTCATGATCATTTTCACTCCTGAGTCATCTCCAGTACTTTTCTGCAGAATGCTAGATGTCTTAGCTTCACTTTTCAGAAGACTGAGATCCAGAGAGGTTAACTAGATGACTTGAGCCCATTCAGTCCAGAACTAGACAGAGATAGAAAACTCAGGGTTCCTGCATTCTATGCTGAGGAGTTTTCAGAACGGTGCATTGCTAGCTTTGAATGAAAAACATCAAGAGCCTGCACCTGCTCTTGATTCTTTAGTGGAGACTGTATGGCTTGGTGATTAACTGGGACTTCACAGACAGGATTCCTGTCCCCACCACCTCCTAATTGTCGTTTTTCCCAGTGGAAGTTGATAACTGATAACCAAACCTGCAAATGAGGCCCATTCTGCAGCCCAAGAAGGAGTTAGGGAGGGATGGGCAACAGACACATAAAATCAGGCCAAATAGTGAAACCGATTGGAGGGTCTTGGGGTATCAATGTTGTATCCTTCAGTGTTCCCTCTCGACTGTTAGTTAACTGAGAACAGATTGCCCAGAACTTGGGAGCTGTCAGATCTGTCTCTTACACTCTCCCACCAATGACCCCTGACTCCTGAAGAATCTCATTTTGCATCCCACATTCTGAAGGCATTAAATCATTTTTTTTTGGCTAAGTGCATGTTGGCTCTGGGGTCACCTATATACAGAGTCTTTGCTGCTGCATTTGAGGCCTAGTGACATGTTATATTATGTAATGTTCTGGCAGTTAAGGAAAACTCACACCCTCCCTATTATGTATGAAGTGTCGTCTCTAAAGCAGAGACTATTTCTTGCAAAATGGCATTGATAACTTGATAAACGAAACCAACTGACAACATCCCCATAACAGTGCAGTACCCTTCATCACCAGTTTATTTCTAGAACACCATTAGGCCAAAAAGAAGGCTTCGTGGCCTAAGTAGTTGTTTTCATATATTTTTGGAATGACAAATTAAGATAACAAGGATTTTCAGTCAGGCCGTGACAGTAAATGTGCGCTTGTCACTTGTTGTAATGCTGTCTGGCAGGCCATAAGGGCCAGGCTCTGCTGCATGGCACGTCGGGGCAGCCAAATCTCTCTGGTGGCATCTTTCTGTCTGGCACCTCACTCAAGTTAGAAAACTCAACCTAGAAAAGACTGTTGGCCCCCAGATGGGCAAGTGTTACTTTCGCTCTTACTAAACCCTGTGCCAGTCTTGGGGCAGTCGGAAAGGGTGGAGGAAAACAGGGTGCTTTGATAGCTCTGGCCTGGTCTCAAGTGACACACCCTAGATTGAAGGGTTTGTGCCCACATCCTCTCCGCTGCAGCTGGGTGGCTGTTGGCAATCACCTTTGCAAGCACTTGTGTGTACCTTGCTAGCGGTCGCTCGTGCCAATTAGAACTCAGCTGGATCTTGATATAAATGGGCCATAGGCTAATTGTTCTGGGATACATCTTAAATTAGTCTGGGAGAGTCAGAGACCACTATAAAACCATTTGGTCCAGAGTTTGTGCAAGTTTCTCTGATCCAAAATGGCACCTTGATATCCAGCTGTCTTGGATGCAGACAATTGTTCCATCTCAGGTCATCATCAAATGCCAAACACAAATGAAATCCTAAACTCTCACTTTATGCAAGATGATGCCAAGGCTCAGAGAAGTGTAAAGACTTGCCACCAGGTTGTGGCAATGCGCAGTGAAGAACAGAATCTATTTCTGTTGTTAGAAGGGCTCAGGTTTGGTTCTCCCAGACACTGTTCGACAGAACCTCCCTAAGTCTTGGATTACTTTTTGTAACTTTCTGAGTTGTTGAGCAGGTGGCATTGAAGGAACACAGATATTTTAGTGTGCCCCCAGTTGCCAGAGATACTGGTTAAGTGTGCAGATTTTTGGACCCCTGGCCCCCACCAAAGATTTGGATTCAGTTTTTAAGGTTCATTCTTTGTGAAACACTGTGGGGACAAATGGGACTGTTTGCTGTGTCTGTGGCACAGCCTCCGATCCTTATTCTGTTCACTGTTTGCCTTCTAGCTTCAGCTCAGCCATGGACAGATGCACTCCTGAGAATGTGACTGAACTTCACTAAGTAGGAATCACTGTAAACCTGATTCACCGTCTACTCCACCCCCATCACTCTGGGTCACTACTTCTCCCTTGCCTCTATTCAGCACATGGAAATAAAGATTGTGTCTACCTTTATTATACCCACTAGAAGGCTGACACACAAACTAAACATGAGCCCATACCTATTATAGAGAGCAGAGGCCATTATGCCTTAACTTGCTATGCTCTGTTGCTAACATAGAACTGGACAAAGGTGGAACTTTCATTCTAGTGGCTGGTCCTTGAGGATACTCCATGGTATTTATAAAATCTTGCTGCATCTTTAGGGTCTAGCACTTCCATTATTCATGCAATATGACACACTTGTATTTGGCATTTAAGTATAAATGCATCCAAATATTTTACCTCACTCAATACAGTGGTACTCAATATATTTTTATTTCTAATTCTGACTACAACAAATTTTCTACCATTTTTCTAGAACCAGAAAAATCAAAGTCAATGAAAGTAGTGAGAAGAACATTCACTGTGTAGTTTTCTGTTGTGCCCACAATCTGAGTTATTTATTTTTAAATTACATACTTCAAAATATTCCAGCCCTGCCCAAACACTTTATGAAGACTCAGCTTTAAAAAATAGTTCTGATTTTGTTTACTGAAAAGGCAAAAATTATAATCAAGGACGATTGGAGAGAAAATAATCTGCTATTCAGACACATCAGCTGATTTTATTCTTTTCAATTTTCTTTTTGTCCTTGTCCATATACTGGCAATTCAAGGAGGTTTGTTTTCTAGTTTCAGCTCAGCCATTAATAAGTATGATCCTGAGAAAGGAACTTAACTTTAATAAATAGGAATAAATGTTTGTCTCATTCATGCTGTTGGGTAGTTGTGGGGATTCAGAAATAAGGCAGGTGAAAGTGTTTTGCATACTGTAAAGTGCCCTAGATGTCAAAATAATTGTTATTTTGATCTAAGGCTCTCATTTCATGACTATATCTTCTGTCTCTCCAAAAGCTGTTGACATCTGTTTTTAGAGGGTGACAAATACAGAGTATAAGGAAAATAAAAGGATCTACAAAGATTTCAGAGTACATGACCCAAAGAAGAAGAAGCTGAAAAGCTACTTACTCAACGTCTTCGAATGTGTGAAGGTCTATGAAAAACATAGAGTGGGAATCAGCTGTTACGTAACTCTCCAGACGTAAAGAAAGATGTTATGGGCTTCAATTGAAGAGGGATTTTAAGTTTTTTTTAAGATCAAATTCCTGACTGTGGGAATTATTACCAACTACAAGGGGCTAGCGTTGCAATGGTTCTTCTGCCTAGAGTCTTGAAGAAAGTTACATTTGCCTGTTGTCATGTACAGACCACCCCAGAACTTCTTGGTGTAAAACAAGCACCATTTTCTTCTGCTCTTGGATTCTGTGGGTCAGAAGTTCAGAGAGGATGTGGCAGAAATGGATTGTCTCTGCTGTATAATGACTGTGAGACCTCAGCTGGGAAACTAAAAAGGCTAGGGGTAACTTACACAACGAGGCTAGAGTCATCTGTAGGTTTCTTTGCTCACGTGTCAAACACCCGGGGTCATATCTGACACCTCTCTCTATGGAGTGTCAAGACCTCACTGCACGTGGTTTCTTAAACAGGGCAACTCAGAGTAGCTGGACATGGTACATGCTGGTTCAGACCTCAAGAGCAAATGTGAAAGCCACATGGCCTTTTAAAAAAAAAAAAAGTCATTTTCAAAAAAAATAAGGCTACTTTGTTTTATCTTATTTTTTAAAGAGTTTTATTAAGGTATCATTGATATACAAAGAACTGTGCATATTTAATGTGTACAATTTGAGGAGTTTGAACGTATGCAAATGCCCTTGGTACCATCACCATAAGCAAGGAAACAGATATGTTTAACACTTTCCAAAGTTTTCTTTTGTTCCACCACTTTGTTTCTTTGTTTCTTTTTTTTGTGTATGTGTGGTAAGAACACTTAACATGAGATTAGCGTCTTAATGAATCTTGAAATGTGTAATACCGTATTGTGAACTACAGATACTATGTTGTACAGCAGATCTCTAGAACTTATTCATTTAGCATAACTGAAACTTTATACTCATCGAACAACTCCCCATTTCCCCACCCTCTATCCTCTGGCAACTACAATTATATTCTCTGTTTCTATGGGTTTCACTATTTCTATGGTATCACACAGATAACTCATGTAAGTGGAATCATGCAGTATTCATCCTTCTGTGACTGGCTTATTTCACTTAGCATACTCATTGTCCTCTAGGTTCAACCATGTTTTCACAAATGGCAGAATTCCTTCCTTTTCAAAGACTCAATCCTATTCCACTGTACATATATACCACATTTTCTGTATCAATTTCTGTGTCATTGGGCCCTTGAGCTGTTTCTATTATCCTGGCTACTTTGAATAATGCTACAGTCAACATAGAAGTGTAGCTATCTCTTTGATATACTGATTTCCATTCTTTGGGGTATATACCAAACAGTGGAAATGCTGGATCATTTGGCAGTTCTATTTTTAATGTTTTGAGGAAGCTTTATACTGTTTTCCACAGTGGCTATGCCATTTCACATTCCCACCAACAGTGTACCAGCTCCAGTTTTTCCACATACATACAAACGGCCAACAGGCATATGAAAAGATGTTCAATATCATTAATTATTAGAGAAATGCAAATCAAAACTACCACGAGTTATCACCTCATGCCCATTAGGATGGCTAGCATCAAAAAGCAAAAGATAGCAGTTGTTGGCTGCGTGGGCTTTGATAGCCTTGCTTTGGAATTACATGGAGCCACTTCTGCTCAGCTAAGATGAGGGAAGCAGCCACAACCGTTTCCAGATTCAAAGGGAAGGGATGCTGATCTTACTTCTCAGTGTAAATCAAAAGAATTTGCAGCCACATTAAATAAACTCCACAAAGAACTGAGTATAACTCATTTATTCGTTCCACCAACCAGCATTTATTAAATACAGGAACCAGGCTCTACTCTGGGAAAACAAAGAAGAATTCAGCATACCCCTGCCTGCCTTGAAGAGTTCATGGTCTGCTATTGCAGAGAATGTAGCCCAGAGTCATGGTCATATACCTGGAGAGAGACCCTGTGAAGCCCATTCAGATTTTCGGCCACTGAGGTCCTCCTCTCTGGAACTGAACACACCAGGGAAAAATTCCTAGTCCTTCTGAATTCAACAAAACCAGCCAGCAACAAGTGGTTTTCAATTTGTTTTATTTCTACCCCTTGGCTTGTGCTTTCTGGATTGTGGGCACTGGGATTCCTAATCTTTGGCAGCGAGTCCCATTCTAAATGTAAACAGATGGAGAAAGCGCCAGCGTGGCCGAGTGTAATACATTCTAATGCAGAAGCATGCTGACACTGTGGGCAAATGCAGCCGCATTAAACAACTGTGTTTGCTCAACCCTTTCCAGGAGGGCCCAGAAGTTTCACATCAGGGAAATGCACAGCGAATGCCTCTCTCGGGGTCCACCCAGGAGAGGCTGGGCGGCACCATTTCAGTTCAGTAGACGTTGGAAGAGCAGCCTGTTTGTTTATGAGCTTTCGGGGGGATGTACCAGGTTAGCAGTGACTAACAGTACTTTTAATCATTTCTTTTATGTTCTCCAGCTTTTGAATTTTTCTCAGGGCAGACAATACAATTAAGTTACTTTAAACCAACCTCCTGCTGCTACCACCTAAAATAACTTCATGAGTGAAACGGTCCCCACTGCCAGGGTGACCACATTTCACTCAGAACCAGTCTTCTATTTGTTCTGCCTCTCCCATCCTGCCTCCCTTGGCACCATAAAGGGCCAAATGAGCTCAATCTACCCTCCAGCCCAGTAGCAACGTTTTCTTCCCTTTGCTTTTCTTGGTCAGGGCTAGAGGAGGGAGCACCCCATCATGGGCACTGCAGAAGGTGCCCAGAAAATCACTTCTCCAACCACACCTCCCCTTGTGGACTGAACAAAATGCTCACCACCAGTTGCAATTTTGATTGTCTCTAGAAGGTTCAGTAAAACTCGAATGTTCTCTGCTTTAGTGTCTTAACTCATGAATAATAATGACCATAATAAAATTTATTGGGCAATTAATTAGTGTGCACCACCCACTTTGCTGATCTCTTTTCTTGCAATGTCTTCTAAAAGCCCTACTTTATGAGTTACAACTTTACCAGTCAGTCACTATTATTCTCCTCATTTCATAGATAGGGAAACTGAGGCTTCTGGAGGCTAAATAGCTTGCCCCAGGTATACAGCAAGGCTGGATCAGAGTCAGAATTTGAACCCAAGTCTATGTTACTCCAAAACTCTTGTGTTAAAACACTGTACAGTTATACAGTTGGAAAATTGCAGGACTCTGGGAATTTGGGATACCTGACAATTAATTCCCCTCCCTCTCTCCCTCCCTCCCCCCTCTCCCTCCTTCTCTCCCCCTCTGCCTCTCTCTCTCCCC
>NW_016803270.1:1746888-1751737 GCF_001698545.2 Rhinopithecus bieti | reverse complement strand
CTTTCTTCCTTTCTTCCTTTCTTCCTTTCTTCCTTTCTTCCTTTCTTCCTTTCTTCCTTTCTTCCTTTCTTCCTTTCTTCCTTTCTTCCTTTCTTCCTTTCTTCCTTTCTTCCTTCCTTCCTTCCTTCCTTCCTTCCTTCCTTCCTCTCTCTCTCTCTCTCTCTCTCTCTCTTTCTTTCTTTCACGGAGTTTCGCTCTGTCACCCATGCTGGAGTGCAGTGGCATGATTTCAGCTCACTGCAACCTCCGCCTCCCACGTTCAAGTGATTCTCCTGCCTCAGCCGCCTGAGTAGCTGGGACTACAGGTTCCTGATACCATGCCTGGCTAATTTTTGTATTTTTAGTAAAGATGGAGTTTTACCATGTTGCACAAACTGGTCTCGAATTTCTGATCTCAAAGGATCCACCCACCTTGGCCTCCCAGAGTGTTAGGATTACAGTCATGAGCCACCGTGCCCGGCCCTGACAATTATGTTTTGATGGTAGGTTATGTGAGGGGAGAGAAAGAGGTCTTTCTTATGGAAAACACTTATGGCACTGAGAAGATGTGAAAATAGGAACTTAGGGAGTGAGAGACATAAATCTATACAGTCAGCATTTACTGAACACCTACTGTGTATAGAGAATTATACAGAGTCTAGGAGCATGGGGTTAGTCTTTGGGCTAATAGCAAGAAGTCTAGAAGGAGCTTCCAGGTTGAGGCAGCAGTTAGCCTCATATTGAAGTTGCCTTATTTCCTGGCTTTCTGCCCACTGCATTTACCTGCCATTGGCCAGAACCAGTCCTGCCACTGATGGCTGGAACTGATACTGCCTGGCCAAATGAAACTAACCACCATTACACCAACAATGCTAGCTCGTATTTACTAAGCACTTTTTTTTTTTTTAATGGAGTCTCCCTCTGTCATCCAGGCTGGAGTGCAGTGGCCTGATCTTGGCTCACTGCAACCTCTACCTCCTGGGTTCAAGTGATTCTCTGACCTCAGCCTCCCGAGTAGCTGGGATTACACGTGCCCACCGCCATGCCCAAATAATTTTTGTGTTTTTAGTAGAGACGGAGTTTCACCATGTTGGTCAGGTTGGTCTTGAATTCCTGACCACCTTGGCCCATCTTGACCTCGGCCTCCCAAAGTGCTGGGATTACAGGCATGAGCCCCACACCCAGCTTTCACTAAGCACTTTCTAAGTGCCAGGCACTGTTTTAGGCTTTATAACATATAACCTTCCTAATAACTCGGGATGGTGGCTATCATCCCTATCCTCATTATACAGCCTGGGAACTGAGGAATGGAAGGTTTTAGAGATGTACGGAGCTCTGTATCTTTCTTTTGTTAAATTGAGATCATTCTGTTTTCCATTACTCCCAGAACTATTTTCTACTTCTACAACAGGGAGTGAGTCTGAAGGGATTACTGCTATCAGGAGGTCAGAGATATTGTATGGGGACCAGCAAGGAGTGAACAGAAGTCATTTTTTTTCTTTTAAAGAGATGGGGTTTTGCTCTGTTGCACAGACTGGAGTTTGCTGATGAAATGATAGCTCACTGCAGCCTCAAACTCCTGGGCTCAAGTGATCTTCCAGCCTCAGCCTCCCAAGTAGCTGGGACTATCTGTGTGTGCCACCATGTCCAGCTAATTAAAAAAAAAATTTTTTTGTAGAAATGGCATCTCGCTATGTCGCCCTGGCTGGTCTTAAACTCCTGGTCTCAAGTGATTCTCCTGCCTTGGCCTCTCAAAACGTTGAGATTACAGGCATGAGCCACCTCAGCCAGCCTAGGAGTCACTTTGGAGAGGCAAGAGGAAAACCTCTCGTTAACCTCAGAAACACCAACTGGGTGCTTTCCCCTCTGGGAAATCTAACTGCTGCATGTGGGTTAATCAAACAGCCTAGAGGTCAGAGCCCTCTGGGGTGCAACTATAGACCCCACAGTCCAACCCTGTTCCCAATTGCCCTGGCTTGGCCCTAGATGTCACAGGAGATCCAAAGGTGTCAGTTGTGCTTGTGTGTGATTATAGAAGGAACACACCAATGGAAGAAAGTAAGGTGGAAAAGCTGGACCTCAGAGCCTACAGCAGCAAAATCCTCTACAAGGTGGCTGTGGGGGCTTGGAAACTCACAAGAGCCCCCCAGGGGAAAAGCAGCAGATTTTCTGGTGACCCGATGGTCCTGGAGCAGCTGGGCTTCCTGGCTGTTGTCATCCCCTGGCTGTCCCTGATGGATAACAAGTACTTGCCACCAAGTGAGCACTTAGTGCCGACTGAGAATCGATGGGAGAGAGGGGGCGTTGGAGGTGCCAGAGGAATCATAAATATTTTATACTGTCGAATCAAATGGAAAAGGCAAAGCTATTTCTTTTTCCAATGGAAGTGGCGGAGACTTCATTTCATTCAAGATTAATAGGCTCACTGCCCAGTAATCAGAGCTTGAAGACAATGCCAGAAAGGAACGGCCAAGTTTGGGAGGCACAAAAATGAAAGCCCTGTCCAGGGCCAGAGAGGGGTGCTTCATGCTGAACGCCATAGGCCATGAGGTTGGCTGATCAGCAGACGTGTCTTCCTTTATACATTCCTGGAAAGTCTGTAAACTAGTGGGCATTGTTTTTAAAGCTCCAGGAAGGTTCAGGGAATGCCTATTAAGTTCCTTGTATGATATGAATAATAATCCTCGAATAGAGTGTGTGTCCTTGTGAGTGTGGCTTTAACAACGAAATCAGACCTTAAGCTTGCAATGCTGTGAATGGAGGAATCGTGAGGGGTGGTTTCTCTCTTCCCCTGCCCTCAGCTAGGGCCCATCACCCCTGGAATCACTACAGAGTGCTGAGTATCTAGGGTATTTGTTGAGATTGACAGGCACAGATATCTCACTTCTTGCTTTGGGAATTTCCTTTCATGTTTTATTTGCCTCTGAAGGCAAATGGAAGGTGATTTTCCAAGCCATTCCCTCTGCTTGACCTGTTTCCAGAAGCTGTGTCCCTGCCTCCGTTTCCTGCTCATTTCTATGAAAGGAGAATGTGGTCGTGCTTCCGACTTCGCCTGTGCCTGTGCCCTACTTCGCTCTTGAGATCTGAGACATTCTTAGGAAGTCAGTTCAGAATTTACAGTGGGGGCAAGAGGTGGGTCAGCCAGTTCTTCTCAAGCGGGAGGAGAGTAGGGTGTGGCTGACCCTTCTGGAGTCTTCTCTGGGCTGAAAGTAGGCTTCCGGGAAACATGGCCCTTCTGCTCAGCTGCTCCCAAGAATGAGTGCATAGATCTGTGTTGGTCACATCCTGTGTGTCTGTTCTGCCCAGGCCGCATGAGGAATAGAAGATAAGCTCACATTTCCTGCCTGCCAGGGACTTAAAGACTTTCAAGCTCTGTCTCTCGCTCTCTGGGCTCTTAAGCTACACCCAGATCTCTGTAAACTCATGCTCACTCTCGGGGAAGATGGGCTGCCTGGGCCTGCCCTTTGCAGCTCCAGAAAAGAGGACTGTCAATCAGATGACTCTTTAAAAGAATTTTTTTTTAAAAAAATTACTTATTTATTAGAGATGAGGTCTCAGGCTGCAGTGCAGTGGTGGTGGTGCAATCACAGCTTATCGCAGCCCAAACTCCTGGGCTCAAGCGTCAGTCGGATGACTCTTGACCTCAGGGACAGCATACTAGTTTGGGAGTCACAGAGGATAAATAATTAGCAAGCAAAGCAAGACAGGATGTTTTCTTTCAGCGTTCCTCTTAACCACAATGCCCATCTCCCACACCCTCACCCCTGGCAGCCACCCTCAGCTAGAGGCTCAAGGACTTACTCTTTGCTATTAATTCTCGTTTTTAAACCATACATTTTACTTGCCTACTCGCAGGAGAAATACTGTCTGTGGCCCCAGAGGAGGCGGGCAGCAGCAGGATATGGGAGGCTCTGTTGGGGACTGGTGCCATGTGCCCTCTGCCACCCTGCCTCACTGGCTGATGCCACCCCGTCACCCACAGCCTCCATTAGTGCCTCTGAATCAGGCACAGGCTTTTAGGCAGCGCTGCACATTCCTTCAAGTTCAGTAAGTCCATGAAATCTTTACCATCCACAGCTCAATTGAAAACAAACAAACAAACAAACAAACAAACAAAAACGTGGCCAGGTGCGGTAATCCCAGCACTTTGGGAGGCTAAGGTGGGCAGATCACTTGAGGTAAGGAGTTCGAGACCAGCCTGACCAACATGGTGAAACCTAATCTCTGCCTAAAATACAAAGAAAATTAGCAGGACATGGTGCCTGTAAACCCAGCTACTCAGGAGGCTGAAGTGGGAGAATTGCTTGAACCTGGGAGATAGAGCTGAGATCACGCCACTGCACCACTCCATCCTGGGTGAAAGAACGAGACTCCATCTCAAAATAAAAATTAAAATAAGAGAGAGAGAGAGAGAGAAAACAAAACAATGTTACCCCCATGTTTTCCCCTTCCCTGCCAAAACAATTCCAAAATCCACACTCCATTCCAGGGAAATAAATGGACATTTAGGGTTAAGATATTGAAAAAGATAATGTTACCTCCCTCTCAGCTGCCGTATTTGGTTGCTTTAAGCTAAATGGAAGATTCTTGCTTAGAATCACAAAAAGAAATAATAACACCACGCGGACCTGGATGCAGGCATCCTCTGCTTTGCTCCACAACCCTTCCACTGTGCTCCCTGCACTCCCAGGCAGGAATCTAGGCTGCTTACAATGCAGGGGAGCATAAGTGTTGGGAAGGGAGGGGGTCTCTGCCTCAAAACCCAGGACATAGCAGCAGCAGTTCAGTCATTTACAAAATAGGGACTGATTGCCTTCCCTTCCCTCCCTTCCCTTCCCTTCCCTTCCCTTCCCTTCCCTTCCCTTCCCTT
>NW_016803270.1:1732498-1746394 GCF_001698545.2 Rhinopithecus bieti | reverse complement strand
CCTTCCTCTCCCCTCCCCACTTCCTCTCCCCTCCTCCCCTTCCTCTCCCCTCCCCCCTTCCCCTCCCCTCCCCGCTTCCTCTCCCCTTCCCCTTCCCTTCCCTTCCCCCTTTTCCATTTCTTTCCTCTCCTTTCCTTTCCTTCTGACAGATTCTCGTGCTGTTGCCCAGGCTGGAGTGCAATCACACGACCTCTGTTCACTATAGCTTCTGCCTCCCAGGTTCAAGCAATTTTGGTGCCTCAGCCTCCCAAGTAGTTGGTATTACAGGCATGCACCACCATGCCCAGCTAATTTTTGTATTTTTAGTAGAGATGGAGTTTCACCATGTTGGCCAGGCTGGTCTCAAACTCCTGACTTCAAGTGATCCACCTGTCTCGGCCTCCCAAAGTGCTGGGATTACAGGCGTGAGCCACCGTGTGGCCTGAGTTTTCTTGAATAAGACCATGTGTGCACAGTGCCTGGGGCACATGTGGTCCTCAGTTCCCGAGATTTCCCTTTCTACAAGAGCAGTGACCAAACTTTAGGCTTCTCCTTGAGGCACTTTCCAAGATGCAGGTCCCTACCTGTGGCCAGTCAGGCCACATGGAAGTGCATCAGGGTGGGGACACAAAAGTATCCTACACTTGTAACTCCTTATTTTCACCTTCTGCCCTTTTTTCTTTCATCTTCCCTTTTTTTTTCTGGTTCTCTCCTTTCTCCTGCTAGCTCAATTTTCCCTCCCCAGATTTTTGGAACCCAGAGATCTGGCTTTCTACTGCTTATCTTTGTGCCCTTAGAAGAGTCCCTTCACTCCCTTGGGGCTCTCTTTCGTGTTGAGGAGAAGAAGGAAGTTGGACTACAGTTTAGGAAGATGTGGTCGGGGCTGATCTAGTTGAAATGATGACCAAGGGCTTGGAATTCCCTCCAAATGCTCTAGACAGCCCACCCAGGGTGGTTTCTTTTTGATGGGGTCCCAGGGACTTCTCAGCAGTTCCACTCCACCAAACTCTCTGATTGCCGAGTCAGCTGTAATAAGTATTTTTCTTTTTCTCTTCTGCCCACATTTGGCAGTGTGGGGACAGAAGGAAAGAAGCTGGTGATCCAGTGCCAAGCTGCTGAGGTAGTCTTTTCTCTAAAGTGGTCATGGAGTGTGTGTCATCCTCTGCAAGGCATGTCTCTGCCAATGCAGGGGTGAGGCCTCAGCCACCTCTACTCTCTGCTGGAGCTTTCAAACCTCTCCAAACTACAGCCATCCAGGGGGCTGCAGAGGTCAATGAAGTAACATCTGAAAATGCTTGTGAGATCTTTGGGTTTCCAAAGCATTCTTCTTTCTAACTCTAGAATAAGGCTCTTCCTTAAAAATAGAAAGCCATTTGTGGGGTGAATTTTAATATACTGTGCACAATAATCCCACCCTCAAGCTGTGGTTGTGTCCACAGTCCTGGGGCAGGGCCAACATGAACCATTTAAATTATTTATCAACAAATTTTTCTCCTCATGTCCACATGGATGTTGAAATGGTTCTCTAATTCATTTTTAAAATATGCTCTGGGTTCATCACCCCAGCTTCGGGGAATCATGACATCCTCATCACTTGACAGTGCCAGCAATCAGTCAGCTCCAAAGAGCGTGTGTGCTTCAAAAAGACTGACTCAGTCCAGCCTTAGAGGATTCTCCTGTGGGGTGTGGGGCTGGGTTCAAACTGAGTTTTTCAACACTGGGTGAGTTTCAGCAAAGTAGGACTGGGACGATGGTACGGCTCTTGTGATTAATCTACTCCAGGAATGGTTGAATGAGAAGTTAACATGGATCCCCCAGAAGCTGCAGAGCATAAAGCTTTTATTTTAGTGAGAATTTAACATGCCAGGCCTGTCAGGTGCATGTGCCATCAAAAACAGGGCCTAATCCTATTGATTTTCTTTTAATGGTCACAGACTGGGAGCCCCGGGAATGAGGCAGACAGCATCAATGCATTGTGCAAAATGTCCAGTTTTCAAACCATGTAAATTTGGTCTGGGAAAAGAGTGGGCTCAGTGCAAACCATGTAAATTTGGTCTGGGAAAAGAGTGGGCTCTGTGGGATGTTGCTCCTTCAGCAGCTGATGTGAAGATGCTTATGGTGACCACAAGCCAAGCCTCTGCAGGAGGCTGTGGGAGCCCCTGCTCATATTAGGAATTCTCAATTCAGATAAAGCTGGATTATTAGATTGAACTCTATGAAATTGTTCAATATTCAACCAACTTTTACCCATAAAAATGGCTGTTTCTTATGGTTTGACATGCTGTATATGCTTGAGACTTGACTGTGACCTTTTGATGACAAGACAATCCCATGTGGAATTTAGATGAAATCCTACTTGGCCTCCAAGGCCCAGTCTTGGGGGATTCATAGAGCATCCTAGGCTAAGATGACTTTAGACCCATGAAGCCACTCATGGTTTCTCACAACCCAATCAAAACTAATCTCCCCAGGCCAGATGTGGCGGCTCACGCCTTTACTCTCAGCATTTTGGGAGGCTGAGGCTGGAGGATTGCTTGAGGTCAAGCATTCAAGATCAGTCTGGGCAACACAGCAAGATCCTGTCTTTTTATAAATAATTAAGAATTAATCTTCCTCACCCTGGCATTTTGCTGATAGTTAGCTAACACTACTTATGAAATAGATACCTTTAGTTATAGCTATTGCTGTTCATGAATGCCCTTTAAAATGACAAATACCTTGAGGATGTGAGCCATCATAGACATCTCTGTATCTCCTGCTGCCTTTTCACAGAGTAGGCACTCTTCATTATTATTGCCTAATTACCTGAATCTTGATATTTTTACTCAGGTAGCAAAATTGATCATGACCAGTTGGCTCTTTTCAGAATTTATAATGGGGCTATAGTTTTTCCTTCATGGACCTTTAAAAAATTGATTATGGTCCTTTAAATTGGAGTTAAAAGATTGTTATCTTTTTCTTCTCATGAACCATATAGCATTTCTATGAGCACAAGTGCATTTTGTGTGTGTTGATGTGAATTCAGAGAATGCTTTAGATCAGCAGTCCCCAAACTTTTGGGCACCAGGGACCAGTTTTGTGGAAGACAATTTTTCCACAGAAAGGGACAGGGAATGGTATTGGGATGATTCAGGTACATTTCATTTATCATTACATTTTCTTTCTTTCTTTTCCTTTTTTTTTTTTTTTGGAGATGGAGTCTTGCTCTGTCACCAGACTGGAGTGTAGTAGAGCGATCTCTGCAATCTTCGCCTCCCAGGTTCAAGCGATTCTCCTGCCTCAGCCTCCCAAGTAGCTAGGACTACAGGTGCACGCCACCACACTCAGCTAATTTTTGTATTTTTAGTAGAGACAGGGTCTCACCATGTTGGCCAGGATGGTCTCGATCTCTTTACCTTGTGATCTGCCTGCCTCAACCTTCCAAAATGCTGGGATTATAGGCATACACCACTGTGCCCAGTCTATCATAACATTTTCGTAAGGAGCCATGCAAACTAGATCCCTCATGTGCACAGTTCACAATAGGATTCGCGCGCCTATGAGAATCTAATGCCACCGCTGATCTGACAGGAGGCGGAGCTCAGCCTCCCTTGCTTGCCCACCCCTCATCTTCTGCAGTTTGGTCCAGTTCCTAACAGGTTACAGACTGGTACCTGTCATGGCCTGGAGGGTTGAGGAACCCTGCTTTCGATCACAGCTGATCAGTTTCCCCAGTCTCACACTGCACTTAACTACCGTTTCTCCTGTGTCCCCAGTAGGGGTGGCGGAAAGGGTCGCGTGGGGCACAGAGTGTTACAGTTACCTGAACATGTGCAACTAGTCCACATGGATGCACACCACATATGACAGGAAGGCTTCGAGTTCAACCTGGGTTAAATGAAACATGCCATCAGTTCATCTTTCTTTCCTGTGCCCTCTTCTGCAGACCTGCTCCCCTTCCTGGGTGCCTGGTTGTAGTGAGTGACTCTGATGTTCTCTTAGATGACCAGCCTCAAAGACCAATACATCCCCTATCCTACACTGTCCCCCACATCTGTCTGCTCTGTCTCTTTCCATTGTTACCACCACTGCCTAGGTTTCTAATTATCCACATTTCTTCTTTTTTTTTTTTTTCATTTAAGCAAGCATCTCACTCTGTTGCCTAGGATGAAGTGCAGTGGTGCGATCACAGCTCACTGCAGCCTCAAAGCAATCCTCCCACCTCAGCCTCCCTCATAGCTAGGACCACAGGCATGTGCCACCAGTTCAGCTATTTATTTTATTTTATTTTTTGTAGAGATGAGGTCTTGGTATGTTGCCCAGGATGGTCTCAAACTCCTGGGCTCAATCAATCGTCCTGCCTCCACCTCCCAAAGCACTGAGATTATAGGCATGAGACACAGAGCTCGGCTATTGTTTGTATTTCTTTCCTGGTTTCCCTCCTGAGTTCTTTACTTCCACTCTTCCCTTCCTCCCCTCTTCCACCAGCATAAGCTTTAGAAACTGCACTTCTGATCATGCTGCTCTGCTGCTTAAAATCCTTCATGCAGATCGTGCAAGACCTTCCTGATCCAATGCTGCCTTGCCCTCTAGAACCCAGGGCGCCATTCTCCCCTCTGCAGGTCTACTGCACCACCTGCAGGTTCTCTCTGCTGTGTTCATGTGTCTGCTCCCTCTGAATGTTAGGCTCACACCCTCCACCTGGCCAACTCCTACTAAACCTTGGGCTTCAACTCAAGAATCACCTTCATGTTTCACTCCACCAGGCTGGGCTGGGTGTCCTGCCCAGTTCCCACAGTGCCCTAACTCACTTTCTTTTTTTAATACTTTAAGTTCTGGGGTACGTGTGCAGACCATGCAGGTTTGTTACATAGGTATGCACGTGCCATGGTGGTTTGCTGGACCCATCAACCTGTCATCTACATTAGGCATTTCTCCTAATGCTATCCCTCCCCAAGCCTCCCAACCCCCAACCGGTCCTGGTGTGTGATGTTCCCCCCGCCCCCGTGTCCATGTGTTCTCATTGTTCAACTTCCACTTATGAGAGAGGACATGCGGTGTTTGGTTTTCTGTTCTTGTGTTAGTTTGCTGAGAATGATGCTTTCCAGCTTCATCCATGTCACTGCAAAGGACATGAACTCATTCTTTTATATGGCTGTCTAGTATTCCGTGGGTGTATATGTGCCACATTTTATTTCTCCAGCCTATGATTGATGGGTATTTAGGTTGGTTCCAAGTCTTTGCTATTGTGAACAGTGCTGCAGTAAACATATGTGTGCATGTCTCTTTATAGCAGAATGATTTATAATCCTTTGGGTATATACCTAGAATAGGATTGCTATTCAAGTGGTATTTCTGGTTCTAGATCCTTAACTCACTTTAAACAGAGCTATGGGGGCCTTCAGCTCAGCAGTGGCTCTTCTTAGCAGGGGACTGAATGTGCTCCCTTTGCCAAAGCCTACTTTGCTTTGCTTATGTGATGCTACTTGCAGGATTCCCAGATTGTTTTTGGTCTATTCAATCATTTGCTTTCTTTGGACAGGACAATGCCCAGTGATGAAGATGAAGCTCTAGTTCTTGACATGCTAATCCCACACCATGACTAATAAACATGGCACATTGCAATGGACATTAATTTATGGGTAACAGAAGCAGATCCAAGCCTTTTAGCTAATTAAATAAAAATGTACCATACAGCAACCATCCTGCCTGCTTGGGTGTAAAATAGGGAGGAGAAAGATGGCATGCTTGTCATTGAGAGACAATTACCTTCAATTTCAGAGCTGGAATCTAGTGACAACATAAGAAAAAAATAACCTCTCTGGCAGTTCTGGCTGTGAGCAAGGAGCAAAGGCACCCACAGACTTGCCAAACCTATGTCAGGAATGATGAATAGGAGGCAGAAATCCACAACCCCAGGTGGCAAAATTGCTATCCACCTTTGTCACCTCCTTCCTAATGGAGAAAGTGGGGACAGGCAGCCTTGGAGTCCTACTTGAATGAGGCCTGGACCTTATGCAGGGTAATAAAAACCGACACGTGGGGCCTGTGCTATAAGGTGGCAGAGTGCAATGAGTCACCCCACTCATGCAGGTTGAGTCATTTCAAGGCAGAGTTGTGCCAGTTCAGTACCCAGTAATATTTTCCAGTCAACGAGCATCAGTGAACAGGAGATAACCAGTCATTTCTAGATTCTGCTCAGAGTCCCAGATCAGAGGCTCCACAAGCTCAAAGAGATGGGTGGCAAAACAGCCACCTTGATTTCCAGATCATCTGCCAGCTCATCTGTCAGCCGACACACAGCCCATGGCTCCACTATTGCCAGTGCTGTAGCTGCACCAGACCAATCTGGTTCAAATTTTATGTAACAAAGTTGTGATTTGTTTTTCAGTTGCCCTGGACTCCCTGGTTGAAGATCAGGAGCATGCCCTGATGAGACGAGGCATGCAACCACAGGGGAACCTTAGTGCTTGGACTGAGGAGTGGGGACTGAAATAAGAAGCGAACATTGCATGCCAGGATCAGGATCCAATCAGATCAAGCCCTGGCGTCACCTCATGGCAGGATCCAGTCAGATCATGGCTTTTGGTATCACTTCATTGTGAGATCCAATCAGATCATACCTCATTACCCTAAGCTTACAAAACCAGACCTAGCGCCCAGCTTGGGGAGGAACTGCTTTGGAAGTTATCCCAAGTATTCTCATTGCTAATTGCAAGTAATAAAATCCTCTTGCTAAATCCTCCTTGGTTGTGCAGATGTTGGTGTGGATGTGGAGAGAAGGGTATACTTATGCATTGTTGGTGAGGATGTAAATTAGCTCAACTCTGTGAAAAACAGTATGGAGATTTTTCAAAGACCTAAAATTAGAACTACCACTCAACCCAGCAATTCTGAGTGCATGAGTGGGTATT
The DNA here is from genome assembly GCF_001698545.2 of Rhinopithecus bieti. Lineage (NCBI taxonomy): Eukaryota > Metazoa > Chordata > Mammalia > Primates > Cercopithecidae > Rhinopithecus > Rhinopithecus bieti. Next base: position 1,739,522 of record NW_016803270.1, on the reverse strand, counting down.
TACCCACAAAGGAAAATAAATCACATAAAAAAGACCCGTTTATTGCAGCACTATTCACAATAGCAAAGTCATGGAACCAACCTAAGTGCCCTTCAGTGGTTGACTGGATAAAGAAAATGTGGTCTATATACACCATGGAATACTAATGAAAATAATGATTTCATTCTTTTTATGGTTGTGTAGTATTCCATGGTTTATATATACCATTCTTGCAGTAATGTGGATGGAGCTGGAGGCCATAATCCTGAGTGAACTAACTGAGAAACAGAAAACCAAATACCACATGTTCTCACTTATAAGTGGGAGCTAAACAATGGGTACGAATGGTCACAAAGATGGAAATAATAGACAACGGGGACTCCAAAAGCAGAGAGGGTGGAAGGACAAGGATTGAAAACTTACCTATTGGGTACGATGTTCACTATTTGCATATTAAGTACACTGGAAGCCCAATCCCCACCAGTATGTAATATACCCAAGTAACAAACAAACATATGTACCTCCTATATCTAAAATGATAAATAAATAAATAAATCTTGCTTGGTTGTGGTCATTGGGTTGATATCTGCCAAGTAACCAATCCTACCTATTGTGTGGTAACAGTGCAACTTTTCAGCACTGAGCTAAAATTGGGAGCTTTTATATATTTGGTGTGTTTCTTTATTTCCTTTCTTTTCTTTTCTTTTTTTTTTTTTTGATGTGGAGTCTTACTCTGTCACCCAGGCTGGAGTGCAGTGACATGATCTTGACTCACCGCAACCTCCGCCTCCAGGGTTCAAGTGATTCTCCTGCCTCAGCCTCCCAAGTAGCTGGGATTACAAGCACCTGCCACCATGCCTGGCTAATTTTTGTATTTTTAGTAGAGGTGGGGTTTTGCCATGTTGGTCAGGCTGGTCTCAAACTCCTGACCTCAAGTGATCCATCCGCCTCGGCCTCCCAAAGTGCTGGGATTACAGGCATAAGCCACTGTGCTTGGCCCATTTTCAGTGCATTTCTGAGTTTAAAGGATATTACATAACTGAAATAACGTTTTTTATAAACCATGCAACTTGGCCCTACTGGGTGAAGCTCATATTAGAGGCCAACTTTCAGCATATTTAAACTACAGAAGCCCCCACAAGAGCAACTTACATTAAAGGTGACTTACAGCAGAGGTAGCTAAGCTCAGTCCAGACTGCACAGTGCTCTCAAAGTTTATGTCCAGAGGCGGCAGCACCCAGGCAAGTCTTTGAAAGTCCCGGCTTAGAACTTGGCACAGCCTCCTTAGGGACTGACTGTTCATAGCTACAAATGCAGGCATTGATGCAGGGGTGGGGCAGAAAGATGTGGGAGTGGGAGTCTTGCTGCTAATTGGTTTAGTCTAAGATGAAGCCTAACCTCCCTTGGGCGACACAACTGTTACTATTAAGTGAGACTGAAACTAATCAAAGCTATTTCCATAGATGTGCCAAACCTGGGAGATGAAGCAATTATGTGCACAGATCCATGTTGATGAGTAGTTTGTGGCAAACTCCTCTGCACAAGAAGGGGTCATGTAGTAGCAAAGTGGGGGTGTTTTGAAGAGAAAGCCTGCTAATGTGAAGTGAAGAGCTGACTTGGGTTCCACATGATGGAAGACAGGTGTATGCTTCGAGTGCAGCCTCTCTGGGGAAAATGAGGGTGGGATGGGGTACTAAGTGATCTGCAACTCACTCATGAAAACCCATTTCAACCCAAAACAGACCTAACCTTCTCCACTTTCCATTAAGTAATTTATCAGGGTTTTAAAAGAAGAATGCATATTTCTTACACTTCCTTTCTGTCGGACAATGCAGTGATATGACCAAGGGCTTGGGGCGTGGATTGCAGGGGAGAGATGGTTAATCAGCAACACAGATTAATTAGCAACCAGTCAGGGAGACGGATCTGTGCTCTGATTCATCTAACAAAAACTCTGGAGGTGGCTATGCCTAATATGCTCCTTTGCAGATGTCAGATCTACAAGTGAGAAAAGCTAAGTGAGTCACCATAGGTCACAAAGCTAGCAAGAGGAGACAGATCATAAGATCATAAACCACAGTCCCAGGCCTCCAAACCCCATGCTCTTTCCTACAAAATATACTGTATTCCTTCTGAAAATTATGTGCATCATAGGAACAAACTTTGTTTCCCAGGATTAGTTGGGCCCACGTACATGCTACCATATTGACTCAGGTTCTCTAGGGTACTGGGCCAGAACGTTTGTTCCCTCAAAACTTGAGGTCCTAGGGCCATCTAGGAGGAGCAGTGCAAGGGGCTTTGGGATTGATTGCCAGACTGTGAGGCCCTTGGGGGTGAGGGGTCTGAACAAAATGTGAAATATGGCTCCACTTTCTCCATCGGCAGAGGGGAGGCTGGGCGTGCCTGTGCCCCCACAAGTGAACCCTTAAGTCCAGAGCAGTGAGGAATGCTGAAGTCAGGAATTCCCCCTGCCTTCCCTCAAGCCAGGTCCTCAGAAACCTGGGTGAAACTCCTTGATAGGAGATGTTTTTGAAGGAAGCTGGGTAAAGCACTTCTGTGGACCGCACGATCTAACATGTCTCAGAGCCAGACAGTCTGAGAGTAGACCCATCGATACTGAGTGTATACTCTCTCTGGGCGACACTGCATTTACAGAACAGGGGCCGGGAGCTAGGAGGTGAGAACTCCCAGAGACTCAGTCCCTGTCCTCAAGGAATTCCCAGTCTAATCAGGGACGTGAGCTTGTAAACCTGACTCCTCCCACACCCAGCACCCAGCCCAACCCTGAGGTCATCCTGATGCTCACTCAGGATTGGAGGTCCTGGAAGTCCACCGGTATAGGTGGGAGAAACAGAGGAGCCACTTACTCATGCGGAGGGAAGGAGAGAAGAGTGGAGATAACCAGAGGAGTGAAGTAATGAATGCATGCATTCATTCAGCAGCTGTTTAGGAGAGCCTGTCCCATGTCCATCACTCTCCTGGGTGCTGGGACTATGGTAGGGAACAACACAGATTTAAATAAAAAGTCCCTGTTATGATGGAGGTGATGGGACTTGATCTCTTTGCATAGCATCCGGATTATTGGAGAAGTAAGGGAAGAAAAGGGTATTCTAATCTCATTGTGAAATTGAGAAAACCAAAGCCTTTCTACTTACAAAGTGGCAGCCCAAAGATGCAAACACAGATCTCTCAGTTCCGCTGTGCTGGTGCCCACACACTCCCCCACCCCGCTTAGCTGGGTCCCTGTGAGAGAGGCCACACAGCCCTAGCAAGGAAATTGCACAAAGGCTGGCACCAAAGATTGTTATGATCATAAATTTGGTCCTTCCAGTAGTTTCTGGAGAGACAAGGGTCACAAATGCATGTATCTTTTGGTCAGCAGTTTTAGTATCAGCTTCCAGGCCTATTGGATAGAGATATTCATCTACAGGAATAACATAACTCCTTGAAATAATTCAAGGCATTTCAGAAACCACAATCAAATTTGTAAGATAAGGCAAAGCAAAGCAAAACGTAACAAAACACTTATGTAACCATTGTTTGTGATGCAAAGCTGTAATTAAGAACCAGAATTTAACAAATATATGAGAAAAAAAGCATAGAGTTGATCAGCGTATTATTTTCGGGGCAAACCATAATAGTAAACTTGCATATTTCAGGGAATTTTTGTTTCTACATTTACCCCAGACCAAGCCTGAAATTCCTGTATTAAAAAAAATCACCGCCAGGCATGGTGGCTCACACCTGTAATCCCAGCACTTTGGAAGGCTGAGACAGGCAGATCACCTAAGGTTGGGAGTTCGAGACCAGCCTGACCAACATGGAGAAACCCAGTCTCTACTAAAATACAAAATTAGCTGGGCATGGTGGTGCATGCCTGCAATCCCAGTTTCTCAGGACACTGAGTCAGGAGAATTGCTTGAACCCGGGAGGTAGAGGTTGCGGTGAGCTGAGATTGCACCATTGCACTCCAGCCTGGGAAACAAGAGCAAAACTCTGTCTCAAAAAAAAAAAAAAAAAAAAAAAAAAAAAATCACCCTATCAGTTAAGTAGAGGAATAAAGCATGGCATAAATGGGTACTTTTCCAGCAATTTCGTTTTGGTCAGCAGTTTTAGTATCAGCTTCGTTTTGTTTTGTTTTGTTTTGTTTTTTTGATTTGATATCAGTTATAGGAAAGAATACACTTTCTCAAGGAAATCCATCAATAGCTTGGTTTTCAGAGGGAAACTGAGATACACACTTATCTAACTATGGTTACCAGGTACCCATGGTTACTTCCGTTCAAAAAGAAACAAAACAAACCCCAAATGCTTGAAGTGGTAACAACGGTGAGTTTTTTTTCACAGCTGACAACAATTTGTCCTTTCATAGGTAGAAGGTGCAAAAACAAGGCTGTGCAGGGGGCAGTTACTTCCTTTTCAGTGGATGGGCAAGTCATGGACTCTCGCTCTCTGAAAGCTGTGCTGCCCGCACCCCCTGCCTCAGAGCTTGAACCTCCACTCCAATGCAGCATCCCACAGTCACAACCTGGAACTTGTCATCATCTACATTGTGTTTTGGAGCCCACATCTTAAACTCCCTGTCCCTTCAGCTCTTCCTCCTCTTCTTGGCAATATTCCCTCCAGCACCTTCAGCACGAGCCCCCGTCTCCAGCTTCCTCATGCTCGCCTCATGCATCTTCTCCCCTGCATCCGTGTTCGGTGAAGCCATTCTCCATCCACCTCTTCTGCCTCTCTCATTTTACTCCACTGCTGTTCCTTGCCCTTTGTTACCCTTTCTTGTCTTAGTCCGATTTCTATTGCTTATAACAGAATACCGGAAGCTGGGTAATATGTAAAGAAAAGAAATGTATTTTTTACACTTACAGAGTCTGAAAAGTCCAAGATTGACGGGTCATAACTAGTGGGGACAGGTGACACGGGGTGTTACATGGTGGGAGGCTGAGTGTCCTGGCTCAGGTCAGGTCTCTTTTCCTTTTCTTTTTGGAGATGGAGTCTCACTCTGTAGCCAGGCTGGAGTGCAGTGGTGCCATCTCGGCTCACTGCAACCTCCGCTTCCTGGATTCAAGCGATTCGCCTGCCTCAGCCTCCTGAGTAGCTGGGATTATAGGTGCCTGCCACCACGCCTGGCTAACTTTTTTTTCTATTTTAGTAGAGACGAGGTTTCACCATGTTGGCTAGGATGATCTTGATCTCCTGACCTCATCATCTGCCCGCCTTGGCCTCCCAAAGTGCTGGGATTACAGGCATGAGCCACCACGCCCGGCCTTTTCCTCTTCTTGTAAAGCCAGCAGCCCTATTCCAGTGAAACTTATTAACCCATCCACCTATTAATCCATGAATGGATTAATCCACTGATGAGGGCAGAGTCCTCATGACCCAGTTATCTCTTAAAGGCCCTTCCTCTCAACTCTGTCACATTGGGGATCAAATTTCCACATGGGGTTCAGACAGGACAGACACTCAAATCACAGCACTTTCCTTCTCTCACCTCTCCGCCAATCGTGATGATATACAGCGAGATCAAGCCCCATCATCTCCACAAGAATGGGGATTTTTAAATCTGTTTTGCTCACTGCCATAGTCCCAACACCCAGGAGACATTCGAGGCTCTCAATAAGCATCTGTGGGCTGGCTGGGCGCTGTGGCTCATGCCTGTAATCCCAGCACTTTGGGAGACTGAAGTGGGCAGATCACCTGTGGTTGGGTGTTTGAGACCAGCCTGCCAATATGGTGAAACCTCGTCTCTACTAAAAATACAAAAATTAGCCAGGTGTGGTGGTGCGTGCCTGTAATCCCAGCTATTTGGGAGGCTGAGGCAGGAGAATCCCTCGAACCAGGGAGGTGGCGGTTGCAGTGGGCCTAGATTGCACCACTGCACTCTAGCCTGGCCTGGACTCTGTCTCAAAAAAAAAAAAAGTGTGGAATGAATGCATACCCTTATTACTTCCCTCCCTGGGTCCTCCCCACTCTTCTCTTCTTCCCTCTGCATGGGTGAGCTGCTTCTGGTTCTCACACCCCATTCTGTGTGTCTACAGGAGTCCCCAGGCCGGAGCCCACATCAGGACCATCTGCAGTGTCTAAATAAGTGTGCCCTGAGGTCCAGCCCCAGAGGTTCTCACTCAGATCTGGACCGAGGGCCAGGTGTGGGAGAAGCCAGGTTTACAAGCTCGTGTCCCTGATTCGACTGGGAATTCCGTGAAGACAGGGACTGTGCCTCTGGGAGTTCTCACTTCCTGGCTCCCAGCACCCATTCTAGAAATGCTTCCTGGATCGAGGGCATAATGAGTCCAGGGTGGTTTTGGATATGTCTTACACTCTGGGTGTAAGTGTCTGCATCTGTGAAATATGCCGTTAGAATGCTCTGTCTTTTGTTTCCTTTGTGACCCTAGGACTCCATCAGCTCCTACATGTGAAGAATGGAGCATCAGATTTGAAACCTGATTGCAACTTGAAGGCCTCATCTAATCACACAGCTTGTGTGCCTGGGCCCTGAGTGGTATTGGCCTAAAGTGTAATGCAATTCACCCTGCATTTACATTCCTCTTCATCTGATTTGCCGGAGAATCTGGATTTGTTTAGGATCTCAGCTTATTTTCCTCAGGCAGATGCTCTTATTTTCTCAGCAATCCAGCAGTGGTTACAGAGCCTGGGTCTGTAGGAGATGAGGGGCCCAGCACTGGAGGGCGGGCTACCTAGGAAGACAGCTCATCCCATTCCCACTGATTTTCAAGTCAACGGGGTGATGGTTTCACCTAGTCCTGGGGGTTTGTTGAGGCCACTGTGCACTCAGTATCTCCATGCACCACAAAAGTACATCAGTCCTGGCTCCCTTGATAAGAAGAAAAAAAATCTTGTCCAGGCATGGTGGCTCATGCCTGTAATCCCAGCAATTTGGGAGGCTGAGGCGGGCGGATCACTTGAGGTCAGGATTTCCAGACCAGCCTGGTCAACATGGGGAAACCCCATCTCTACTAAAAAAATACAAAAAATGGGCCGGGCACGGTGGCTCAAGCCTGTAATCCCAGCACTTTGGGAGGCCGAG
>NW_016803270.1:1703979-1731964 GCF_001698545.2 Rhinopithecus bieti | reverse complement strand
AAAAAAAAAAAAAAAAAAGAAAATACAAAAATTAGCTGGGCATGGTGGCAGCCTCCTGTAATCCCAATTACGAGGGAGGCAGAGGTGAGAGAATTGCTTGAACCGAGGAGGCAGAGGTTGCAGTGAGCCGATAGCCGATATAGCGCCATTGCACTCTAGCCTGGGTGACAGAGCGACTCTCTCTTAGAAAAAAAAAGAATCTCGTCACAGGGTGGAGAGTGGCTGTCCCTTTAATGAAGATCTCCAGGGACAAGGATGAGTGAAAAGAGGTTTTGTGCATTGACGAAAGCCTTTAAAATCCCCAAATCTGTTCAGAACTAGTGAAAGATGGAGAGGCTGGAAACTAGAAACTGGCTTTTGGCACCTCTGAGTCTCTCCAGCTGAGCCCAGCCACCAAACACCCTTATGGTTTCTCCCAGGTCAGCCTTGAGTGATGAAGCCGACAGGGAGGGAGCTGCTGATGGAGGAGGGAGAGGGACGGGAGGGGGAGAAAGAGGAGAAGAAGGAGGGGCTGGGGGACACTGACAAAACCTGGGCTAGGCCTCTCCCAGGGGCTGAGGCTCTGGAAAACAAATTTGGAAACATTATCCCATATCCCACAAGATTGAAAACATTAAGCCCAGAGGCCCAAAGGGACCCATCGAAGAGACAAGGCCAGAGCCAGGGATCTCGAAGGCTCAGCCCTTCCGGTGAAATCAAAACAGCATGAGCCAAACAGCTCGTGAAGAGATAAGGGATTAGACCACGCTCCAAACCATGTGAAGATGAGGAGCTCGCTAACATTCTTGAGTTCCCCATAGGAAAGGGGCTTGTTCAACTCAGGAATGAACTGTGAAATGCTGAATTCTACTCTGGGGTCTCTGATGAAGCATAAAAAGCCAGAAAATTCTTCCACAGCCCATTTGGGGGAAATGGCACATGAACCCACTCTCTACTGCTCCAGGGCTGGCTACACAGCAGACCGCACAGACCTGCAATTGTTTGTGATTGCACCCGAGTTGTGAGATTTGAAATCCACGATACAATGAGTTCCTATTAGAAATCAGAAAGTAAACACGAACCATGAGTATTTTTTTTATCATACTTTTCCCTTTACTGGTAAAGTCTTTTCATCTTGAATTGGATCCCAATTTTTCACTGGGAAGCTGCCATCCAGCCTTGCACGAAAAAAAAAAAAAAAAAAAAAAAAAAAAAAAAAAAAAAGAAAAAATTAAGCAAAAAAAGCTTGAGGCAATTATAAGTAGTGGAGTATAAGTAATACCATTAGAAAGGAAGTTGTGGGTGGATGTGGGGCAGGTTCCGTGCTGTTAGGGATGCGTGGGTCAAGGACAGGGTTGGGGGCACTCATACTTTATGCTGAATATTCAAACAATCACTCCCTGGAACACTACGGTTGACCCAAGGTTCCCCAACCAGGGCGTTATGAATATAATCTGAGCTCCCCAGAAGAATGTCTCAATTTTTTTCCAAATATGTTTTTGGTTGGCAAGTGAATTTTAATACTAGGCAGAGGGCAAGGCCTTTTAGGGGTCTCTCAGAATCCTGAAATGCTGAAAAGGCACCCACAGAAGTTCATAATCCACCCCCTACAGCAGCGACTCATATTTACATGTTAACACGAGCAAGTGTGCTCTGCTTTCATGTTCTCAAGTGTCAGAAATGACACTGTAAGATGTGGCATTATTACCCGGGAGGATTTGGTGGCATGGGGCCTGTCAGAACCAGGGAGGTGGGAAGATTCTGATCAGTGGAGAGCTCAAGAGACAAGTTCTGGACCTAGATCCCTCAGGGCTGTGGGGAAGGGACTGGGCACTGGGAAACAGGAGGCCAAGAGCAGGAGCTTCCCTGAAACTCACATTTTCTTACCCCTTCATCTGGCACTGGAGCCCCCGGGGGTCAGACATCTGTCTGTTCCCTCTAAATTGGTTACGAAATGGCCAGGACATCAACATGATCTACCCCAGGAAGTTCACTTGATGATGCTCCAGCTTCACTGTACGAGATCCCCTCTGGAGTGAAGCGCAGAGATCCAGGCTGCTGACTTATGTTTCTTCCTTCCCTCTTGTCTTTCACGAGTGCTGCCCTCGTCACTGAGGTATTGAGGAAGGTTAAGAAGGGGGAGTTCCTGGCCGGGCGCGGTGGCTCATGCCTGTAATCCCAGCACTTTGGGAGGCCGAGGCAGGCGGATCACTTGGGGTCAGGAGTTTGAGACCAGCCTGGCCAACATGGTGAAACCCCGTCTCTATTAGAAGACACAAAAAGTAGCCAGGCGTGGTGGTGGGCGCCTGTTATCCCAGCTACTGGGGTGAGGGGCTGAAGAAGGAGAATCTCTTGAACCCGGGAGGTGGAAGTTGCAGTGAGCCGAGATTGCACCACTGCACTCCAGCCTAGGTGACAAGAGTGAAACTCCATCTCAAAAAAATAAAATAAAATAAAAGGCAAGGGGGAGTTCCTACTCTTCCTTTGCCCTCAGACTAACCATCACCCAATGGGGTTCAAAGTTTGTGAGTGTTGTCCTGAGAATACACAATGTTCATCTCTTGGTGTGAGGCTAATTGAACAGAAACACAATGGTTGGTATTACTTAGAAAATTGGGAAATGAACAGAGATGAAAATGCTGGTAAAAGTGTAAGGTTTGGGACAGAGTAGAAAAAATGAATTGAATTAGTTAGGGTAATTTTAGATGCTGTAAAAATAGAAACTGTTAAATTTTAATGGCTTCACACAATAGAAATTTATTTCTAGCTTTTGAGCAGTTTGATGCAGGTATTTTTGGTTGACCCAAGACTTGCCACAGTGTAGCAATCAGGACACTAGTTTTTTTTTTTTTTTTTTTGAGAAGGAGTCTTGCTCTGTTGTCCAGGCTAGAGTGCAGTGGCGTGATCTTGGCTCACTGGAGCCTCCTCCTCCCAGGTTCAAGTGATTCTCCTGCCTCAGCCTCCTGAGTAGCTGGGACTACAGGCGTGTACCACCAAGCCCAGCTAATTTTTTGCGTTTTTAGTAGAGATGGAGTTTCACTGTGTTAGCCCCATGCCAGATGGCTAGTCTCCATCTCCTGACCTTGTGATCTGCCTGCCTTGCCCTCCCAAAGTGCTGGGGTTATAGGCGTGAGCCACCACACCTGGCTGAGATACTTGGTTCTTTTCATCTTGTGGTCTGAGGGCCTTGGAGAAGGAGAGGGTATGGAGAAGGCATCCCCAGTTCCCGAATGCCTGGACTGGAAGTGGCATAGACCATTTCCACTCGCATTCCCATTCCAGTTCTTTATTGATGTTTAACAAATCACCCCCAACTTGGTGTGTTACAGCAATGACAACATTTGTTTTCCCCAGGAATTTGCAATTTGGGCAAGGCTTGGTGGGGACTGCTTGCTTCTGTTCCACTTGGTGTCTCCTAGGATTGTTTGAAGGCTGGGGGTGGAGGTATCAGACAACTTACCACCACCTCCCCTTCACCTCAAAGGCTGGTGTCTCCTTGTGCGTCAACTGTGGCCATAGCCAGAACACGCACAGTTGGACTTTCCATGTGGCTGCTGGGCTGCCTCACACCTTGGTGGCTGGGTTCCAAGAGTATCCCAACAGGCCTTGATGGAAGCTGTATCACCTTTTGTGACTTGGCCTGATAAGCCTCACAAGCTTACCCAGATTGAAGGGGAGAGAACATAGAGCCCATGGCTTATTACAGGAGTGCAACATCATATTATAAAACAATATGAAGTGGGAATTACTGGTGTGGTCCACTATAGGGAATCTGCCACAATTCCTTTGGTGAGAACTAGTCATATGAGGCCACCCAGATGCAAGATTAGTTAGACCATATAGCCGTAGCTGGGCAGCCACTTCAGAGTGGCAGTGATGGCAGGAAAGCCTATTTTGGTTGTAGCACATGACCTCTGACTCATGCAATAAGGAGTTTTTTTACTTCATGAATGGGTCCATTGTAACGCTCACTGGTCAAATGGAGACATCTGCAAAGACACTTTGTAGGGTGTTGGCAGAGATACCAGCACCATGCTGTGAGCTCTTGAGTCTCTGTTTGAAGGGAAAGTGTGACCACATGGTTCCCAGACAGTGTTCTGATGTTCCGACACTCTTTTAACACATCCCAGTGGAAGTGGACCAGGCCAGGCCGACCTTAGGCTCAGCCTCACAGCTGCAGAAATGTAGCAAGGCAGACAGACACTCTGTCATGGGCTCTGTCCTCACCAGCCATTTTCTTGTCACATCCTCTGATCTTCTCATTTATAGAGCTTCTCTGACTTCCTGTGGAAGTAAAGCGTTTCAGTGATAAAAGTATAACACTCTAGAGCATTCGTTCATCCATTTAGTTAACAAATTTAATGAGCACTGTGCTGGGCACTAGAGAGACACTGTGAATTCGACCAGAAGGACAGTGTTACCATGCCGCAGGAGCTGTGCCTGGTTCACCCGCAGTTCGGCACAGGGTATGCTGTAATGCATAAAGACAAGGTGGCTAGGCAACAGACAGTCTAGTGACTTCCACAGTATACTGGTGGCTGCAGCAATTAACCTAATTAAACTGCCTAACTGGTAAACTCATGCTCCTTGTGTCAGATGGGAAAATCACCAATGATGAAAGATGAAATGATGGAGACATTCTTCATGTACTTATCTGGGGCAATTAATTATAACAGTCTGGAATAGCATTTGTGCCTTGGAATACGCAGGCAGCTGAAGAAATTATGTATGTACTGCTGCAACTAATTTGCATTTAATTGTAATCGGCATTCATTTAGGGTCCTGGCAGCTGAGCTGCACACTGTGTCACCCAGACACTTCAGCAGATCACAAAGTTACCCTATGAGTGTTTCAGGGATGCCGACTGCATTTGTAACATGTGGCATTTTGGCATACAAGAATCGTCTTTCTTCAAAAAAGAGACGAACCATGAAAGAAATGTCACAGTTGGGAATGGAGAAAATTGCTGGGTGCTTTTGGAAAATACTTCTCCCCATCTACCCTTGAAAAAACAATCCCAGACCGTCTTTTATCCTTCCTTTCAGCTGTAGCAGTAGAACGAAAGCAAGTTTTTCTAAACTGGCAGGGAATGAGTGGTAATTAAACAAAGGACACATCAAATGTGGGACAACTTCATAGGAAGAGCTTAACAGAAAGAATAAAGAAAACAGAAGCCCAAACCCTTGATGGTTTTGATGCCTGTCAAGGGAGAAGACTTCACTGGCCATTTTGGGGAGGTGAATCCTTGTTTTTCAGGAAGTTGGAAGCCATCCTACAATTAAGTGTATACGTTGGGGCCACAGAACTAAAAGACTAAAAAATTATTCATATGCAGGGCTTCTGTGTTCAACTGTATGCTGTCCCTTTTGAAGGACTTATCTTGGACAGTTCTAGGCTTACCTTGACTTTCATTTCTCAGAGCATTGCTTGGAATTTCTCCATAGACATGAAGGCTTTTATTTTATTTTATTTTAGTATTTTAGCTCTAAAATAATTTAGAAACATGTCTGAGGACTAAGATAGATATGCAAGCTGAATCTAATATAGGTGTGTGATCATTTGGATGTTTGTCCCCTCCAAGCCTCGTGTTGAAATGTGATCCCCAGAGTTGGAGGTGGGGCCTGGTGGGAGGTGTTTTGGTTGTGGGGGCAGATCCCTCACATGGTGCCTTCCCCGGACTAATGAGTGAGTTCTGGCTCTGTTAGTTCACTCGAGAGCTGGTTGTTTAAAAGATCCTGGCATCTCCTCCCCTGTCTCTTACTCCCTTTCTTGCCATGTGACATACCTGCTCCCGCTTCACCTTCTGCCATGAGTGAAAGCTTTTTGAGGCCTCAGCAGAAGCTGAGCAGATGCTGGTGCCATGCTTATACAGCCTGCAGAACCGTGAGCCAAATAAACCTCTTTTCCTTATAAACTGCTCAGTCTCTGGTATTCTTTCATAGCAATGCAAAAAGGACCAACACTGTGTGTGTGTTTTCCATATGTGTGTGTTTGTAATAATAAGAGACGTGTCACAATGCAATGAATTATATCATTAATGTCAGTAAGTTTATGTGGATTTTAAGTTGGCTCAGAAGGCATTTCTTGAAGAGTGCTACTCAACTTGTTCAAAAGATATTGCCATTGCCAGAAGATGCTTGTGGCCTAACACTTCCCTTGTTTTATTTGGCCATGGAATCCTTTCTTTACATATCTTTATTAACACCCTTGTAACCGCCATTCCTCAAAACATCCTTTGGGAAATGCTGAACCACAGCAATCACAAAGAAAAAGAATTAAAAGCAGGGACTTGAGCAGATATTGTACACCCATGTTTATAGCTAAATTATTCACAATGTCAAAAGTTAGAAATAACTCAAATGTGCATTGATGAATGAATGAATAAATATAAGATGGTATATATGTACAGTAGAATATTTTTCAGTCTTACAAAGGAATGAAATTCTGATACATGTTGCAACATGGATGGACCTCAAAAACGTGCTTATCTAAATATAGCAGACACAAAAGGAAAAATATCATGTGATTCCACTTATATGAGGTACCTAGAGTAGTCAAATTCATAGAGACAGAAAGTAGAATGGTGATTTATAGGCACTGGGGCGACGGAGGAATGGAAAGTTGTTTAATGGGTAGAGTTTCCATATTGGATGAAACAGTTATTGACTGGCTTGTGAAGTGGTTGTACAACATTGTGAATGTACTTAATGCCATTAAATCGTGCATTTAAAAATGTTTAAAGCAGCAAAGTTTGTGTGCTGTGTGTTTTTCCATAATAAAAAAAAAAAAAAAGAAAAGAAAAGGAGTAATTAGAGAACAAGAATGAAGTAATGGAGATTAAAACTAGCATGGTGGCTCACTCCTATAATCCCAGCACTTTGGGAGGCCAAGACAGGCAGATCACTTGAGATCAGGAGTCTGAAACCAGCCTGGTCAACATGGTGAAACCCTGTCTCTACTAAAAATACAAAAAAATTAGCTGGGCATGGTGGTGTGCACCTGTAATCCCAGCTACTTGGGAGGTTGAGGCAAGAGAATCCCTTGAACCCAGGAGGTGGAGGTTGCAGTGAGCCAAGATTGCATTACTCCACTCCAGCCTGGGCAATAGAGTGAGACTCTGTCACAAACAAACAAACAAACACCCCAAAACTAGAATATCTCCTCTTACAGCATTTTATTACAAAGGTTAGAAGAGAAGATAAGGAAATGGATTTTTTTTTAAAAAAGAGAAATGGAAAACAGGAAATGAAAAACTGGAAAATCAGAAGTCGAATGAAGAAGTCCAAGATCTGATGGACAGGAATTCCAGAAACAGGAAATGAGAAAATAGAGTGCACAGAATTATTAAAAGATTAATACAAGAAAACTTCCCAGAGCTGACGGACACAAGTGTCTAGATTGAAATGGCCCATAATGTGCTGAGAACATATCAAAGACTGAAAATACTCCTACATAGAGACATGGCATCATGGAACCTGTGACAATGGAATGACCTTAAAAGATTCCAGAAATCAGCCTTATATATGAAGGATTAGGAATAAGAATGGTACTGGATTTTCCAATAGCAACACCATGAGCCACAAGGCAATGGACCAAAGTCTTCCATATGCAAAGGGAAAATAATTTCCAACCTAAAATTATTATTATTATTTTTTTGAGACAGAATTTCACTCTTGTTGCCCACGCTGGAGAGCAATGGTGTGATCTCGGCTCACCACAACCTCCACCTCCTGGGTTCAAGCGATTCTTCTGCCTCAGCTTCCCGAGTAGCTGGGATTAGAGGCATGCAACACCACGCCTGGCTGATTTTGTATTTTTAGTAGAGACAGGGTTTCTCCATGTTGGTCAGTCTGGTCTCGAACTCGTGACCTCAGGTGATCCGCCCACCTCGGCCTCCCAAAGTGCGAGGATTATAGGCATGAGCCACTGTGCCTGGCCCCAAACTAAAATTCTATGCTTAGCTGAAAGACTGATAAGGAAATGCTGGTAATCTTGTTGCAGTCAGCACTAAATTCATGTAAGATTATTTGTTCGTTAAGGCTCTGCTCTGCAGGCTAGTCAGTGTAAGGATGTTTGCTATCAAACACTTTTTCAAAGCATTTTCAATTCATCTGTTCTTTCATTCAGTACTTAAGAGAGGTCGTGTAGTAGCAGAGAAGGAATTCAGAGAACTGTCTCGACTTCCTTTTGCCATTGTCTTATTTTTGAGCCTGTGTGTTCTAGATCCTGTGACTTCTTGTTTCTTGGTTTAATCTCTCATTTGGCAAGATCATATCCTCCAACAGCTGTAGAGAAATGGAAAATATGAGTACCTACACATCAATAAATGTATTTAGTCTATAATTAAATTTGACAGTAAATTAAGAAACATAGGATCCCAAAACAGAGGAGCCCAAGAATGACAGCCGTACCTGTCTTGTTCTTTATTGGCCAGTTTGCCCCATGCGGGCATCCCAGAGCCTGTAGGCTTTGAGCAAGCGAGATCCTTGAACATCATTGAAGTCTGGGAGGGAAGGCAGAAGCAGACCCTCCAAGGGATCTGGTCATGTGGGGCCAGGGCATGGGATCTATAGTTCTTCATGCTTCAGCTCCCACCATGGTAGATGCCAGGAAAGATGCTGAGTCTGCTGGAGAGGAAGCAACAGCCAGGGTACTAGGCTCTGCACTGAGTGCCCGGCTGAGAGCCTCGGGGGTGGAGAGTGGACAGGAGAGAGGGCTTAACAAAAACTGGGGTGGTGCAATCAAGTTTATTTCACTTCCCCCTCCCAAACAAACCCACCCTCTGAGAAGTAACCATGTTCAACAGCTTAGCTCAGAAATATTAACATCTCTGATTGTTGGTCAGGAAGCACGATGCCATTTTTATCTTTTTCATCTGAACAAAGTCAAACAAGACCTCTCTCTCTTCAGGGCAAACAACCTTGACAGATGGGTTTCCTGGGCAACTGTAGGCACCTTGAGTATTTTTTTCAGTGCAGTTCCCTCTGTACCTGACACTCAGTCAATGTTGCTTGAGTGGACCAGTGAATGACTGTCCAGCATCAATACATTCCTGTTGATTTGTTAGATGAGGAGACCATAAGGAAAAAAAAAAAAGTCACATTATGTGGATCAGTTGTTCTCAAACTTGAGCATGCACAAGCATCATGTGGGGAAGATTGTGAAAACTGCAGCCTTGGTTTCCAGTGTTCAAGTTTCCAATTCCGTTGATCTGGGGTGGAGAGGAGAATTTACATTTTTTAAAACAACATCTCAGGTGAGTCTGGTGCAGGTGGTGTGGGGACTACATTAAGAGAAACAATGCTGAAAGTGCTAGTCATTTGTGGCGTGTTGCCTTAGGGATGTGAATTGTAGAAAAGACCATGTTTTATGTTTACTCCCAGCAAGAGCCACACCTACAGGACACAGCTGCAGATACCACATTTGTCTTCCTATCCACATGATATTGGAGAGAACTTGCTACTGAAAAAGGAACTTGACCACTATTGCAACAAATGACTTGTCAATCCACAGGGTGAGCTATCCACACAGTGTGGGCTGAGATGTGCCAAAGTCTTATTTCACTCCCAAATATCTCTCATCTTATAGCATTTCACCCCACAGGAACTTACTTTGTGCCAGGCACTGTGTTCAGTTCTGGAGACAACAGGTGTTTCAGAAATGGAAGTCTTGAGTCAGGCAGGATGATGCACACCTCTAGTTCCAGCTACTTGGGAAGCTAAGCCTGGAGGATCACTTGAGCCCAGAAGTTCGAGGCCAGCCTGGGCAACATAATAAGATCCTGTCTCTAAAAAATAAAAAATAAGAAAAGATATAAAGGTTTTAAAATCTTTTACCGCATCTGTACTTTCTTTGGGCAAAAATGCAGCCATGTTCCCTGTGAATCCAGTAGCAAGACCAGTGAGCATGAAGTCATCTATGGTGAGTGGATGAAGGGTAGTAGAAGGTGTGAACCAGAAAAAACTGCTTTTCTTAACCGACCTCAGTGAAACTGTGTGGAGAACCCATGTTTTCTAAGATCGTATGCTTTGAGAAACTTTGCTGTTTGGTTCGCTTCGATGGGAACGGGAGGGGCAAAGCCTCATGGGTCACTTTGACATAGAGAAGCAGCCTTGGTTTCCAAACCAGGCGATAAGAAGTTTGAACACAACATTCCACAGTTCTCTTAACTTTGCTGTTTCTAAGGAAACATGACCCTGAGTCCAAGTCTTAGACTTGCTGGTTATTAGACTGTGATGTTCCCAATAGAATCTAAAAAGAAAAAAAAGTTTGTGATGGGACGTGGCCAAGGCCACATAAATTTACAACGTGCCTCCCAGGCCATCCCACAGCTGCAGAAGGATGGGCAACCTCTTCCTTTTGAACAATTATTGCTTTCCTACCTAATGGCAAACTTCTTTCCCAATGACTCCCTCGGCCCCACTTCACTCTTCTTCCTCCTGAATGATTGCTGCGTACTTAGTTTCTAAACTGCCTGTTCTTCGTGGCAGCATCCAATATAGAGTTGTTCCATCTTCTCTAGCTCCTCTTAAAAATCATTCTGCAAAAGCCCAAAACCCATAACAAGCCCCCCTGCAACCCCGTCTTAATGACATGCCTCACAATTTCTGTGGTGTTCCATCACCCTTGTCGTAGCAAGTTAACAAACCTATTTTTTTTTTTTTTGGCCACAAGTACGTTCTTAGTAATCCTCACTTGATGGACTTTATCAAAGGGTAGAGGTTGGCAAAGATAGGACTCTTCTCCTTCCAGAGGTGTATGTTTTGCAACCAGATCTCTGAGAAGAATTAATAGTAACAAGCCCCGAGTTGCCGTGTTTGCCAGCCTTTGTGGTGTAACTACTCAATGTTCTGGTCAATTTCAAGCTATCAGCATGATGCCATTTTGAACACAGAGTTGGGAAGAGATGCAGTCACTCAGCTTTTGGGGGTCTTTACAAATTGGATCCAGCAAACCACTTACCAACTTTTCTCCCCACCTTACCCACTTTTCTCAAACAAGAACTTCTTTTTCTCATTGAGTTTTCCAGATTTGTTTCTCCAGAGAGTAGCTTATGATCTTGTATCCCTCTGAATTTGAGCAAGGAATCTAGCGCTAAGCTGACGTATAAGAAGGTTCTGAGGAATGTCATGACAAATAGGAATCACTGACACAGATCCTGCATGTAAAAATTGATGAATGGGAAACAGCCCAGAGATTCAAAGACTAGCAGACGTCCATTCATATAGTTACCGTTGGTTGCCTCTTGGAAGGTGGTTTCAATGGCTAGGACTGAAGCCTCATGGTTTCATCCTAGAGAAGAGATACACACCCTCTTAGGTATCAACATGGGCTCATCTTGCTTTGGCCCAGGCTTAATGAAAGCCTTCAGAAAGACCTGTTTTTTTTTTTTTTTTTTTTTTTAAGTCATACAAAGAAAATTATCTTTGTGGGATATCCGTGAAGTAATTATAGATAACAGTCCACGATCTGGCAGCTACAAGTTCAGCCACTTGGCTGAGAAATGAATTCCCTATCTGCTACTTCAAGACCTCATTATGTGCTCACGCTGACAAATTGGTAACGAAAAGACTTAAAAAGTTTCTGAGAGCAAAGCAGCTCCTTTCTTAGCCTGACTGGCCCACAGAGAGGGCCCTTGGGAGCAGAGAACTAAATTCAATGCAAATTTCAAACAAGATTACCAGTGGCTTCTCATCCTCTTGGAAGTTTGAGAATGTGTAAACTGTACAAAGCCAACAGACAAAGATGGAAACACCATAATTGCAGGGGTGGGGAAAAGAAAATGGTTTAAGCTAGGCTAAGAAGGTTGGTATTATTTTTCTAAAGAGGCATAAGTTCCTTCGACAAGAATACAAAGGAAATGGATCTTACTTTCAGTTCCGCACTTGACTCAGTAAACTCGTGTAGTATCTTTCTTGTGCTGGAGAAATCAGAATGAAACTCTCTGTCTACTGAGGGAGATGGGTATAGGAGGCAGTTACTCACTTCTTTGCTGTCACATCCAGTCATAGCCTTTTCTCTGAAATCTGCATTTCCCAGATAGCCTTAGCAACAGGCATTGGTCCCTGTTTAAGGCCGTGGGGACACTGGCTTGAGATTGGAGGATGGGTATTGGGTAGATGGCCGGAGAATCATTCCCACCTCTCTTTGCTTCAGGTGGTATTCCGGTGGTCCTAGTTCTGCTGGACCAGATCAAGTCAGGGAGCCTTGACTGCTGGGCTCTGGTAACAGCTTATGTTTTACCTTTGTTCTTCTAGCCCTGTGACTGTTAGCAGCTTCCTAGTGTAACTAAAATCTGAGATTCCCCCTTATCTCTTCTTTGGTTTATTCACTCTCTTAACACCTTTGTAACTGGCTTATTGCATTAAATTCCTCCTGCTGAACTACCCAGAAGGGCTTTATTTTATTGACCATAGCCTGAAAAATACAAAAAACAAATAAATAGTTATAAATGTAATATGATGCTGCTATAAATAGCGCCTGTACAAGGCCCTCTGGTGACACAGATGGTGGCTCTCTCTCTCTCTTACTTGCGGGGACAAAGAAAGCTCTCCTTGAAAGGAAAATTTGAGCTGTATCTCCAAGAATGAGTAGAAAATCCCAAGGGGGTGGGGAGGAAGTATTCCAGACATTTACCAGAAGTATGGCAGTGTGACAAAATATGAAGTTTTAGAGGAATGGCAAATATTCACCAATCATTGAATAATGGGTCAAACACAAAACAAGTAGACTACTTGGAGCTTAGATATTCAGATTTCAGTTTTTATGCCTGCCGGCATCACTCATGCCACAGAAGCCTCAAATTCCCCTGGACTTGGAGAATGGAAGGGATCACCTGAAAATCACCGGAAAACTTAGGCCTCTGTCCTCCTTCTCTACCAATGCAAAGGGCTATTTACCTTATTAGCAATCTCTGGGGAAACTTTGAACAATGTATTTACATATGACACTTACGTTATTTAAAGTCTTTAAACTGCAAGACACTCTATTGTTGGAAACCAGATTGTCATCTTCTGGAAGATTCACTTCTTACTTACCTCTCTTATGCAAGAGTGAAGGGTCAGGAAGACAGTTCCGAAGACACTGATGAACAAACTGCAGCCAGGGCTTGGAAAGGGCCCAGAGAATATCTGTTTAGTCTTTTTCTTTTGGTAGTGACACAAATGGTGTCTAAGACTTAATCATCACCCCTTCCTAAAATACACACATATGGGAAGCAATGGTGGCCTTTCTGCTCTGAGGAGGGTTCACAGCTTTCAGTTTGGAGCTGAAGGACACCACCACACACACCATTCTCATTCAAGCAGAATGACTTGCTTGCCTTCAAAGATGATATTTCCATTTCTATGCTTTAGTGCATCTTTCTGTAGTAGCAGAGAATGGTGTATTTGCAAAGATGCTCCTTGTTCATGTGTCACATTAATGCTCTCGCAAGACCCCGTGATGAGCTGGCACAAATGGAAAGAGTTCAGTTACTTGCCCAGGAATCTCCAATAGACGGGAGGGATTGGAGATCATCAAACCAGGGATTGCACCCAGGTCTCTATTTTTGGCAGGGACATTTTCTGCCACTCCATAGCCCTTGTTGAGATAGCCACTCTTGTTGCAAATTCATACCCGTAAGAGTTCCAGGGCCAACACTCCATCAAAAACACAAGAGCTGTCAGGTTGGCCCTGTGACATTTCTCTCTCTCTCTCTCTTTCTTTCTCTCTCTTTCTCTCTCTCTCGTCTACTTTTTGGAGACAATGTTCAAGGAGAGATGTTCAACCCAAGACAATGCCTCCAGGACTTTGCTTTCTCACCAGCAACCACCTGACCCCACAGAGAAATGCCCTTCTGACCCCTACTGGCTATGATGGAGCATACACCGAGCAGAGAGAATTCTTTCTGAGCTGATTTCAGAGTATTCTCCAAAACACTCTCCAACAATGATTGGACAAGAAGGTTAAACACAGAGAACGTTGACTCAGTCCTGATTAAACAGGCTGAAAAGACAGAAACAAATAATCACCCTGTATGTAGCAATAATGGAGCAACAAAGTAAATATGAAGGCAGAGGCTTGCTATCAATATTTAACTAGAAGATTAATATACAGAGAATGCACTTCCAAGAATACCAAGGTGACCAAGGAGGCAGAAATGACTCAGTTATGATACATTGTCACAGTCAGGGAAGAAGAAAGGGTTTTCTGCATTGTTTAACTTAGTGTTATAAACACACAACTGAGGCAATCAGGGTGATTAACAGGGAAATGATGATGAGTGATAATGCCAGACTCATTAGCATAAAGTATTTGTTGACAGAAACGGATAGGGAACAAGTTGTAAATCCTGGCAAAGAATTCCTCCCTAAGAGATTCCTGTACATCACAGTCTTGCATATCGAGACTGTTCTAAGGCTTTTTTTTTTTTTTGGTCCTTTATTTGCTCGATGAGACCAAATGTCTCAAGAATCACTTCTTTACATCTTGGGGTAAAGTTTCTAACCATAATGTGCCCTGATAGTCATTTGTACAAACAAATATATTTCTTAGTCTACTGCTATTCAACCATAGTAGTTGCTATTCAACTACTGCTATTCTTAGAATGGGGGCATTATTAAAGTATTGAATATGCAAAATTTTTCCATGGGTAAGTAAATTTCGGGAATTCTGGATTAAAGTGTACTTTAGCATATCAAAATGGCTTTAGTGTGGTGAGATACACTGAGATTCTTCAAGAGGGATTAGTTGTATATGGCATTTTCCATAAACATTAGTCTATTTCATTGTCTCTATTGAAATATCTTAAATAACCAAGATTCCTTAGGAGGCTCTTGAGGAAGGACTTTTGTTTCCTGATTATTTTCTTCAATCGGTCCAGTCCGTTGCTGGGTTTCCTCTACACCATCTTGCCCACACTTCCTTCATGTATGAAGTGAGATGGTCACCAGCTGGTTTTCTGAAAATCTTCATGCGAGAGGAGGTGAAAATGCCCTGTAGTATCATCCAGAGACCCTACCCTTGAGTGTGCTAGGAAGGACCATATACTCCCGAGTCTTCTCTGACAGCAATCATCCCCCTCAATGTCTTTTCCTCTTTCCTATTAGAACAGCATGCAGACACATTGGCACCAAATACATAAAAGTCATTGCTCCTCAACAGGAAATGACACATTTTCAGTCCCACTGGGATTGCATCATATTTTGATACTATTTCCTGAAGAGCTAATGATATGTGAACCTCTAAGACTACAGGAACTTATATGTTCCCATCTCCATTTCCATGATTTAATATTACAAGATTCCTGCATTTTCCTTCTTGTCCCCTCTGAAATCCTATTCTTCCCTCCACTCTGTGTCTCACTAACAACTCCTCCTGGAGCTGCACAGAAATAGAGGCCATTAGTCTTTGAGACAAGGCTGAGTACAAAAAAAGAGTTGAAACAAGTGGCAGTGAATTTCAGGAGTCAGGTTTCTCTGGAAGGAGCCAGGTTTCATTCCTGCCTTGGCCATTGTGTGTTCATTTGGGTGAACTTGGTTAGGTGGTTACCACTTTTGTGTTTTCTCTGTCAAAAAGGGATCATGGCACCCAAGCAGCACAATAAAATGAGCAAAAGCCACAAAAATGTTAGGCCACAAAATAGTGAAAAATGACTGCCACAGACATTCATAATTTTTTAAAATTTTATTTCAAAGTGACTACATTTATTCTTTCTCTGATAGTGAAAGACCTGGTACAGGTCAATTTTTTTATAATAAACTTCAGGGGATGGTATATATTCAAGTGGAAATGAATGGACAGCATGGCTGTGAGTCAGCTTTAGTCTAGTTGTATATATTCAGATTGAAACGGGCAACTGTCTAATTGTACTTAAGGAGAGAGGGGCACCAAGGCACCTTTACCTCTTCCTTGCGTCTTGGTAAGTGTTTGCTTGACCTTGGCTTAGGAAGGAGCCTGTCCTGCCGAGGGACAGTAAGGATCAGCTCAAAATGATTCTTCCAATGAAAAGCCACAGAGAAGAGATCAATGAAGAATATCAAAGATCTGTAGTCTTTCTTTGCCTTAAACAAGCCTATGGGTTAGGCTTAGGACAAGACAAAAGAAAAAAAAGGAAGCTGATCCCACTACTGGGTATCTACCCAGAGGAAAAGAAGTCATTAATGCCCATCAATCAATGAGTGGATATAGAAAAATGTGGTAGATAGATAGATATAGATATATAAATAGATACACCATAGAATACTACTCAGTCATAAAGAGGAATGAAATGATGGCCTTCACAACAACCTGGATGGGACTGGAGATTATTATTCTAAGTGAAGTAACCCAGAATGGAAAACCAAGCACAGTATGTTCTCACTCGTAAGTGGGAGCTAAGCTATGAGGATGCAAAGGCATAAGAATGACACAGTGGACTTTGGGGACTTGGGGGAGAGGGTGGGAGGGGGGTGAGGGATAAAAGACTATACATTGGGTACAGTGTACACTGCTCAGGTGACGGGTGCAACAAAATGAGAAATCACCACTAAAGAACTTACTCATGTAACCAAACACCTGTTCCCCCAAAAACCAACAGAAATTAAAGAAGCAAACAAACAAACAAATAAATACATAAAAATACTCTTTAAAAAAAAGGTGAATTGCTGGGTACCAAAAAATGGGAGGAGTTTTTAGTTTGGGGCCTGGAAGGTCAGAAAAGAAGAGAGTAAGGATCCCTGGTATAGCTGGTTAGGGGAGACAGAGATCATGAACCTAGAGTCATACTGTCAATTCTTCAATCCTGCATCTGCCACATGCAGACTGGGCAATCTCCTTCATACTCCTTAACCTCCTTGTGCCTCCGTTTCATACTTTGCAAGTGGTGATAACGACGATTATCTCTAGCCTGTGGGCTTGTCGTAAGGATGAAATAATACATGCATGTGAAGTGCTTAAAATAGTACCAGGCACATGGCAAGGTCTTAAATAGCAATTATATTATCAATACTAAATAAATATCAGCTATTTTAGGGCTAGATATAATATTATCAATACTAAATAAATATCCTGCCTGCTCTCGGACTCCAGGGGTTGGAGTGGGAAGGAGTGAAGGGTGGAAAATGCAAGAAAGAAGAGAAAATGTTCTAAGTGCCTTAGCAGAGTAGCATGAAGTGTCTTGTGGTTCCAGGGCTTTCTTGAGAAGCCCATGAAGATGTCTCCCATGTTGGAAATAGTGGCATAAGGTGTAGGGGATGGATCATGCAGTTCTGCTTTCAGTTATTTGATAATGATGTGGCTTTTAATAACTCCTCTGTCAACTCCCTACTGCCCTATTCCACAACACACGCATTTTTACTTATGGACTTTAAGTAAAACTCTGCTATAAAAAATGACCTGTGTGCATGGCTATTTGGGGGGATTAAATAAAAGGTGCTGTGTTCTCTATCTGGGCGGTGTTGCCTGTTTAGTTGTGATGGGGTAAGAAGTGATCAGGTACTGGACATGAGGCTCCAGAGACATGGAGAATTCAGAGGAAGCAACATCACAAAGAGAGGCATCCTAGAGAAACTCAGGAGAGACTTGGGCGTGAAAGATGCTGAGAATTTCACTGTACGTGGGATGGGGGCTCTTGGAACTTCTAATGAGAGCCTCAAGGAGGGGAGATTCTTTAAAAGTGGGGATTTGGTTGACACACGTTCTAGCTTCTTCCTGGGAACTGTGTTCCTAGTTCTTAGCCCAGCTGTGAGACTAGGTCCTCTCATTGGCGGCTGCCATACTTCACGGACATTCTTGCCTCTTAGTCAACTTGCTCCTTCAAATCCTGCCTACTCTCGGTCCCCAGTCTCATGGCCCATCTGCTACCAGTACTACACCTGTCTGTCAATTCCACCCGGAAATGCCTCCGTGCGTGTCCTGTTTCTCCACATCAACCTCCACTGGAGCTCGAGACCCACATTCCCCACATTCTCACTGCCTGCCCGCTCTCACAGCTTGGCAGGAGACAGACGCAAACAGTTACTTAAATCAGCATATCGTTAATATCTTAATCAGTACAGCATGGCACAAGAAAAGGGGCTTTTTTTTTTTTTTTTTTGAGCTGGAGTCTCGCTCTGTTGCACAGGCTGGAGGGCAGTGGTGCGATCTCAACTTACTGCAGCCTCCACCTCCTGGATTCAAGAGATTCTCCTGCTTCAGCCTCCTGAATAGCTGCGATTACAGGCACTCACCACCACGCTCAGTTAATTTTTGAATTTTCAGTAGAGATGGGGTTTCACCATGTTGGCCAGGCTGGTCTCAAACTCCTGACCTCAAGTGATCCGTCTGCCTCGGCCTCCCAAAGTGCTGGGATTACAGGTGTGAGCCACTGCACCCGGCCTCAAGAACAGGGCCTTTTAAAGAGAGTAACAGGGGACCAAGTTTAAGTTGAGGGGTCATTCAGTGAAGACCTCTAAGAGGAAAGGATATTTAAATTGCAACCTGAATAATTAATAGGGGAAAACTGGGTGAATGGGACACGGGAGAGCTAACTAAGAAAGGAAAGCATAGGCAGTGTTTTTGACTCTTTTAAGGTATTGAAAGATCAGTGTATCTGGACCTCAGCAAGCACGGTGTAAAATGGCCTGAGGTGAAATGAAACAGATACGGAGCCCTGTCATTATTTATTAACGTAGGTCTACTGTAGTATCTATAAGGCCTCAGATCGCACAGAACTTATAGACCACAGGTTTCAGTTACCTATGGCTGTGTAACAAACTACCTCCAAACTTAGTGGATTAACACAATAATGATGTATTATTTCTAGCAATTGAATAGGTTGACTGCACCCACGGGCTAGTTCTGCTCCATGTAAGGTAGCTGACATCACTCATGTGGCTTCATTTATCTGAGATCTGCCTTGGGGCTATAAGGTTCAAGCTGGTCTCTTGTCTTCTAGGGTCCCTGGCTGCATGATCTCTCACTGTCCATTCATCTTGCTGGAGCTTCTTCTTTTTTTTTTTTTTTTTTTGAGACAGAATCTCACTCTGTCGCCCAGGCTTGAGGGCAGTGGTGCGATCTCGGCTCACTGCAACTTCCGCCACCCAGATTCAAGTGATTCTCCTGCCTCAGCCTCCTGAGTGGCTGGGATGACAGGGGTGCGCCATCACACTTGACACATTTTTGTAGTTTTAGTGGAGATGGGGTTTCACTACGTTGGCCAGGCTGATCTTGAACTCCTGAGCTCAAGTGATCCACCTGCATTGGCCTCCCAAAGTGCTGGGATTACAGGTGTGAACCACCACGCCTGGTCTTGCTGGAGCTTCTTTACAGCATGGTGACTGCCGTCCTAAGGACAGTGCCCATGTGTAAAGTGCTTATTAAGCAGCCCCTTGGTGTCAGTTGGCCAAGCCCAGAGTCAAGGTGGGAAGAGAACACACAAGGGCACAGAGACCAGGAAGTATGGCTCACTGGGGACCACTAGACCCGGGTACGGTGACCAGGTTTCATTCAAAAAGCAATGGGAAATCTGAATATTTTAAAGCAGAGGGATGATGATACAATTCACATTTTGAAAAGTAAAAAGTGAAATGAGAGAATATTTTATTGCTGTACCACATTCAGTATGCCTAAAATTGCCCTTGTTTTCTTTCCCCCCAAATTAGCTTTTCTCTTTAAAAAATTTTTTAAAGACAGGGTCTCACTACGTTGGCCAGGTTAACCTCGAACTCCTGGCCTCAAGTGATCCTCCCACCTCAGCCTCCTGAGTGGCTGGAATTACAGAAGTGAGCCACTGCACCCAGCTAGCTACTGCTTTTGTTGTTCTTTTTAGAATGGCTGATGCTGCCATACTTCTGGTCAACCAAACTGAGAAGCAAGCATCATCTTGAAGTCTTCTTGCCTCCATTGCCTTCTAATGTCTTCATGTTTCACCTCCATGTGTGCTCCCTGGAGCTCGGAATAACAGCCTCAAGTGATTGTAACACAGCCTGACAAATTGGCTGTTATGCATTAGGAGGTGGACTTTACCTTGTGATTTTGTAACAAGAATACTTTGCACTTGCAGATTCCTCTGCATCTACTCTTTTGTTTCTCATGGTCACCAATCAGAGTTTCCAAACTTTTTCCTAATAGACATCCTTGTCTTTTTCTCCTAACTCTACATGCACCCCTATCAAACTACTACCAATGTAATCTTTCTAATCAATCCAAGTAATTCCTCTGCCAACATCTCCACTGTATCTCCATTGGAACAGATGAAAGTACTTTTCAGACATGAAGGAGGTGTTCATGATAGGCTAATTCAATTCTGCCTTTATTTGAGGGAGATTTTAAGACCTGCAGAAATTACATGACTCCTCCAATGTTGTACCTGTAGCAGAGTCAGAATCTGTACCCAGCTTATTTATATTTATTTATTTATTTATTTATTTATTTATTTATTTATTTAGACAGAGTCTTGCTCTGTTGCCCAGGCTTGAGTGCAGCAGCACCATCATAGCTCACTGCACCGTGAACTACTCCTGAGTAGCTGGGACCACAGACACACACCATCACCCCTGGCTAATCTTTTACATTTTGCGAGACAAGGTCTCACTATGTTCCCCAGGCTGGTCTTGAACTCTTGGCCTCAAGAGATCCTTCTTCTTTGGCATCTTAAATCATTGAGATTACAGGTGTGAGCCACTGTGCCTGACTGGAACCCAGCTCTTCTGACTTCAAGTCTAGATTTTATTTATTTTTATTTATTTTTTTTGAGACGGAGTCTCACTCTGTCACCCAGGCTGGAGTGCAATGGTGCAGTCTCGGCTCACCACAACCTCCATCTCCCGGGTTCAAGAGATTCTCTTGCCTCAGCCTCCTGAGTAGCTGGGATTACAGGCATATGCCACCACGATCAGCAAATTTTTGTATTTTTAGTAGAGACAGGGTTTCACCATGTTGGCCAGGCTGGTCTCGAATTCCTGACTTCAGGTGATCCGTCTGCCTTGGTCTCCCAAAGCACTGGGATTACAGGCATGACCTGCTGCACCCAGCCATGTCTATAATATTTTAAGAAAAAATTATTGTGTACCTTTCTGAGTGTTTTAGACATATTGTCAATTTAGTTTTCACAATCAGTTTTTGGTTCCCATGGTATTATCTTCATTTTTATTGATGCATTCACCAAAACTCAATAAAATTAAGTAACTTGAACAAAATGGCATGAAGAGTGAACAATTAAATTGGTTATTTACACAAAGGGCTGCTAAGTTCCAAAGCCCATGTTATAGCTTCTTCTTCCTGTCACTCATATTTCCCACACAAATCTACAAATTACTTGAGGGCCTAATCTAGATCTCACATCCCTTTTTATGTCATGTAACATCTTGTGCAGATAGGTAGTTAATGAATATATATAGGGGAATGGAAGAAGAATAGAAGGAAAAAAAAGAAAGAAGGAAAGAAGGAAGAAAGAAAGAAGAGAAAGGAGGAATTAGATAAATACCAAGGCCTCCGGAGGCCAAAGTCATTGTCCTTTCCGCTCTAACAAATGATATCTTGAATATTATTGATCAGAACAAACGCAAAGAATGGGCCCACAGTAAATTATCTTGATACATTTCTGGTTTCCATCCTCCTTTTGTATAAGGAAATATGAATATGAATATATTAAGAATAGTGAGGGTTGGCTTGCAAGTTAGCGTGAGTTATGAAGAGTTAATGTAAAGTTTAATAAAGACGTTTATCTACACTGCTCAAAAAGAAGTGAATGGACTTAGAAATAAGGTTTGTACAATGCAGATCATTCAAGATCCCCATGACTAACTAGATGTGAGAAGTGGCTGAATCGACTGAAGTGTCACTATACAAATATTAACATTTTGCATTGTTTTACTTCATCTAGAGTCCATTTAATTCAGAAGGGAAATGGAATAGCTTGTCTTTCATGGTCTATAGCACTCTAGTTCATTTAAATAATAGATCATTGTGTTTGGAGCTTTTTTTCACTTAACGTTTCTGTCCAGCTTCCTGCCAAGATTGGGTTAGAGGGGCTTAATGGTAACGTGTGACATGTGCTTTGTGGAGTGTGCTCCCTGGAGCTCAAAGTAGCAGCCTCAAGTGACTGTAACACAGCCTGAAAAATTGGCTGTTGTGCATTAGGAGTTGCACTTTACCTTGCGATTTCGTAACAAGAATACTTTGCACTTGCAGATGTCAATTTGTGGATCCGTATTTTTAAAATGTTCGCTGCATCTCCCTGTACCCCGGGGACCGAGGAATGGCTCTGGAGATAAGCAGGCAAGTTTCACATTGACGCATCACTGCTCAGGCTGTGCCACTACCAAGGAGGGCTTCCGTTTATTTCAAAGGGAACTTCAGAGCGTGATGGGAAAATTGGACTTAATAAGAATATTTCTTTTTGAAAAACTCCTTTTCTAAGGTGCTTCACTGAAAAGTGCTTTGCCTATCACATATTCCCTTAAGCCAAAATGCATGTAAATGCAGGAGCTTACAAGCAGGGGTTGTAGATCAAAATGACTTCGTGGGGTACCGTTGTCAGGTGATGGTACAAATAATGCCACTATCAAGATGACCTTGAAAGCCCAAAATGCTGCCAGGGATTTGACAATGATGCTGAGAATCATGCAGTGAGGTTGACTGAGTAATACCCTCTTTTGACTTGCAAGAGAACCTAAAGGGTCAGCCAGCCAGAGGCTATCAGGTATATACCAAGAGAGAGTAAGTGTGACATTTCTGGACACTTAACAGAGAAAGATAGGCTTGAGCCTGACTTACTGATGCAAATATTTCTTTTCTAGAGTGAGTTGCTTTGAGGGGAGTTTCTAAAACAGAGATGTTATTGAGGCTCTTAGCATTTGGGTGTTGTTTTTTGGTTTTTCTTTTTCCTTTTCTGAGACAGCGTCTTGCTCTGTTACTCAGGCTGGAGTACAGTGGTGAGATCATAGCTTACTGCAGCCTGGAATTCCTGGGTTCAAGCCATCCTCCTGCCTCAGCCTTCCAAGTAGCTGGGACTACTGGTGTGTGCCACCACACTAGGCTAATTTTCATATTTTTTGTAGAGAATCAGTTTTCCCATGTTGCCCAGGCTAGTCTTGCAATCCTAGGCTCAAGTGACCCTCTCGCCTCAACTTCCCAAAGTACTGGGATTACACGTGGGAGCCTCTGCAACTGGCTCTGGCTAATTAAAAAACTTTTTGCAGAGATAGGCTCTCACCATGTTGCCCAGGCTGGTCTCAAACTCCTGTCCTCAAGTGCTCCTCACATTTGGGTTTGTTTATGAGCAGTTGTTGCTTTCTTGTGACAGACACGGATCCATAGTGTTGGTCAGCCAAAAATAACCATCTAGACCCCACTTCCTGGTGCCTTATACTCTCTAGTGTGCCATTTTCCAATCACTCACCCCTCATCAATTCCTCGACTCACTGAGCCTCTACTTTGGCCAGGCCATTCCGTCACTTGCCTCGCTGTGTAATCTGATTGTGGATTGACAACTTATTGGTTCAAAAAAATTCATCTTCCTAGTGGGACCTGTTTCAGGAGTGAGTAAACAGGCAATTTGTTTTTGGTTTTCATGTCTCCTTTCGGTTTGTGGAGCCTCCTTCTTTTCTTGATACTTTCTCTAGGTTTCCAGGTTTCCTTAACTCCAGAGTTGATTTCTCTTCCTGGCTGGGATAACATACCACAGCCTGCTCCTGGGCTCCTCCCTTTCCGGTGTGTCTTCCTGGCATGACATTTCCTCCTCTAACAGCCACACTCTCTTTCAGTGGTAATGAGTGGGAAAGGATAATGAGATAAACCTGTTCCTGCCAATGTTTTGCTCAGTGAATGCAGTTCCTTCTTTGTAATGCAAATGTCTTAACAGAATAGCTGACACATGGAAATGAAACGTAGGAAAGTGATTTTAGTTATTTTTAAAATAAAGTTTATTTATTTAGAAAGTAATAAATATAACTTTGAATTTTGTCTTAAAATTCTCTTATTTTTCCACTCCCAGGGCATGAGGAGTTTGAGGCGGATGGGGAGGCGTACATCAGTGGAGCTCACTCCTGTTCTTAGGTGCTGCCATGGGGACATACGGAAACCAGAGACCTTCCTTCCATTTTCATTCTGAGTGAATTTCAGTCCCGTTGTTCTTTGCCTCCCAAATCATTCTTCTCTCCTCACTCGCTGTGAGATACTTAACATTAATTTTTCAACGGAGTTATGTTTTTACAAAGTTGACTTCAGCTACTTGTCATCTAGCAAAATGCCGGAGGCAAGGAATTCCAAAGCTGACTGCCTGCTTAAAATAAGGGGAAAAGGAGAAATATGTAATAAAGCAGGCACACAGTACTCCTCAGTAAATTGCCTTGGCACTTCTGTTTTTTTTTTTTTAATCAGTCTGATACCAGGTTCTTTCTTATGTTACTGTAAGTTTTCAAAGTACAGAAAAGGTAAAATCAACATTCATCAATATTCCTACTATTAAAGCAGTAATGTAAAGGTATAATTTAAATTGATAAATGGATGAGTGCATGGATAGTTATTTATTTATTTATTTATTGAGATGGAGTCTCACTCTGTCGCCCAGGCTGGAGTTCAATGGCACAACCTCGTCTCACTGCAACCTCCACCTCCCGGGTTCAAACCATTTTCCTGCCTCAGTCTCCTGAGTAGCTGGGAATACAGGTGCCTGCCATCACACCCAGCTAATTTTTTGTATTTTTAGTAGAGATGGGGTTCCACTATGTTGGCCAGGCTGGTCTTGAACTCCTGACCTCGTGATCTGCCCACCTCGGCTTCCCAAAGTGCTGGGATTACAGGCCTGAGCCACCGCCCCTGGCTGGATACATTTATATAAATGGGATTTTATTATAGATACCTGTTTTATTTATTTATTTTTATTTTTTGAGACAGGGTGTCACTCTGATGCCTATGCTGCAATGCAGTGATGGGATCACAGCTCCCTGCAACCTGGAACTCCTGGGCTTAGGTGATTCTCCCACCTCAGCCTCCTGGGTAGTCAGGACTACAGGCACATGCCACCATGCCTGGCTCTTTTCTTTTTTGTATGTTTTATAGAGTTGGGGGTTTTGCCATGTTGCCCAGGCTGGTCTTGAACTCCTGGGCTCAAGTGACCTGCCTGCCTCACCTCCCAAAGTGCAGGGATTACAGGTGAGTACCACCGCGCCCGGCCTATAGATGAGATTTTAATGAAAATTATCCAATTTAATTTTACTGAAAGTTCATAGCAAAACACTAAATTGAAATGAAAGAAATGTTGAACTGCAAAATGATTCTTTACTCTTAGTATTATTACTTACTGAAAGACCACTTCATGCTCAACAAAGGAGTTAGGATACATTTTCAGATCTTAGAGTTATTGGAAAAACAAACAGTTGTTTCACTTTAAGATAATATAAGCTGAATTCTTGCTCTTAAAGAAGAGGGCATTGGAAAGAGAATGCCAGAAATCTCACCTCCTTTGGCTTCATTCTTCTCGCATCCTGACCGATACATGTTTATTTGAAATACACTAGTATTTTTACATTATTCAGATTTATAGCATTCACATTCTGTAGTGTAAATTTGATTCTCACATGGCTTAATAGTCATCCTTTTACCCCTTTCTGCATCCTCAGCCTTCCTTGTTTTTAATTTATATCTGGATCGTCTGAATTTGACAATAGCTCTTTCAATAGCATCTAAAGAATTCTGTACTCCTTGACATTTTAAAAAAAGAATGTCTGCCTATTACCTTTCTTGTTGAATAACATCCTAGGTTAGCAGAGTTTTCTTGGTATCATACTTTCTTTTCTTTGGAATTTTGTAGATTTTGCTCCACTGTTTTGGATGGACTCTTGTATGTTACTCTAGGCAAGACTGAGGATGGACTGATTTTTTTCCCCTTCTTTCTTAGTAATTTGTTTTAATTGCTTGGATGTCTGAAACATTCTTTGGTTCAATGTTCTTAGAGCTCAACAGCCTAACTGGCATATAGCTCAGTGCTGAATACTCTATGTCACATTTTCCTGAAACACAATATTCTTTTCAATCAGCAGATTAAGTATCACCTTTATTTCATGACAATATTTTTGTATCACATCTCTCAGTATATTGTCTTTCCTTAGGTAGGTTCTTTAACTTAGGGACACAAAGTATCTTTATGTTAGATTGCCTTTTTTTCTTCCCTTTGTAATAATATAATTGCTCCAATATATTTTTTGTCTTCAGTTATAATTATCTCGAAATCCCTCCTCTTATGTCAGTAATTCTATTTTAAGCAGTATTTTGCCTGTTAATTATTAAATCTATAATAATGCTATTTTTTTTTGAGACAGAGTTTCACTCTTGTTGCCCAGGCTGGAGTGCAATGGCATGATCTCAGTTCACTGCAACCTCCGTCTCCCGGGTTCAAGTGATTCTCTTGCCTCAGTCTCCCAAGTAGCTGGGATTACAAGTGCACAGCACCATGCCCACCTAATTTTTTTTTTTTTTTTTGTATTTTTAGTAAAGATGGGGTTTCACCATGTTGACCAGACTAGTCTCGAACTCCTGACTTCAGGTGATCCACCCACTTCGGCTTCCCAAAGTGCTGGGATTACAGGCATAAGCCACTGTGCCCGAGCTAATAATGCTATTTTGTTCCTCATATTTGTTTTGTTTGTGAGCCCTATTTTTGTCATATCCTGTTATTTTATTATCTGATTCTAAGTTTTTGTTTATTATATTCATGTTCTATATGTGGCATCAAGCAATTATCAGTAAATTCCTGTTTCTTGATTTATGTTTTCTACTAGATTATGTTATTTGATTTTTTAAAGATGTTTTTGTGTTTGCCGTTGTTTGCCTGGTGCCAAGATGCTTTTTTAACAGTCTTATGTACTCTCAAATAACTCTGCCTGGACTTTCTCTTTGCTCTGATTAGGAGTGGGTCATTCTTGACTCTCATCCCACCATATCTGACTTACTGTGTGAGAAAACAAGAAAGGAAGGAGATGCGATCATCGTGGTTGGTGCTCAGTCTTTGTTAGACTATCTGGGCTCAGTTTTCTAAGGTTTTATTAAGTGTCCTAAATTTGATATCTAATCAGGTCTTAGATGTGATACTGGTTTAGCTACAAAGGACAAAACAATGATTTAATGACAGAGAAGTTTATATTTCTCCTCTGTAACTGAACATAAAACAGCCCAGGTTGGCAGCACAGAAGCGGTACCAGGCAGTTCTGTGATGTCAGGAATCTCAAATTCCTCTATTTGGTTGTCTGTTAAACTTTCTATACATTACAATGATGCTCAGCTCCTACTGACACATCCACAGTTATTCAGTGTAGAAGGAAAAGGGGAGGAAAAGGCATGATATCACTTTTTAGAGACAGGAACGGGAGTTCAAGCATCATTTCTCCCACATGATTGGTTAAAACATAATCACATGGCCACATAGCGCCTAGGGGATTGGGAAACGTAGTCTTTGTTCTAGGCAGCCATTTGTGCAGGTGAAAGTTTCGGATGTGTGTGTGTATATATATATGTGTGTGTGTGTGTGTGTATATATATGTATGTGTGTGTGTGTGTGTGTGTGTGTATATATATATAGATGTAGTTTGTTTGTTTGTAGAGACAAGGTCTCACTCTGTCGCCCAGGCTGGCATGCAGTGGTGTGATCATAGCTCCTTGCAGCCTTGACCTCCTGGCCCAACCCTGAGCTCTCACCTTGGCTTCCCAAAGTGCTGGAATTTACAGGCATGAGCCACTGTGCCGGGCCACGGGATGCAATTATTAAAGGAAGAAATCAGAGAACCAGACAGCTCTGCATCACCAGGTTACCCTTCACCTAATGGTGGGGTGTAGCTCATTCTCAGGGTGAGGAAACCCCTGGACTTCAGAGGGCTTCCCCAGTTCAGAGAGAGCTTTATGGTGCCTGCCTCCCCCCAGGTCCCACCAGTTTTTCCCAGTAGTCTTCCATCTCTCCTAAGTCAGGAAAGGAAAAGGATAAGGATAAGGGCATGCTTTCAGTCAGAGTAACTCAAGATTTGGTGCTGACTGTCAAGAGGGACTCGGGATTTCTTTTTTTTTTTTTTTTTTT
>NW_016803270.1:1674239-1701927 GCF_001698545.2 Rhinopithecus bieti | reverse complement strand
TCTTTCTTTCTTTCTTTCTTTCTTTCTTTCTTTCTTTCTTTCTTTCTTTCTTTCTTTCTTTCTTTCTTTCTTTCTTTCTTTTTTCCCTTAAGATAGCGTTTTGCTCTGTCACCAGGTTGGAGTGCTGTAGTGTAATCATGACTCACACAGCCTTGAACTCCTGGGCTTAAGTGATCCTCCCACCTCAGTCTTCCAATTAGCTGAGACTACAGGTACACACTACCACACCTGGCTAACTTAAAAAATTTTTTTGTAGAATGCTATATTACCTATAGTCTTGCTATAGTCTTGCTATAAGTCTACCTATAGTCTTGCTATATTACCTAGGCTGGTTTCAAACCATGGTTCCATTATTTGACAAATATTGATTTAACATCTCCCATGTACCAGGTACTGTTTATTCCATGTGTTGTAGACATTGCACTAAACTAAATGGATGACAATCAGTGTCCTCATGGAATCTATATTTAACAGTGTAGATAGATAATAAAATAAGTCAGTAGAGTATATATTGTACTAACAGGTGATAAATTCTAGGGAAAGAAATAAAATAGGGAGTGGAGACAGGAAGTCCTGTGGATGGGAATATTCACAAATATTGTGGATATTGGGCCCCAGATATTGTTTGACTTCCTTCCTTGGGTTTTGGCCCAAATATAAATACAAACCCTTCCCCTCTCCTTTGGAAAGCTGAGATGCATGGTGACTTTAAAATCATTGCATATTACTGAAGTTACTGAATACTAAATGACTAAATATGAAGGGAAACTCAAGTGGAAATACATGAGCACACATGAGAAGTGTAAATGTTGGCTCCCGGGACTCAGAACCTGTCTCATTTCACATGGTGCCTCCTAAGAGCCTTTTTCTTTGAACCCAAAGGGCTTAAATAATTCTAAAGACTCTTACTGCAGATTCCTCACTTCCTGTCTCCTGACCTGCTTCCATATGGAGGATGCCCCTCACAGTCCCACACTCAGGAGGCTCATCTTTGACATGAGCCATCTCATCTCATTTGACATCTTGTTTGACTGCTCCACCTAAATTATGGTTGGTTTCCAGTTGGAGAAGAACCTCACTTCCCTACATGACAAGCATAGTGAATGATCTCATCTACCCTTCTACGGCAGAAGTGTGGCTTTGCCCTTGAAAGTTGTGGCAGAGGCTGGGCACAGTGGGTCATACCTGCAATCCCAGCACTTTGGGAGGCCAAGGAGCGGGGATTGCTTAAGCCCAGGAGTTTGAGACCAGACTGGGCAACATAGCAAGACCCATTCTCATTAAAAGAAAAAAACAAGAAAGCTGTGACAGAGATGCCAACAGCTCACTGAATATACAAGTGCTCCCCCTCTTTTCTCAGAGCCCTTGAAATGTGGTAGGGTCTGTGTCAACTCTAGGCTGAAGCATCTGAGACAGTAAGCATCTTTCTAGTTCTCTCTTGCACAGAGACTACAAGCCACATGTTCTGGTCAGTATGGCAGTAAGAGGTAACCAGCCTGGATTCTTGAATCACTGCGTGGAAGAGGGCTGCCCTGCAGAGCCACCAGACTCATGGTACAATTTGTGTGAGCAACAGATACATTTTTATAGGTTAATCCACTAATATTTGGGAGTTTATTTCTTACCTTATAGCCTAACACAAGCTGACTAATACCAGGCCTAATAGTAAAGTGAGATTGTAGCTAACACACTGCAAAGCATTTCTGTATCAACTGACATGCAGTGACAAAACTATGTCTTTACACTGAGGAAGCAGCATAGGGTAGCTATTAGGATTGTAAGCTTTGTGTTAGACAGACCTAGGTTTGAATCTTGCAAATGCACCTTACCAACTAGCTGTGTGACATTAGTTACTTTTCTTAGCCTCTCTGAACCTATTTTTATATCCCCAAATCACAAGGTAGCTTGAAGGATTAATTGAGGTATCTAGCAAAGTCTGGTACACAGCAAACCTTTAGGAAATTGTAGTGGATGATATTAAGGAGTTAAGATATTTATGCAGAGTGGATTTGACAATGTGCTTCCTGAGTAGTTGGAACATAAATATCTACTGTAGTTAACTCTGTGTGTTAGGGTACATGGGAGAGATCACCCTGTTGCCATGGCTTGGACCTCTCCAGCCAGCCGAACTTTCTAATATGTACGTAAAATTAAATAGAAGGGAGAGGCTGGGCGCGGTGGCTCAAGCCTGTAATCCCAGCACTTTGGGAGGCCGNAAAAAATAATAATAATAATAAAAAAATAAATAGAAGGGAGAATTTGTTATTTGCATGACAGAAAGAGTATTTCTTCTTACAAGTAACGAGAATTTGGGTGACTTAAATATAAATAAAATTAAAAGTTGACTCAAGAGAAATCATGTTTAAGACTCTAAAAATAAGTTTCTTATAGTTGGAGGGCTTGAATTCCAGCAGAATTGCAAAAGACCAGAGCATAACAATTGAGTCAGCTTTGAATATATCAGATATACAAAGTCAAGGAGCAATTTAATCAGCATTGAAAAATTTCAGAAGTTGGACAAAATTAGAGCAATGATAATCCTGATAGGTGATGGAATGATTTCCTGGCAGGATAACATCAAGATCATGAGCACTGCCAGCATCATCTATCTGAAAAAATGATAACGAGGCCTTAAGGAAAGGGTGTGGAATTGGCTGTCAGAAATGACGGGGCAGAGATGCCCAGATCACTGAAAGGAGCATTATGAGGAACAGAGACCTGCTTTCCATCCGAGTGAGTCATTGTCTTGTCCAAGCTGCACAAAGGCAAGACTCAGAAGCCCCTTCCAGGACAGCGAGTCCATTTCCAGCCCAACATTCTGCCAGAGCAAGCGACTTTCCAAGTCCATTTACAGGGCAGTGATAAAATTAGATTATTGGCTATGAATATTATACACTTGTGAACGCCTGCATCATTACAGGACAATTCCATTTAGATGTGGAGATGAGACAATCTTTCCGCATAGAAAAACCCTCTCTTGGGAGCCACTATTGACAACAAAGCTCTATTATCTGATATTTTCTTTAATAATAAAGATTAAATAGAGTTCCATCTAGTTTTACTATTCAGGAATTTAATATCTTTGGAAGGTATTAAGCCATGTGTGCTATGTAAGGCAACGTCTTTTGAGTAGAAGGAATTGGGTATTCACATATTGGTGTGCATTCCCCTTTCTCCACTGACTGCACTGTGATAAGGAAAAGAGCATTTGCTATGCTTCTGCCACACTTTTAAAGTTTTTAATCCAGCAAATTACCACATCAGCAGCCTCTCTTCTCTATCAGAAAAGCCCACTTTTAGGCCCCTCACAAGTAATCAGGCAGAATGACCACAAAGCACTTCTGGGTTAAGTGAGATTTTAAATTTACCAGTGTTATTACAGGCTGCATTGTGTTTAGATGCTTCTGAAAAGTGCTTTGTGTTCAGACACCACCATCTGAAGCAATGCAAACTTTTGCACACCTAGCTCAGGTGGCGACAGGCCACGTTGGGACTTCTTAAACCTGAATGTGATGACAGGTGGTCTGGGGATCTTGTTAAAATGACTCAGCAGATCTGGGGCACAGCCCGAGACTCTGCATTTCTAACAGGCTTCCAGTGATGCTGCTGCTATTGCTGCCTCTTGGGACACATTTTGGGCAGCCAGGTCCCCTGTGAACCTCTCCCAAGTTAATGCAGAACTGTGGAACGGTGGGAGGAATGGAGGAGAGAGGAGACCAGATACATCATGAACTCATCACTCAACCTCTCTGAACTTTGGATTCCCCATTTATAAAGTGGAATGAATAATCACAAAACTTTCCTTACTTACCTTTCACAAAGCAGCTGTGAAAACAGCTAGAGTTTCAACAAATAGCAGTGTGATGCCATCACCATAGACAATCCCCATACTCTTTCCTAAAATGATAGGATCAGCTCCTTTCATTTTAGGACCTTTCTGGCATGCATGTGATAATGTGATGTTTTCCTCTGAATCATCTTTCAATGCTTCTTTGGAACATTGTGGAGAAAAAGTCAGTTCTCATCGTTGTCTTCCATGCTTCTTGGTGCTAAGTTCTACTCAGTGTGACAGTCCCTTCATCTAGGTTTCTCAATCCCCAAGTTGAAATTCTGCTTAAGATCCCTTAGTGGATATAGTTTAGGGAAATAGAGCTAATTCTTGGCAAAGCTATTTTTTAATGCAACACAGTTATAATTACCATTGGGAAGCAGAAGCATTATGGAATGCTGATTTGATTTGCATAAAAATACAGCGCAATTCAGCCCAAGTGGCAATTTATAAGTTATGAGGGAAGAAAGGAGACAGAACTGTAAATCATTTTTATGCTTTAAGTTAAATGTTTCAGTCCTGAATCTGGGAAGTATTATACAGCGATTTAGCTTGTTAAACCTAGTATGAAAAGCCTAGCTTAGCCTCTAACTAGGGATAAGAGTGAAAAGTATTCATGTTGAAGTTCTTCTCAAACAATGAAACAGAGATAATATTAGTGCATGGCCCTTAGCATTTTTCAGAAAGTATGTGTGGATTAATTCTAATAGACTCCTTGAAAGTCATCATATTTTTCTGGAAACATCCATGAATTTAGGTAGAATGTAACTTTAGTAAAGTGATTCTCTCTCTTTTCTGTGAGTAGAGAGACCTAAAAACCCATGCATTAGGGAAAATTTTCTATTCTCGGTTAATCTTGGAAAATGCAAAAAGGCATAAGCATCCAGAGAAAAGCAGGCAGTGAAGGAAATATTGATTGATGGAGCCTGGCTGTCCAAAGCAGCCCACTCCTCAGGGAGTTCCTGTGCTTCCAGGAATTAGCTTTCCTACAGTCAGAGGATGGTAGTGGAGAAAGACTTACTGGTCTGTGAGTAGTAGAAATTAAGCTAGGCCAGTTTTGTTGTAAAAAGGGCCCCTTTAACTGGACACTTCTGTTGTCTTTGTTGTTGTTATTATTTTCCTATTATTCTGGTTTCAGATGGAATAAAACTTTCCTAAGAATTACCAAACAGCCAGTTGTAATGTCCTACCCAACTTTTCCCATTACCTAAATGTAGCATGGGTGCATGAATAAATACTGCCAGGCTCATTACTATTTTCTACAAGAACAAAACTTACCAAGTTATGAGTGAATATGATAAAAGAAACTTTACCAAATGAAATATAGAACATTTGACACACAATTTAGGATTTAAACATTTCCATTCCTAACATCAAATTCTGTATTCCTTATCATGACAGGGTCCAATTTGAGTTGAGATTCTACTTTCAGAAAACGTCTTCTTAATCTTCTCTCCTTATCAGAATATTTTAAAAAAGAGAACTTTAAAAAATCTTGAAAGTTATTGGATGGTGGAATGTCACCAACTTCTTTAACTAGAACAGTGCTAATATAATAAAAGCCATCAGGTGTGGGATATTTTATGAAAATGTTTAATTCAACTGTTTCTTTGGAATGTAGTAGTCATAGTTTGGAATTTAAGTTACAGTTCAGTTCTATGTGGTTTTTATGCTACTCAGTGTCTGAGAATACAAATGTCATTGAAAGTTAAGGCTTCGCTGTTCATTTTGAAACAACAATTTACAAGTGTCATATTGTCATAGAAAATAATAATTTCTGTAAAAAAAATCTGCACAAAATCTTTTGATGGTACAAAACATGAAGCAATAATATACCAGTAAAATGAAAACATTTTACTACAGAAAGTTTTATAGATTTCCATAAAGAAAAAATATGTTATTTTACACCTTTAAAAATTACAAAACAATCTAAAACAATATAAACTGAACATTTTGTAACACTGCCTTTACAAATTAATAACTNACAAGTGTCATATTGTCATAGAAAATAATAATTTCTGTAAAAAAAATCTGCACAAAATCTTTTGATGGTACAAAACATGAAGCAATAATATACCAGTAAAATGAAAACATTTTACTACAGAAAGTTTTATAGATTTCCATAAAGAAAAAATATGTTATTTTACACCTTTAAAAATTACAAAACAATCTAAAACAATATAAACTGAACATTTTGTAACACTGCCTTTACAAATTAATAACTTTATAAACATATAATTTTAAATATATTTATCAGTGCAAGATACTTTAAATTTTAAAGTTGCAGTATCATTTTTCCTTGGTTGAGGACAACTTTAAGTCTGTTGCCTTTAAAAGCAAAAAACAAGTCTTTCTTAGTGCTTTCCTTCTGGCAGGATTATATCAACAAAATGAATGCCTCTGGGGACAAAAAACTATTCTTCTTTCATGGTGATCAATACTTTCCTGGAAACAAAAGGCATTCTCAATCCAATTTAACTAAGATGAATGGACTGTCTCATCTATGATGCAAATGTGACTCCCAACAAATGTCTTTGAGTGAGACGTCTAGCAATGAGGGAAGGGAGGAAGATCTAAAAAATCTCATGTCCAACATGGCATGGTAAAAATGTACCAAAAACCACCAAAGCTTCTTTGGGTTAATTCATAGGCTGCCTGGTAAGATATTTGCTTCCCTGTGCTGTTAGAGGCTTAGGTGTTGCCAGCCCTAAGGCAGGCTTATTTTTTGCGAGCCGCTGGAAATTTCTAGAAGCATTCATTTAAGTCTATTTTCTCAAGGCTGCTGTTATGAATTTTGCAAACCATTTGTTTTGACTTTATGTTTTCCCCCCTCTTATCTTAAAATACTTGACTCCCAGGCATCAGGATTTATAGTTTAATTCTTAAATTAACTGTTATTCCTTCCAATTCCCTTGTCTGACTCAGTAGCAAAACAGGAAGGTTCTCTTGGGTCATTTTTGCATATTTGGATAGAAAATTCTCATGCTTTTGGATATTTGGAAGATTTTATCCAGTTCTTCGTCTGAGTCTCACTTGAAAGCCAATTTGTATTATTTCTTTCCTCAACTTACCACTATTTCTACTAAATGCCAACATTTCTATCAGAGGTCATTTTGAACAGAATAGATAAGGAAAAAAGATACTGTCACTTTAACCAGTTAACAAGAAAACCAAAGTTAGACTTTGGAGGGCAAAGTTAGGAATTTCCCTTATTTATTTATTTTTAAACATAAAGTCTAGTAAAATCGTTTGCCATTCCCAGCAGGTTAAAGCTGCAAGTTTCTTTTCTGGACAACGGCAAATCCTCCAATTTTAAGAGAGGAAAAAAAGACAGAGATAGGAGAGAGAAAGAGAAAAGAGTTTACATTTGAAAATACATTCCATATGAAAGAACAACAAGAGAGAATATTGCAGCTTTATACAAAAGGGTCAAGAGACATGAAATTGAACTACAGAAAAAGCAGAACAATTAAGCCACGTTGCCAAATCTTCAGAGCCCTTGCCTGCCCGGAGGGGCTGACGTCTCACACGAAAATAAACTTTCTTCTTAGTCAGTGGGCCACCAGGGTTTGATTAAAGAGTAGGGCTTTCACCAGCAAGAAAGAGAGTGGGTCGTTAATGTAACACAATGAACCAGTACAAACAAAAAGGCACTTGAGAGGACATAGACTAGCCAGTGCCAAGGATTTGTGTTTTTGTTGTTGCAGTTGTCAGCAGTACACCCAGTGGCCAGCCGTGTTCAGGGATGGCACCGTTTTCTGTATGGAGTTCACAAGCACGAGGTTTAGTACAACACTGGAAAAACAGCAAGAAAATCGGACAGTATTGCTTCGTAAACAGAGCTGATGCACTATACTGGTACTGAGGCTACAGTACTTTAAAAAGAAAACAGCCTAATCCTTCTTTGCCTATGCACGACGCGGGCAATTATACACAAGTACAACTTCAGGAGTCCACTGATATGCGGTGATTCTAGTATATTCTGGGCACTGGGTTTCAGGTAGCATGTCCATCCAAAGGGCCACATGGAATACGCTTGGTGCCAGCATCTTGGATTTTGCACAGTTTCCAAAAAGAATCCATAAGTTGGGGGGGGGGCGGTGGGCAGGAGGGGTCGAAATGAATGATTATGTCAACCATACTTGGTCTCAACACCAGCATCTGATTATTCAAATGAAACCAACAGGAAAAAAGCTGACTGTACATGAGTCCGATGGTGAACACAGCTCCTTGTCCATGTCTGTCAGCCATATTCATTGAAGCTCCTGAGAAAAGCCTGGCTCAGTGGTCATCAACACACTTCCCAGCCTGTATAGTGAAAGATCAACAGCTCCCCAGCTCACTCCTGTCCTTCCACTTCCATCCTCTGACTGTCTTTTCATCTCTGTCCGCCTTCATGCCTCCGAATAAGTACTCTGTGTATTCAGTTTGTCTTTTTTCAACTTCACACCATCCACAAGTTCAAAGTTATAGTTCTCCAGGGCAGACAAGTTTCTTTCTGACATCCCATTATGCCAACAGGCACAGTACAGCACGACCCCACACACAGCCCCCAGGAGGACCCCCAGGGCACTCATGGCTATGATGGTGATGAGGATGGGGTCTAAGGTCTTCAACACATTGCCTGGCTTCCTGGAGATGTTCTTGTCACCTTCTTCTTCACCTTCGTATCCTGGTGTGCTCCCTATGGAAAATAACAATATTGTCTCCGTGAGCACTGCCAACGGACCAGATGAAAGCAGACAGAAAAATAGAAAGAAATGAAACAGGAGCAAATTGCACACCCCAGTTTTGCCTGTCATGTCTGACTCATTGTTGGGAATAGAAGTGTGGGAGGTGGTAGTGGGGAGTGGGAGGTGGTAGTGGGGAATGGGCGCTGGGGCTTCTGCCAGACTGCTTAGCACGTGGAAACAACCTGTTCTGGATAAACTGGGAGGTTCCGTGCTCATCTAATTCAGATTTCATGCTGCCCCATCTGTCCTAGATTGTAATCTGTGTTTACAGTCCTTGGCTAGATATGTGGTCATTAAGTTTTGCAAAATGCTTAGTCACACATTAGTCTAGCAAGGGGATTTTACCATTCCCAGTGCATGTACCTAATCCCAAAACAGGCACGAGAAAAACCTTCATGGCTGCCCTTCTACGTGGTGCTGCTTCCAGGATCTGGCATGGTTTATGCATGTGTTTGTTCTCCCCTATGGGAAATCTTCAAGTCAAACAAATTTTGCCCAAAGTCTACAGTAGTTTCAGTAAAGAAGGAGTGATTTTTTTAGAACAAGAGAATGCTTGCTGCTGACATGTAAACAGATTGTGGCTCAAATCGAGAAAACCGTGTCTGTCATGCCAAATAGAAGACATTTACTAATAATCAGCATCTTTGCAGCCCTGGTAGTTTAACTGGAGACAGTTGCACTGCTCTGCAGCTCAGTCACTGGGGACTTGTTTTCTTTAGAGTGGAATGGGAGAAATTGTTAACATGGCAGCTTTGAGCCTAATTAGCTGGTACTAGAAAAGGGAAGAAAATGTTAACGCACAATGTGCCTGGGGTTTACTTAATGGTGTTCTGATCAACAAAGATTCCAATCAAAGAAAACTAAAAATATGAGATGCAAGTCCCTAATCAAGAGAAAACAAGCCTTGGGACATATTAATATTCTCTCCCTTGATGAAATATTGTTTTGAAACAACCTCTAATAAAGTTTATATCTCTGTGTGGACTTGGTAATGTGTTCATATTACTAACAGCATGGTGCCATATTTATTTGTCTCTATGAAGTCCATGACTGGCCATAGAGTAGGATCCCATTTCTAACGGCAACAGATGCTGACGTGCATTGATGATCAGGGTGCAGCACTACCCACAGCAGCTGTCAGTGATGCTGGAGCAAGTGTCCAACAGCCCACAATGCTGGCTGGGAGATGTGGAAACTTCTGGGAATAGAGTTATACCAGGCAAGGCCTAACTCTGATCAAAGGTCTTGCATTTGATCACCAAGCAGCGTTCAACAAAAACACA
Organism: Rhinopithecus bieti; assembly: GCF_001698545.2. Taxonomy (NCBI): domain Eukaryota; kingdom Metazoa; phylum Chordata; class Mammalia; order Primates; family Cercopithecidae; genus Rhinopithecus; species Rhinopithecus bieti. Next base: position 1,692,082 of record NW_016803270.1, on the reverse strand, counting down.
CATTTATAGTTCATCAGGCTAAAGTGTGAGCCTGCACCCAATTGGCTGTGCTACTTAAGTTTCAGTCTCACTATCTGTAGAATGGGGATAAATACAACCCCTAGAGCTGCTGTGAGGATTAAATAAGGTAAGGTATGTAGGATGGGTACAGTGGCTCATGCCTGTAATCTCAGCACTTTGGGAGGCTGAGGTCAGGGAATCGCTTAAGCTAAGGAATTCGAGACCAGCCTGGGCAACATGGTCAAACTCCATCTTACAAAAGACACAAAAATAAGTTAGGCGTGGTGGTGTGGGCCTGTGGTGTGCTTGGAAGGTTGAGGTAGGAAAGTTGCTTGAACCTGGCAAGTGGAGGCTGCAGTGAGCTAAGACCACACCACTGCACTCCAAGCCTGGGTGACAGAGACAGACTCTGTCTCAAGAAAAAAAGAAAAGAAAAGAAAAAGATCAGGTATATGAAGTGCTCAGAACATACTAGCTCTTCAATAAATCCTTCTTATCATCATCATCGTCATCACAAAACCAAGGTTCCAGTAGAGGAAGATGGGAAAAGATGAATCAAACACAATGGATTATCTCAGAAATTGGGCTCTGGTCTCTTAAAGATCCTAGCTGGATATCAACTAGAGACAATAATTTTGGTTGGTTTCAAATAACTGTATGGAAATAGTCTTCACTAGTTTTCTGTCTTTGTAGTGATAAACTCAGTGTGTTTGAGCTGATTATCCTTTATGTTCCACCTCTAGACTGGGCAGGGAAGGGCCAGGGTGAGCACACTTCCCAGGCTCAACCAAGTGTGTACAAGCAGGAACCGTCACCGAGGCTCCCCAAGTCTTACGGGCAGCTCGGAAGTGGGTACTCTGTGGGCACAATCCGATCCACAGCACCAACCCAGGGCCATGGGCATAGATGTTTTTCATTTGAACTTTTTGACATTCTGGTGTATTAGAGTTCCACAAAGTTGCTTCATAAACACAATGAAAGCCATAGTAAAAAAATTTTTTTTAAATTGGTCAGCAAGACAAATTTACCTGTTTCATCAATTTTAATTTCTGGGTTCTTTTTATCCAGGTCTGCTGGTTCTGACAAGTCAAACAAAATTGAAAGAGATATTGGAACTGCCAACAAAATATAATGCACCAAACTACACAAACCTTTAGGTACATACACACAGACACACACACACACACACACACACGTCTCTACTGGGCTCCTTTTGGATTTTTTAGTTCAACCAGAACCCACCAAATAGATCAATAAATGACCAGGAAATTGGTGGTGTGACGTCACAACACTGCCTTTAAGGTGCCATATCTAAATCCAGGCAGCGCTGCTGCTAGCAGAGTCTGTTGTTTTAGGAGACAAGGGTGGGCTGGGTGTGCTGGCTCATGCCTATAATCCCAGCGCTTAGGGAGGCCAAGGCAGGAGAACTTTAGGCTAGGAGTTTAGGACCAGCCTGGACAACATAATGAGACCTCTACAAAAATAAAAAAATTAGCTTCCCAGCTACTTAGGAGGCTGAGGCGGAAGGGGAGCTTGCGCCCAGGAGATGGAGTTTACAGTGAGCCATGATGGTGCCACTGCACTCCACCCTGTGTGATGGAAGCGAGACCCTGTCTCAAAAAAGCGAAAACAATAACAACAACAAATTTAAAATAAAAGAAGAGAAGGGGGAAGAGACATGGTTTTGGCATCTGAAATGTGGAAGAAAAATCTGGTGAACATAGGTTCTACTGAAGTAGATTTGTACATATGGCGACCATCCTATAGTTTGCAGAAAACTGCTTCCTAAATTTGGTGTGTGTTACTTTCGCTTCTCGAATAGGATGTCAATTCTTTGAGGGAAGAGACTGTGTCCTGTGTATTACAAAAATAGATAAATACATAAAATAGCTATCGAAGAAGTAAAGTTCCGGTATCCCTGTGGTACTAAGTACACAGCAGGAATTTTTGAGTGCTTTGTCCACTGCTATATTCCGGCATTTACAACAGTGTCTAGCACATCATAGATGCTTTAATAGATATTTGTTGTATGTATGAATGAAAGATTAATAGTTGATAATCTCATAGCATCCACACCCAGATGTTCAAGGATGCATATTTGATGAATCATTGTACAATTTTCTTACACATATTTTTATTGGTAGCAATATAAACAAATAAAGTGGTTTAATGGAGCTCTAGTTGTGACTTTCCCACTACAATGCCTGGCAGCAACTACAGCTAAATGGACAAATTACAAGAAAAGAAAAAGTCCCATAGATATCTCAGCTGTGTCCTGTCCTTCCTTCCTTCCTTCTCTTCCTTCCTTCCTTTTGCTTTCTTGCTTCTCTCTCTCTCTCTTTCTTTCCCTTTCTTTCTTTTCCTCCTTTCTTTCCTTCCTTCCTTCTTCCTTCCTTCCTTCCTTCCTTCCTTCCTTCCTTCCTTCCTTCCTTCCTTCCTTTTCTCTCCCTTTCTTTTTTTGAAATGGGGTCTTGCTCTGTCACCTAGGCTGGAGTGCACTGGCATGATCTTGGCTCACTGCAACTTCTGCCTCCTGGGTTCAAGCAGTTCTCCTGCCTCAGCCTCCCAAGTAGCTGGGATTACTACAGGTGCGTGCCACCATGCCCAGCTAATTTTTGTATTTGTTTTTAGTAGAGATGGGGTTTTGCTATGTTGGCCAGGCTGGTCCTAAACTACTGGCCTCAAATGATCCTCCCACCTCGGCCTCCCAAAGTGTTGGGATGACAGGCGTGAGCCACTGCGCCTGGCTCAGCCATGTACTTTCACTGGAGCATCCGCATGCTGCTTTGCATATGATATGTGGTCAGAACTTGTTGAACTGAATTGAATTTCGTTTCTTCGTTTTAGTCTGTGGAGTTTGCTCTTACATCCCAAAACATCACCATCATCATTCTCACTTTGGAATGAAGAAGTGAAGATATCACAGACACTGTGTTACTACATGAAATACACATTTTAACAGCAGTGTAGATATGGATGTGGGTAATTTGTAAAGGAGTTGCAGCTAAACTATTAAGCCTTATCATTCTTGTGAAGATTTGCTAAGTAGGGTGGCGCTAAGCAGATTCCCTTTAATAGTATGAAGAAGCAAGCCTTTATTCATTGCTCCTTTTTTTTTGCCCAATTTCTTCAATGGATCCTATCAAATTATTGCCACTTTACGGATTATATATATTCAATATATTATATAATAAAAGCTTTGTAAGTTGCTGAAATGACCAAAACTCCCATTACAGCCAACAGGCCTCCTTTGTCTTAAATTTGCCCAATAGGCTTATCCCATTTTGTTATAATTAACATCGTATTATATAATGATGTATAACAAAAGTTTCAATGTAGCAAATGGAGCTTAAGATTAATTACCATGCTATTACACTGCCATTAGTAATGCTATTTGTAATTATATATCAAGAACTAGGGAATATGAATTGGTTTTCTATGTCTTACATCCACCTAGTACAAGAACCATAAAGACCAACTCTGAAATACTAGGCCAAGTTTCTGAATTTCATTCAAGTCTTTTAAGCCATTTCAGCTATTTTAAAAGTCAGAAACATCTACTTATTTGTAATAAAGCAAAGAATTATGGCTTCTATGGTTCATTAACAATGTATTCTTAATTAAACTTGTCCTGATCAAAGTTTTTAGAGGCTTGCTGTTTTGTTTATACACTCAGATATTTGGAATTATCCAATGTCTGACTTTCCGTTGTTGGTCAAAATGTTTCGGTATGGCATATACAGCTTGTAAGCTGGGTCTTCTTAGCTATAATTTTTGGATTCTGCATTATTTGTGGAGTTTTGTAGGTATCAAGCAGACATTATGAAGGACCTAGGGTAGGTGACGGGACAGCCACAGGTAAATTGGGCTGATTTTATGCCCTGTTGCACCAGAATATGCATTTCCTATGATGTGCCGAGAGGTCACACGGAAATTCTAAGTAGAAATGGGCAAAACAAAGACCACCACTTTGGCAAGAGTCTTGCCCTGGGCAAGTACTCCATTGGTTTCTACAGCAGCTCATACTTACTTGCACAATCTTCTTGTGAAATGTGGTTATTAATACTAATGTCATCCACAGCAATCCCACCAAGGTTTCCTTTTCCGATTTCGCCCTCGAAAATCACCTAACAAAATAAGATCATTTTCACAGTATTGAAATGCTCATCTCACGTGGCAGAGTTTACAAATGCTTGTTCAGCTCCCACTATGACACATAAATTAAATTCATCAGATTCAGTGTAAGCACACACTTCACTCATCAATCCACATTAGCTGCCTGGTGATGGCATGCACCTTCTCCTCACACTCTCTTTTTATAATACAAACTTTAAAATGGGAGAAAGCACCAAACAAAAGGAATGATACATTGTGAAAGCCCAGAAATAGATGACATGGAAGTCCTTTGGGTTCTTTCTCAGCAAATTGGTTCTATTCCTTCAATATAGGAGACTGTGAAATCTGCTATGAAGGTGGTTATCATTGCAGCACTATCTCAGGGTTGGGAAACACTGGAAATAATTTCAGAATAATTCTCGCATCTCATTTGCACAACCTCCAACATATCATCTCAGTATTCCTGCAGCCACTGCCCTCCCCAGCCTTGGGAAGAGGTCATACCTGATAAAGTTTCAGAGACTTGTGGAGCAAAACACGCCCTTCCTTCCAGTGGTCACCTTGGTGTCCAGTGACTGTCCAGACCACCTGATCGTACTCCTCTGGCTTCTGGTAGCGCAGTTTTACCCTGAGTATGCCAACGTGGGACCCAGACATGTGATACCAGAAGGTCATGCAGTGGGCAGAGTTCTGGGAATAAACCACAGGGCTCACCAGGCGAGCCACTTTGCCCTTCTGATTTTCATCAGCTTGGGAATAGATGAAGTTGCCATCTCCTGCTGTGACAAAGAACTGTGTTAGGGAGAGTGGCCAGGATTACCACACTTTTATCTCTCTTATTTCAAGTCTCACTAATCAAAAGCTTCCTGCGTTGAGTATCAAGAACTCAAATATGTAGTGGAAAGGGAGAAGTGTGCATACTTGGGGACCTCATGGGCACCTGAGGCCCTGCTCTCAGCTCCTGCAAAATGGACATTTGATTAGCGGAAGGCTGAGTGGCACTAATTAGGATACTACTTAAAATGGAATACATTTTCATATGGACACAGGCTATGGCTCAAGCTGGCATTTGCACCATCACAAGCAAACTGAAAGCAAAGTCTGTGCATAGCCTGGACTGAAAACGCCTGGCTCTCTAGGAAGAAACCTTATTTATTTATTTATCTGTTATGTTTAGACACTCCTGTTGCCCAGGTTGGGATGCAGTGGTGCGATCGTAGCTCATTGCAGCCTCAAACTCCTTGGTTCAAGTGATCATCCTGTCTCAACATTCCGAGTAGCTATGATTATGGGCCCATGCCACCATGCTCAGCTAGTTCTTAAAAAGATTAATGTTTTTTTTTTTAAGTAGAGATAGAGTCTTTCTGTGTTTCCCAGGCTAGTCTCAAACTCCTGGCCTCAAGCAATCCTCCCACACTGGCCTCCCAAAATGCTGGGATTACAGGCATGATTCACCACGCTGGGCCTAAGAAACCCTGTTTTCATGCAACTTTAAGATCGCACAGCAGCATCCGTGTGAACACATGCATTAAATGAAATCATTGAGATGTATTTTTATTTATCATTTGAGCAGCAGGAATTCTGATTAATGAAACTTCTGTCACTATGACTCCTTGATAATCATAAATCTGTAGTTTTTCCTAATAATGCAGTAATCTTTTAAAAAAACTTTTCAAGTTCAGATTATTTTCCCGTAGTTTGTTTTCATGGTTTTGAATTCCTTAAATACACCTGAGAACTTGCATCTCTCCTGTGAGCCTGCTCCTATTTGATGTGGGCTTCTGGCTCAAGGAGAGGAAGGTTGCCTTGTTGAGGTTCATTAGAAAGTGCCATTTTGGCAACACAGACACTTGCTGAACTGCGAGGACTTTCTCTTGGCTTCGCTTTTAATGACACCCACTGGGAACATTTCCTCCTGCCACCACCTGGTCTAAACACACAACTCATGTTTCACTGCTGGCTTTGCAAATAGAAATCATCTTCTCTAATGCCTCACCTGATTAAGTGTGAATCTGCTGCTCGGGCCTCAGTGGGCAGCAGGAGGTTGTGTTTGTTGCCCAAGAGGCTTGTGTGTTTGCAAGGTGCTTTCTCACTGTGCACACGTGGGCACATACTCCTCTCTGCTCGCCTGTGTCATCAGTGTCCAGGTGGATGTGGATGTGTTCACGGGCAGTTTCCTTTCCTTACCTGGCTGCTTATGTGAGAGCCCACCCTTCTTCAAACCAGTGGGTGGAATCGTAAGGGAAGGGTGTTCACAAGTGGCAACTCTAGCCACTCTAGTAGGTTTGATACTGCAGGTTGAATGTCCCTCTTGCTCTCCGACCTTGCAGGGTGTCCTCTGTGACTGAGCTGATCCATTCACGCTTAGGATTTGTTTTGCCCACTAATTTATCAAGATGTGATCACCTGTGTGTGGGATGGTGCCATTTCACTGTGACAAATCCACCAAGATGGGAAAAAAATACACCCATTGTGCCTCCGTCCCCCTAATCTTATGGAAAAAAGACTGAAATTGGCAATGCTGCTGCCATGTCTTAATCCCACTTATTGAGCTCACTGCTCGAAGTTTATTGAGGCCAGTCAGAGGATGGGTGTTAGAAAGAAGGAGGGAAGTGGACGTAGGTAGAGGGATGCTCTCCCATTGGACATCCTCACTCAACTGCACCATGATCACTTCCTACCCACAACCAGACAGCGAGTTCCTTAAGCACAGGGACCCCCTCCTTCATACCTGTATTTCCAGTGCCCAACACAGCATCTGCCAGGTAACAGGGCTTCTCAAATGATGCCTGTTCAGTGCACTGGGAGAGAAGCCAGATTTCAAGAATCCTCTGCCTAAGGAAGTTCTTATGGTCCCTGCCCTCTCACACTGTGGTCTTTAAATATGCTTGTGTGGCCGGGTGCGGTGGCCCACGCCTATAATCCCAGTAGTTTGGGAGGCCGAGGTGGCTGGATCACCTGAGGTTAGGAGTTCGAGACCAGCCTGGCCAACATGATGAAACTATGTCTTTACCAAAAATGCAAAAATTAACCACGCATGCTGGTGGGCATCTGTAGTAGCTCCTACATAGCTGTAGTCCTAAGTAGCTGGGAGTACGGCTACTTGGGAGGCTGAGACAGGCGAATCGCTAGAACCTGGAAGGTGGAGGTTGCAGTGAGCCAAGATCACACCACTGCACTCCAGCCTAGGCAACAGAGGCCCTGTCTTAAATAAATAAATAAATAAATAAATAAATAAATAAATAAAATGTGCTCGTGTTGCTCCTCTGCTTAGAATTCTTCAGGGGCTGCTCACTTCCTGCAGCCTATCCACACTTCTTCACAAAGAGGGAGCTGGCAGCCCCTCCAATGGACCTTTTATCCGCCCCATCCTGTTTTCCTCCTGGTCACTGCATCACCAACTTAAGGTGTGGTATAAAGAACCAGCAGTGTCCTGCCCAAAACACACACATACACACACTCACAATAAACACCCAATCCACAAACTTCTGCTCTACTCAGTGAAAACGGAAGGAATCCAATTTCATCAATTTCCTTGTCAATCTCATTAGGCAAGGAGGTAGCTCCCAAAATCATGTATACTCTACTTCTACCTACTTCCCATACAAAAACCTGTGCAAAGCATACCAAACACAAGCCAGTAAAATAAGCCTAGCTCAGCTGGTGTCTGGACAGGGCTGTTTTCCCTGACCCCTCTTCCATCATCTTTTACACGGTCCGTTGTCACTGGCCTCTGCCATTGGAAGTCCTCACTGAACTGTACTGTGGTCACTTCCCAACCATGATCAGACTGTGAGTTCCTCAAGTGTAGGGACGTCTTCCTTTACACGTATATTTCCAGTGCCCAAGACAGCATCTGCCCTGTAACAGAGCTTCTCAAATACCACTTGTTCAGTGAACCAGGGAGAGATGCCAGACTTCAGGAATCCTCTGAAAGGAGGTACCTAGTTCCATTCTTAGAGGTCAAATGCAGAAAACCAAGCAAATGGGATGCCTTTCAATATATTCAAAATTAAGCAGCAGGATATTTTACCTAGCTAGTGTTCATTTTCTTTTTAAGCAACCCAATCTCTGGTTTGCAAAGTTTCACCAAATAATATTGTAAAAAAGCACCATCTACTCTCTAATGTCAGTCTACGCGCGGGAGCTTCGTGGAGGGCTCTTTTCATCTAGATCTTTTCCCTGTTAACAAGTAGTTCCTGCCTTTCAGATGTTGGGCTCACCCATCTCTCTGCACAAATGATTGTGTTTCTAGAGCTGCAGGGGCTCTTTCTAGTCGGAGCTGACCTGGCACAACTGCCAAGTAAATCTGGGTGGCTGAGAGAACAAAAGAGTCCAATCTTTCTGAAGGAATCACACTTCTCAGCTGTTAATCTAAGACAAGCCCTCCTTCTCTGATACTCTAACACATAAAGCACTGATATTTTCCCTTTCAAGGGTTTTATCACAGTTCTGGGTCAGGAACTCTGTCTTCATTTTCTCAATTAGCACTTTACTTCTGCAAGCCTTTTAGCTTTTGTCTCTGGCTAACATAGCTTTTAACCTCCTTTGAATGTCAGATCCTACTGAGCCATTTTGCTTCACTTTGCATCAATTTTTCCACCATTACTGCCTTCATTTTGGCTAATTGCATTTAGTTAATTTGATGCCATTTATATGTACAGTGCCATTTACAGTCAAAGTATTTTAAGTTTTCTAAAACTGCCTGTCTTAAGATTCAATTGAAAGTGTCTCAGATTTGAAGGAGTCCAATTTTATCCAATTTCCTTGTCATTCTCATTAGGCAAGGAGGTAACTGTGGTAGAAGGAGGCCTATTCAACCTATTTAATGGTTATATTCACTGGGAGAAAAGTGAACCACAAAATGGGAAAGGCATGAAGTACCCTTGGCCCAGCCATCAGTCCACTGACTCACTCACCCAAAGAGCCAAGATGGGGAGAATGTAATGAGATTTCCTAGCATCAGTAAATGCCCCCGGGATTACCTTTTGGGAAGCCACTACCTGAGCAAGCAGTGCTCTGTAAGTATTTCCGAGTGGGTGCAGAAGTTCGTGGATTGGTTGTTTGCTGTGAGTGTGTGTTTGTGTGTGTGTGTGTGTGTGTGTTGGGCCAGACATGGCTGGTTATTTATTTCTTTATTTTTAATTTTTATTTTTTTCTGTTTAGAGACAGGTTCCAGTTCTGTCACCCAGGCTGGAGTGCAATGGTGCGATCATAGGTCACTGCAGCCTCGAACTCCTAGGCTCAAAGTCCTACAACAGACTCTGAGTAGTTGGGACTATAAGCGTGCACACTTATGCTTGGTTGATTTTTAAAAAGTTTTTATTTTGTAATGTCAGTGTCTTGCTGTGTTGCCCAGGCTGGTCTCTAACTCTCTAACTCAACTGATTCTCCTGCTCTGGCCCCGCAAAGTGCTGGGATTACAGGTGTGAGCCACCATGTCCTGCCTGCTGGTCCTTTATACTGTACCTCAAGTTGGGCAGTGAAATAACTAGGTGGGTAGCAGAATGGGGGCAGATAAGAGAGTTCACTGGAGAAGCTGCCAGCTCTTTCTGCCTCCCAACCCATTCCTCCCCCACCAATTAATCTTAGGAAGAAAGTAAGGCAGGAGGTGGTGGGAGGGTTGTGAGCTAGGGCATGGTGAGGTTTCTACCTGCTCAAAGGAAATACACTAATCTTTCCCCAGTGATTAAGAATCCCACGCCACTTTGCCCCACCTCCCCTTCAAGGGTGTGGAGAGAGCAAGCATTGTGAATTGTTTCTTTAGTTGTAAAATAAATGAGATGACATAAATATATGCCTGGACTGTTTGAAATCAAGATGACAGACATAAATTAAGTTTCCTATGATCTGATAATTGTTGAAGCAGGGTCATGCATATAGAGAATTCATTCTACTATTTCTTTTCCATTTGTGAATATGGTTGAAATTGCCCAAAATAAGAAGTTCAGAAAAAGTATAAGATAAGGCCAGTTGCAGTGGTTCCCACCTATAATTCCAGCACTTTGGGAAGCTGAGGCGGGTGGATCATGAGGTCAGGAGTTCGAGACCAGCCTGGCCAACATGGTGAAACCGCGTCTCTACTAAAAATACAAAAAATTAGCCGGCTGTGGTGGTGTGTGCCTGTAATCCCAGGTACTCGGGAGGCTGAGGCAGAAGAATTGCGTGAACCCGGGAGGCGGAGGTTGCAGGGAGCGGAGATAGTGCCATTGCATTCCAGCCCAGACAACAGTGAGACTCCGTTTCAAAAAAAAAAAAAAGAGTATAAGATGAATGCTAATGCATACATCCTTGCCCAATGGGCTGTTTTCAAGGAGGCCAATCAGTGGCCAACTTCAAGGGGCATTACTATGATTTGCCCTATGCTTCTTTCTACTAGGGAAAGAAACATTGTTAATTCCAGAAAATAAGGGCACGTGTGAATGCCTGTAGTATTTCCTACCCCCCTAAATTCACAGACATTAGAAGCCCTCCCAGTAACACAGCCTCAGAATCAAAGAGAATCTGCAAAGCCATGCAGCCGAAGTGAACTCTGTGCTACCTGTGTGATCCTGAATGGGTCCCGTCTTGCTGGTCAACACACTCCACTTGAGCTGCACGTGATTGTCATGTTCCCAGTGGCAGAAGGTCTTGTGAGAGCCCCAGCCAAATTCACAGTTAAAAGCATGTGTTGGAAACTCTTCAGTGGATGGGAAGCAAAAATAAGAGACAAGCAGAGAAAGACACATTTGATCATTCAGGGTCACAAAGGCCCTTCATTCATTCATGAAAAGCACGATTTATACAACTTTATGTCTGTTTGAAAATTCTGGGAAAGCCAGGATTACCAAGAAACCAAAAGATGCATGGAGATGTCAAAATGTTTGCAAAATCACATTGAGAAATTTCTTTAAAAATCCAGCTTTAAAAGGATTATGGACTGCCTGTCAAATTGGGTTTACATAAAATTTCCAGGAAGGCTATTTTCTAAAGCACGTATATTACATTTGCAACACTCTCCCCATTTCCACGGTATTTAATATGAAAGCCATTCTGTTCTTGAGGATAAATCATATAAGTTGATACCCACCAATGAAAAGAATCTTAATTAGAGATTGACCCATGAAGCCTCAGAAGTGGAAAGTAACTTGGCGAAATGCCTCACCCGGGAGGTTTTCTCTATTTCCACCTCACCAGTTCATGCTTCAGGTCTTTAATGTCAGGATTAGAATCTCTTAAGCGTTTTAAGATTATTTTTTTTTCTTCCATGTTTTCCATAAAGTCGATTAATTTAAGTATAAATTTCTGCTTTTTTAATTTCTAAATTTACATATAAATTGTTCACCTGGCTTAAAACCTCAATGCAAGGTCATCTGAATCCAAAGCCCATTTCAGTAGCTACCCGTTTTTTACTTTACTTTACTTTTTTTTTTTTTTAATGTTCAAAAGGCTTCCTTAGGAATCTGAAAAGCCAGCGTGAATGAATTCACAGGAATGACTTGCCTTGTGTGTGCCCTACAAGGTGCTGTTGGACTATGGTGTTTTTAAAACCCACAGCTTGACTTTTACGCAGCCTCTTTTGAAAGGAGCTGAACTTTTAAGTATGGGAAAAATGAAATCATCGCTACTTATCCCAAGTATGACTGTTGTTTTCGTAAACATAAGCTAACAATAAAAAAATTCTAAAGATGAAATTCTCAGGTTTCTGCCCCCTCCTTTCATCTTCCCTGTAAAGAACGAAGCCCACAGACACAGCTGCTTTCCCTGGTGACGAAGGGCCTCTAGGCTTGTTACTGAGTTTAGGCAGTCCACGAGATGGCAGCATTGAAACAAACAGGGAGGCGCCTGGGGCGTCTGGCCCGTTGAACTTAAAAATAAGCCTCAAAAGAATCCCTATGAACGATAAGGGAAGTCTGGTATTAGATGCTGTATTAGGGTCAGGCCAAGACCTTATCTCCTTTTGAGCTTCTCTTTAACTTGCTCGTGTTTAATACAAAGTATCTCGCTTTCTGCTCTGAGCCTGGTCTCCACAGCCCCTCCCCCAATGGCAGGAGGAATTTTAATGGGAAGATTTATGGAATAGATAAGAATGGTTTGCTTTGCATTTTTAGCTTGTAAGGAACCCTTTTCTAGGGCTAATGTCAAATTTTGGAAGGAATTCGTCATAAGAACTATCAAAAAGGAGCAGTCTGGATTCTCCCAGTGATGCTGTGACCTCCCAAAGGGTAGACAGAGCCAGTTCAGGAAAGTAAACTAGTAAGCTATGTGATGTGTCTAACATGAGTACTTACATTTAGTGCACAAAGGCTATATTTTTCACAGGTATAGTGTCATCGGAGAGATATATTTCAGGTTTAGTCTGTCATAGCCATGAAACAGGACTCCTTAAGGCATGGGAAACCCGCTCCAAAATTTACCACACCTTTCTGCAGCAAGATTGAATTATGTAGATGAAGTACAGTCAACTGAACGGTGACTGAATGATTGAGCCACCTTGGATGCCAACACCCACGACCCTGAAATGTATTGTTGCATAATCTCATGTTCGAAAATGTTAATATCGGAACACGTTAATGTGTGTGTGGTATTGATTTTTCTGCTTAAATACACTTGATAAAACATGCACATTCAGGATAATGAAAGCCACTCCAGCACACACAGTTCTGCCTATATTTACCTTGTTAATGCATTACGTTGATTATCTATAGAACAGAAAACGACATCATCCTTTATTGTGGCTATTAATATTCTGATGATATCATAAAATGTAGGAACTTGGATATTTTTGAAATGACCAGGACATGGAACCACTTTGCCTGAAAAAATGTTTCAGGCACTTCTCGCTTCAGAGAATGACAGTCTGCCTTTACCTTCCAGTGTCCTTCCTCATCCTGTACATTTAACAAGGTGAATTGCTCTAACTTTTTGTATTTTACTGCCCTTTTATCCTCTTGTCTTGATCAAGTAACTTGTGGCAATTTGGTTATTTAAAGGGTATGTTTTTAAATCAATGCCTTTTGTTGGGGAGGGTTATGGAGTAACCTTTCAGCTTGGCTAGAAAGACAAACACACAAGCTACCCATAAACATTTATAGAAAGGAAAAAGAAAGAGAGAAGGACAGAGGAAAGGAGAAAGGGAGAGAGAAAAGAAAAGAAAAAAAGCAAATGAATGAATGAAACAAACATATAGGACTACTGACGTTTACGTTTTCAAAATATTACCCAAGCCCTGGAGGGGCACACAACTCTCATTAAATTCAATGGGGGTAATTCAGCTAAATCCCTTCTTGACTCTTAAAACTAGCAGGAAACAATATTCTGAACTTAAAACAAATTTATAGCCTCTGAGAGCAAGTACCAGCTGTGCTTGCCAAACCTATCTTGCCTGAAGTTGGATCATTAGCACCACATGTATGCATAAGGATTTAATTTTTAAATCTGGTATTCCAGACTTCTATAGAGCAGGTTAACTCACTTATTCATAGACTAGTCTTTCAGTCTAAACAAGCAGAGGTGCTCAGGCCCATACAATCATAGGTGATGAATATACTCCGAGCTGCTGCAGGAATGCTGGAGGAGCCTCAGAGGGTTAGAGCTCTTGCCAGAGAGAACTGGATTAAAAATATAAGGATCCCATCACTTGCTGGTGGAGCGTTAACCAGCTTTTCTGCATCTGATTACATAAAAGTATATAAATATTACATGCCCATGGAGTTTATTATGTTGATGAGAATCAGCAAGATGAAATCGTAAGACTCTGAGTTGAGTCTATAATGGCAAAATGGAATTATGATGAAGGTTTTGAGGTCTCATTGACTGCTGCTTGTGATGACGCTTGAAGAATCTGAATCCTGCAGAACAGTGTGGATCAAAGTATCAGGAGACTCGGGCCACTAGGTCAGCTCTTCAGAGTCAGACCTGACCCCTGGCTGAAGCATGCTCAAGTCCCCTTGCAATATTCTGGGCATTGACTTAGCGAGGAGGTTATAATCAACAGAACTCCTTCCAGGAAGGTCAGACAGTCTATTAGCCACAGAGACTTGGAGTCCAGATTCATGACTTAGACAATGGAGAAACAGGAAAGCAAGTCAATTTGCAAAGGACTCTGCACTGACTGTGAAATTCAAACCGGGCCAGACCACCCCGATCAGTAGACCCGTGTGGTTTGAACTGAACTTGTTCAGATGGTGATAGCAATAGGTCCTACTATTGTAATTTGCACACCTGCCCTCTGACCACAGTAGACTCTGTGACAGGAATGACTGGCCCCTCTGAGAAGCCATCCCTCAAGTGACCTTGAGATTGTGCACAAATCAAATATGTTAACAAAACCACTCCTGCTCTGACAATATTGACCTTCAACATTCAGGGAAGATTACCTAGATTTGGAATCTGATATAAATTTCCATTTTCTACACAGCTCTTGTTCACTTCTATTTTTTTTTAACGATCCCTACACCCTTTCATAGTCAAGGAGAAGAGAGATGAAATGAAATAAATTAGCTGGCAACTTCATAGTGGCTTTAATTACCTCTCTGGCAAGAGAAGAAACTGCAACAACAGCTAAAATGTTTGTTATGTGATCAGAACTTCATTTATTCACCTCACCCCTCTTCCCTATCCCAGAAAGGACATAGGGAACCAACTGGTGGTCATTACCCTTTATCCACAGAAAATCTTCCCAAGGGCTAAGCACTTACAGGAAAGGTACAAAGAAAAGGAGAGGCAGGGCTGTTCTCATGAGTACCTTCAGTTATGGGAGGTGCCTGCACAGTCTTTGAAAGCCACATTTTACAACTTAAGATGTGTGTAGGACTACACCATTTTCTGAATTTACGCAGTGACTCTTCTGTTTCACGTCTTGGTTTTGTAGGGGGTGTCTGGGCTGTGTGGTAGCAGGAATTTTGTCAACCTGAACATGCTATAGGGCAGCTGGGGGTTAAGTTTGACCGAAGAGAAGTTTGTTTTGCAGTTTAATCAGGTCAACAGTGACAGTGTCCTTTAAGAAAGCATACTAATTAGGGCGGCCCTTTCTACTTTCTGCCTAGCTGGTTAGTGTCATACCATTGAGGAAACATTGATATACACCACACGCCCCATTAATAAATGACTGCAGAGGCCAAGGCTGAGCGAGCTTCAATAGAGGAAATGGGAGAAAGCTGGAAAACTGACCTGCTCACCTTACTCTAATGATTAACTTTAAAGTATTTAAAACCTCTGATTGCTTATACTGACTGTTTCCCTTCGTGTATGTCTGCCGGGAAGAATTTTACAGGATACTAACTAAACACAAAGGCCAGCGAGAGGAAGGCCACCGTTTAACCGTGACTGGCCCCCGATCGACAGCAAACCAAGGGCTTTAAAAGTCGTTACGCTTTTCTATTAATAAAAGGATGAGGAGGTGCTGTTCCCAAGGGTGTGCTTCTCTCTGTGCACAATTATAAACTGTGGTTTCCTGAACCCCGTTTCATGGCACGCCCACTGGAAACGCTGTTGTAAAACTGCCAACTCCATGGCAGGCAAAACTGACAAACTTTGCCTGTCTGGGTTTTGCAGGATTGCGATGAAAATAAATAGTTGGGCTGTGCTGCCTGTGAGATTTCCTCCTCCTGTAGTTTGCAAACACAATCCATGTCCTAGATGTGCTGCATTTAAACAAAGTATGTTACTCCGTTCCTTCAGTGGAGAGCTGGGATTGTCACCATTTGGCAATTACTGATGGAGAAGGAAATCTCACTCCCTGCTGCATATACATGTGGATGAAAGGAAAGCAATATTTATGGCTCATGCTTGGAGACCAGATGCTGTGTGGCATCTCTCCTTCTAGGACTTTCAGGGAAACTGAAAGCGAGGAGCGCAGCCACGGAGAGGAGAGAGGTACATGGAATCTGCCACGTTTCATATTTTATTTGATACCTGATTGTATGGTGCTGTCTATGACTGTGGGCTTTTCTGTGGCCAGCACAGTGGTGCCACCTGAAAACAAAACAGCAACATGCAAAATAAGAAAACGGTAGCGAATATGTAGGGGAAAATGTACACTTACAAATGTCTATCAGAGGCAAATATTTTCCATAGAAAAATCCTTTTAATTTCAGTGGTAGCAATTGTTTCCCTTCAATTTTGCTCATCACAATATCAAATTCAAATAAACCATTTTTTTTACCTAACATATTTCTTTTAAAAATTTACAAATAAAATAATTGTCTAAATTAACAAATAGAAGTTGTGTATATTTATGGCATACAATGTGATGTTTTGGTACACTTAGTGGAATAGAGAACACTTTAATCTCTCAGCGATTTCCTTCCTTCCATCCTTCCATCCTTCCTTCCTTCCTTCCTTCCTTCCTTCCTTCCTTCCTTCCTTCCTTCCTTCCTTCCTCCTTCCCTCTCTCTCTCTCTCTTTCTCTCTTTCTCTCTCTCTCTCTCTCTCTCTCTCTTCTCTCTCTTTCTTTCTTTCTTTCTTTCTTTCTTTCTTTCTTTCTTTTCTTTTCTTTCTTTTTTTCTTAGATGGAATCTTACTCTGTTGCCCAGGCTGGAGTGCAGTGGCACAGTCTCGGCTCGCTACAACCTCTGCCTCCCAGGTTCAAGTGATTCTCCTGCCTCAGCCTCCTGAGTAGCTGGGATTACAGGCATGTGCCACCATGCCCAGGTAATTTTTGTATTTTTAGTAGAGACAGGGTTTTACCATATTGGCCAGACTGGTCTCGAACTCCTGACCCCAAGTGATCTGTCCACCTCAGCCTGCCAAAGTGCTAGGGGTACGCGTGTGAGCCACCGTGCCCAGCCTGCAATTTTCAAGTAGACAACGTAGCCTAACACCTTTCTTTACAAAGCATCCAGAAGGCACCCAGAAACTGGGACTTCACTCCATGGGCACTCACTGATTCCCAGACAAAGCACAGCACACAATTGCAACAGTGAAAAGCAAAGGCCTCTGCAAAAGCAAAGGTATTAAACTTGACCTCAACCTCTTTTCTTTAAATCGTTTTCCAAGGTTTCAGGTGTGTGCCTTCAGGGAAGTTGCAAGGCTAGTCCCCACAATCTATTTTAAAAACTGGAAAACTGAGGGTTTAAAGTAAGGTGCTATGGGTTCCTCCTCTGTTTGGCTACTGGAGCTATTTACTTTCCTCAAGGACAAATACCCTGCCCTGTATGTGGTTTGGAGAAGCTGCAGGAAGCAGCAGGAAGAGGAGAAGAGGAGAAACATTTCACAGTCCCAGTTCTTGTGAACAAGAACAGGAGAAACTTGTTCACAGACTGAACAAGTAACACCCTAAGTGCTGTGAGTTTCCAATGAGTGCAGGCCTACTGCATCTCACTGGTCAGGGGACAGGCTGTAACCTTGTCTATTGAGACTTAGCTTCACCTTCTCTTCCACCTCTTTACTCACCCATTTCCCACTGTTCATCATTATACTTCTGTTGCAAAGTAGTGTTCTTAAACTTGCCCAACCATAAGAATCACCAGAACGCTTGTTGAAATTGCAGTCTCCCATCCACCTGTCCTCTCCAGACCTAAATGAGAATTGGAATCTCTAGGCATAAGGCTTTGAAATCTGTATTTTTTTGAGACAGAGTCTTGCTGTCACCCAGGCTGGAGTGCAGTGGCGCCATCATGCACCGTAGCCTCAAACTCTTGGGCTCAAGGGATCCTCCTGCCTCAGCCTCCTGTGTAGCCAGGACTAGGTGTGTGCCACCAAGCCTGGCTGATATATATATATATATACATATATATATATATATA